>NC_067159.1:35552112-35900869 GCF_903995435.1 Acomys russatus
TGGGAAGCAACCTTGGCAAAATTCCAGGAAAATTGTGACATCAATTGTCCCAATCCTTTCATTTATGACAATATCTAACATTCTAAAGCTATACACTCATGACTTTCATTTATCATATGCACTAACTTTTGCCTAGATAAAAGGCTAAGAGAGACTTGTTTGCCTTGTACATTATCTAGAGAATTAGATTACATGGAACAATACCTGATGCTACCACACAACACACTGTCCACAGAATCAGCCCCTGGTGGCTTTCCCTTCCCTATGACTCTATATTTTCTTGAAGTTACACCCATAATTTGACTAAAGATACTAGACATTTAGTTCGATATGAGAGAGAAATCAAATACCATTAAAAGTTGAAATCACAACAGTAAGAGTGAGATAATCTCCTATGGATCTTACTTTAATATTTAACTAATACATGATTTTTTTGTAGTCTATATGTTTACATTGAGTCTCTGCTACATGACTGAAATTTCCTTTATTCACCAGTGAAAAGAGAAAAAAGAAGGGAAGCAATTTTAAGGAATACTTTAGAATGTAGACGTTAACACATAAAGCAAGACATGGTGGTAGACAAGTCTATTCCTAGCAGACCGGAGAGTGTGGAAGGAGGATGGCACACTGGAGGCCAGCGTGCACTACAAAATTAACTCGTGGCCATCATGAACAGTGGTGAGATCCTGCTTCGAAATTAAAAAAGAAAGAAAAGAATGGAAAAGAAAGCTGGCACATACGGTGCCTTTAAGATAGTTGCAGAGGCAAAAGTAGCACTTTATACTCCCATGAATTTCCAAATAACATGAGAAATATTCAGATATTAAATACATACTCTAATTAATTAGTCACTTGGAAACAAAATATTTAGATGACGATAAAATACCTTAAACTAAAACTGTGTTCATTAAAAGACACATCACAGTGCCCCATGCCACTCAAAAGACTTCATTGCTGCCAACTACTTACTCCACCAGCTGCAATCTTCAAATCACTGTGTGTCTAAATCTCTGCACCACTCACAAAAGTATAAGAATACTTTCCCAAACCGCCAAAAACATTTTCAGATGAAAGAAGAGGTTTCTGCGTGTGCTGTGGTCAACATCTGCTGTTACTGGTTCACACCTGCACTTATGAGCTTGCGCCTTTTGGAACACCCGGGTCTGAATCTGAGGATGCCCTGTGACACTGCAGTGAATCATCATTTATATATTTATTAAAATTCTCTGCAGATAATTTTTCTTTGAAAAACATAGTCTGCTTGGTGGGCTAGTAATTCACACAACAGCTTGTGTGTGCACATCTGCTTGTGTTTATATGCAGAAATTGAACTCTCTTCTTAGAAGAAACCTTTGGTCTTAGAGACTTTGTGTCTCTGAATTGGGGAGGTTTATTTTGCATGCACGCACGTGCACATGTGTTTGTGTGTGTGTGTGTGTGTTTCTGAAATCAAGAGCCTTTAGCTGATGAGGAAGTGGAAAGTAGCTGACTCAGCTGGGCATTATTTGTTTTATGACTCTGTATAATAAAGAGCTTTTTTGACCTTTCTTCTTGACACTGAGTAGACAGCTTTGAAATGTGCAAAATTTATTTACACAGCCAAAGGTGGTGGTAATAGTGCTGCAGTAACTGATGTGTTTGCTAAAGGTTGCTCATTATCAGTATTATGTAAAATAGGGGGTCACAACTGCCTGACAATCTGTCTCCATCCCTGTTGCTCTATTTCTCAGTCTTGGTAGCATTCTGTATAAAGTGATTCTTTGTTGGACTGAATTCCCAGGAATATCCACAGGTTACATCTGTGATCACTGCCATCATTATACAAGGGATATCCATCCATTGTCGTAATGGTAAATATGTTCCTTCCTATTTCAAATGCCGAGTTGTGGTATAATAACATCCTAGGTTGTGAACCATCAAATGAAAGTAAGGATATTTTTGAATGGTATATTTAATATAAAATTTCCAAGTGAACACCCATCTTACTACTAGATCTTCTAACAGCCCATCCCTAAGTGTTACTTGTTCGACTGCCTAATGTATGTTACTGTCTTTCGCTCTGGACTGTTCTACAAAGCACTGAGCACCTAGCCCACTGATGGCTCTCTCCTGGACTCACCTTCTGCTTCCTGGAAGATAGGAAAAGGATTTTGAGAGACCTCTCTCATGATTCTTTTATCTACTTTGTATTTTTTTGAGACATTCTTTTACTTCCATGCCATTCCTTGTTCTCCAACTTATATTTTCATTTCCCAGAGGTAAGAGATTCTGGGCTAACTTGTGTCTACTTTTACTTAAAGAGAGGATGAAGCATGATGCGAGTCAGATGTCTACAAGCCTGAGTTAGTGGGGATGCTAGACAGGATGGAAGAAGTAGCCCAAGAAGAAAGCTCCAAGGTCAAGGCGATAAAACCAAAAGCTAAATGCTATCAAATAAAATGCATGTAAAACAGAGGAGGAAAGAAGAAAATGAAGTGTCAGAACTATCTAACGGATCTGGGTACCCCTTATAGGCAAACCAGCATCACTGAAAACAATCAGTAACAAAACAAAACAAAATCCTTCTCTATGTTTCTGCTACAGTGTTAATGAAAACTCATGGGTTCCAACAGCCGAGGAACTCGATTTCTGGGCAAAGGAAAGAGGAAGAACAGCACCAATCAATTCTACATCACACCAAGAGCCTTCATTTAGATGTGAACTGACTCTTGGAAACAATATGGCTATTTTGTGTGCATATTTTTTTTCTGTTTTGTTTTTCTGTAGCTTAAAGTTTGATTTGAGTCAGAGGTTTTATCCATGTCTACTTTTTACATTTAGGCTTAGAACTATATTCTGGTGATGGCCAATGTAATGGAAAATTTTATGAAGAAGTAAATACCTTCAGTTCGTTATCATAAAGCCAACATATGATATAGCTCTTTACTTACACAAAGCATGGTAGACGTAGATTTTTCTCAAAATTAACAGCTTTCGGGAGGGAAATGCTACACACACACACACACACACACACACACACACACACACACACACCTGAAAGAAAATCCAAGCATATGAAAAAATAATTATAGTAATTTATAGACCTTCTTGTCTGTATAAAATCCTCTGCCAAGACAATGGACTTACAAAATCTTTACTTATTACTCAGTTTCAGCGGAATAGTTACTTTACAAACTAAGAAACTTGAAACAATTTGAGTTTCTTGCAAATTGGCTATGTGATATTTTGCATAGTCTGGTTTCCAATTTATTCCTTATTATTTCAAAATTTATCATTTAAAATGCTTTTCAGTGCATGTGGACTAAACTTATAAAAGAGATAAATTGACATTATTATGCTTATCCCAGGTAAAGTAAAATATTGATAGTATACTTCATTATACTTTACAAAATCAGAGAAATGACAGAAAAAATATATAGAAATTTATTTCTCTATGGACCAGCCAAAAATTTTTTCAAGTTATTGACCTGTGTTGGTAGTGGTGGGAAAGAAGGCATAAGAAGAAATAAATTAACTTCTGAGGATTTCATCAAAAAATGAAGAACTCATTAGTGAAAACGGTAATAGGATCTCTGGAAGTAATTTTGTGCTTAAATTGGTCTGTGATGGGAATGTTTATTTATTTCAGAACCTTTGTTCTAACAATTTAGAGGATCCCTCTCATGGCATGAGTCACAATCTGGGCCAGTCATTGGTTGACCCTCTAAGTAGTGCTTGGGGAATCCAGTGGAAGAGGGGGAGGGAGGATTGAAGAAGCCAAAGGGGTTAATGACACCCTAAGAAAACCTGCAGAATCAACTGACTTGAGTCCATAGGGCCTTATAGAGACTGAACTGCCAACAAGAGAGCATGATGGGACAGATTTAGGTCCTCTGCACACAGGTAACAATTGTGCAGCTGGGTCTTCATGCGGGACGCCTAAAGCAGGGGCAAGGGATGTCTGACTAAACTGCCTGCCTTTGGATCCCTTTCCTCTAATTGGGTTGCCTTGTCTAGCCTTAATAGGAGATGCTCCCAGTCTTACTGCTACTTGATATTCTGGTTGATATCTATGGGAGACCTACCCTTTTCTGAGGAGAAAGGGAGGTGAGGTGGATTGGGGGGGGGGTGAGAGGGAGGGACTGGGAGAAGAGAAAGGAATGGAAGTTATGATTGGGATGTAAAGTAAATACATTAATTAATAAATAAATGAAAAAAATTAGAGGCTCTTAGAAGACAGCAGTTAGGAGAGTTTGTCACCTGTTTGTGAGGACCTGAGTTCAAGGTCAGAAATCATGTAAAACAAAGACAAAAACAAAAATAAAAACAAAATGATAGGTTTGCTGAAGACTGTTTAGGCTGAAGAGGCAGAGGCAGGCAGATCTGGGGATCACTGGCCATCTAGCCTAGCCAAATAATCAATTTTAAGTCCAATAAGGCTGTCTTGAACTCCGTGGATGGTGTCTGAGGAAGAATGACTCCATTGTTCTTTCTCTGGCTTCCATGTGTTTAATCCCATGAGCACATGCACTGAAACACAGACATGAACACACATCTATGAAAACTGGGGAAAAAAAAACTTGGACCCACTAGAGTGAACAAATTAGTTCAAGCAAACCTTAGAAAAATCACATAGTCATCGAAAAGAAAATTGTAGGCTCAATTTTCTTAACAAATATATTCTATTACGCACTTATTAACTGAGAGTCCCTCACTTATAACCCAACTAACCTAAACAATAGGAAAAGAAGATTAAAGAATACAATAATGAAACCGTAAGGATATAAGTTCCAAGGAATGATTCTCCTGGTGTAATCAGCAGGATTTCTTCTGCTGGAACCTGGAGTAACCAGAACCCAGAGCCTCAGCTTGAGCCCAGAGCCCCAAAGCTTTCCCTTGAGAGGTTCTCTCTAGGACTGTCTCGAAGTGGAGCGATGAACAGCTGAAACTATTGAAAGCCTCCCAAGGCCTCACCTCTTGTTTTTGGCTCACATTTATACCTCCTCTCAGCATTTGTTCAAGGATGTTTTTCAGCTGCTTAATAACCACTCTCCCCCCCATATGGTGGTTCGACTTCTAAGGGGATAAACATCACCTGTTCTCTCACAAGTCTTTTTCTCATCCCCCACTTGTGATCTAAACAAAAAACATGTTTATATCTCCTTCAGAAAATATTAAATCTAGGCCCATTGCCTGGCACAGGGTCTGTCACTATAATAAGATGAGAGGATGAAAATATAACATGAACTGTTACACAGCTTGGGGTCTTTTGGAAGCAGAGTTTAGGCTTCTTAGGGAGCATCTTGGAATCTACCTTGGGAAATAAGAGTGGGAAAAATGTAAAATTCAGTTGTTACAACAAGACAGGTGAGAATCTTAACTGAAATGGTCACCATAGTGCTCTTATATTGGGCAAAAGAATAGTAAGTCACTTTATGTGGGTGAGTGCTCCCGGTGAGCAGTGGGGAAATAAGTCTTGACAGGTAACCAAATCACCACAGGGACCCAGAGCCTCTGCAGCTACATTCCCCGCTTCTGTCTTCTCTGTTGAGGAGACATCTCAGTGGTGCTTTTGCCCATCACAATAACTAAAACAAACTATGTCCAAAGCCAAAGGGTATAAACATATAAAGAAAAATGCAGAATCTCTAGGTCACAAGGTGAATGGTTAGTCTAGAAACAGTATAGGGTAATAAAAAAAAAAAAAAAAAAAAAAAAAACCAAATGGTTAAAACTAGTAAATGTAAAAAAAAAGCCCCACGTCTTGTTGAGATAAACTTTAAAATGTGCTGATGCAGTGCTAAGAAGCATTAAGGAATGGTCATGGATCGTAGTCATCTCTGGGTTATGGCATTGCCTTCCCATGATTCTTCTCTCTTGAAGTAGAAAAATTGGATGTATATGGCATGTAATTTAGAAAATTACAAAACTTCAAAACTGAACAGCAACTCTTGAGATGATGACTGGATATATTTTAAATAAGACCTATAGTTTTTCAAGAACCTATTTAGTAAGTTCTAAGTCACTCCAAAGGCTGTGGAAGAATAGTGGCTTTAGAGGCACAATAGTGTTATAAAACCAGATGTTATTTCCAAAGTGTAAAACTAATAAATTAAGCCTTGGTATGCAGTGTGAAATTATGTAAATATTTCTTTAGTGTTTTTAGTAGACTGGGGTTTGCCCTGAGATTTGTTTGGGGTGGGGGTGTATTGAGAAAGAAAGAAAACAAAATTCCCACTCTCAAATTTCTCATGTTACACAATGGCCCCCAGAAAGAGTCCCCCTTTTCAAAACTCCTTAAAATGACCATTGTCACAATTCCTCTGGTGCCTGAGGTGGTGGACCTGCCACTGAATCAAATGTAATGTCTACTCTTTGTTTTATGTCACTGAAAATTTTACTAATTTCACTGCAGCCAAATGCCGGGGCCTGACAGTGTTCTGTGTCCTCTGAAGAAGGTTTTATTACCATCATCTAGACAGGTGACCTAGCTCCATACCTTTCACTTTAGACTCTGCCTTTTATGATAACTCTAGTTCCAAGGTCAAAGTTTATGAGACTTTAAGGTATTGGATAGCTACTCCTCCCAAGAACAATTGTGCAGTACAGGAAGAGAGCTGAAAGCTTTAGTAAAGGAATGAATTGTAATGTAGTCACAACAGATGATAACTCAATGGATTTTATATGGCACTCTACAGTTTGCTGGCACTTCATAGTAGTTCCTGAAGGAGAGATAAACCTGTGTTTTAGGATCCCAAGTGCGGGATTGGAATGGTTTTGTGAGAAAATAGGTGAGGTTAATCCATTAAAAGACCAATCACCTCTAGCAGGGGCTTGATTGTTGACAGCTGAAAAGATCTCTTTAACGGACTCTGGGAGGAGATATATAAATGAGCCCAAAACTAGAGGTGGGGCTTTTTAGAGACTTCAGATAGTTTTGGCTGTTCATCGCTATATTTCAAGACGCTCCTAGAGAGAAACGCTGGAGGGAAGGCTTCATGGCTCCGGCTCCGGCTCTGGCTGAGGTTCAAGGTTCTGGTTACTCCAGGTTCCAGCAAAAGAAATCCTGCTGATTACACCAGAAAAATCGTTCATCAGAACTGATATCCTTCGGGTTTGTTATAATGTTCTTTAATCCTCATTTTCTATTGTTTTGGTTAGTTAGGTTGTAAGTGACATATGCTCAGTTAATAAGTTGTAATAAAATCTATTGGTTAAGAAAATTGAGCCTACAAGTTCCAACTTGGAAACTGGGAAGTAAACCATTCATCCTCTTCAACTGACCATACATTGTGTATTGGGAGCCCAGTAGAAGGAGAAATAATATTGAAAACTTCTTCTTAGTGGAAGACAGGGCTAAGAAGAACTCAGCCAATTTCAAAGGCACCACCATCACTGTAAAGGGAGGGATTTTCTTCATGAGGACAGGAGAAAAAAATTGAGGCAGTGGAGCAAGTTTTACTAGAACAGTTAATAAATTCTATGGGGGAGAAATAGATCAACTATGTGTGGAAGATTACAATGCATGGAACAGAGTGGGACAAGAAGGGGTTGCTTTGGTGTCAGTGTCAGGTTTTTCCAAGCAGAAGATAAGCAAATAACTCCCTTAATATTTTTTAGACAAGGCAAAAATTAAATTTGCATTAATTTTATATAAAAAATAAAAATTGCATTAATTTTAGAAAGAGAGTAAGAGATTGTATAAATCACAATTCTCTGTGAAAATAGAACCAAAAGGAGAAACATATTATGGGGGTTGGCTGACATGGTTTTAGAGGCTGAGGAGTCCTATAATATTCTATATTTAAGCTGAAAGCTCAAAAAGCCCGAGGAGCCAAAGTGTAAGTCACAGCCTGAGTCCAGAGTGCCAAGAACACAGTAATGTACAAAAGCAAGTGCTAATGGATGTTCCAGACCAAGGTGAAAGAAGTATTTTTCCCTTCTTCTACACTTTCCTTCTTTTCAGGGCCTCCACACATTGCATGGCGCCCAGCAACATTGATAGGGGTCATCTTCACATACTCAAATATTGGACTTTCCCGAGAACACCCTTGCAGTTATATGACGAGGTAATGTTTTCCCAGATAGCGGGATATCCCTTTATTTAGTTGAATAGGCACAGAAAATAAACAATCACAGACATAAAGGGGAATAGAGAATGACTCCAAGATTTCTAAGCTGAAAAGATGGAATTGCATCCATTAATGAAGCATTCAGTTTGGGAGTTTTGAGGTAGAAACTTACCCAATTTTACATAATTCAGAAAGAATTTTAAGAAGTTCAAGATAGAGGTCCAGAATAGAGATTTTGCTTCTGGAATTTATGGCATATGGATGAAATGTAAAGTTATTAGATTGGATGAAATGAAGAAGGGACAAATAGAGACAGGTAAGAAGAAAACTATCTAAGTCTAACCCTGAGCCAGTTCACCATTACATGATAAAGCATGAGAGTGGTTGTCTACAAGGCATGAGGAGAAAATGTCAGGTGCCTCTTATAATTGAAGCTTGCAAAGGATAGGCATTGGAAATCTTTACCTGACCTTAGCTGAAATGGGCTTAATACACAGCTGAAAAGAAGACATCACTTTTAGCATTTCTTTGGAGAAATTTTCTGCCAAATGAGTAAACGGAGTTGTTGTTGGAAGGAACAAATAGGGTTAAGTAGGAAGGCAGATATTAAACAGTTGATGGAAATGCTTTGTGATGAGAAATGGGGCTTTCTATAGTGAAGTTCTTAAGCAAGTCTAGGGCAGATTGAGCACAGTGGAAATGAGCTGGGTTTGAACATTAAATAGGAACATCTAGAGCTCCTTCTAAGGAGATGAAAGGAAGAATGTTGACAATAAGTTATGAATAGAAAGTACAATGTGGTAGATAAGGCTTGTAGAACTTTTTTTCCTGTGGTATTTATGAGTTCGGTCAGTGAAGTAGAGCCTATGGGGAAGAATGGGAGGTAGGGGAGGTAGTGTTATAGGTTTGAAGAGAGAAATTATAAGACAGTATTATTTAAAAAGCCCACCCAAAAGGCTGTAAGAAAATTCAAGTGAGATGGAGATTCATACAGTAAATGTTTTCCAGCTATAGATACAGGAGTGAAGGAAACCTCTGAGCTCTGTGCAATCTGAGTAAACTAGGTTAGCCAGGAGAAAGTCAATACATGAACAGTCAAGTCTATAAAAATGGGGTGTTCAAATCGATTGATAATGGAAATTTGAAAGGACAAGGGAAATTGTATAATGAATATATGAGGAAGCAAAGTGCGACACGATGATGAGGGTGTTGGTGATGGGGTTCAGTGGAGCATATATTCTGCGGTGCAGATTAGGGAATAGCTGAGACCCGTCGATTTAAGTAAATGATCTAGAAAGGCAGGTGGTTGGTCTAGAGTGTGATCACAGAATTTTGAAGGAATAGAAGATGATCACTGCACTGGAAGAATTATACACTAAAGAACTGAAAACCCTCAGCGCCTGAAAAGGATTTGTGGTAGAGTAAGCCAGGAGCTGAAGATGAATGTTTCAAGGACTGAAGAGGAGCCCAGAGTTCTTTAGATGAGTAAAATGAAGTGTAGATGGTCGTGGTACTCTGTCCTAATGACCGTCATACCAAAGCAAGGGAGGAAAAAGATTACAGCTAATAGGACAATGGCAAGCGGTGATGCAGACCGTGGGCACAGCTTTCCCGTTGACTCCTTAAGAGAGCAATGGGCTGGGTAATGTCCATAAATGAAATGCATCACAGCCAGTACAAGAAGATGAAGGGGACTTCTACAGGACCTGAGGACGGAAGAGCTGATTTTAATAATAATGGATATCCACTCTCAGGGCTGGGGGCACATCGGAGATGGTCATTAGGTAGTATAAAGAGTCATATGAAACCTAGTGGAAAATAAACAAGGTTCTGAGAAGCCACAGTTTCTGGTTGTCATATGCAAAACTCGTGAAAAAGTGCACTAAATGATACATCAATGATGCCTAGTCAGTAGGCTAGGAGGTGAACGTGACAATGAACATATGTTAGAATTCTTGGCCTGTTCTTGACATCTTGACTACTGAAGACCAGAAGAGAGATGCTGCTGATTGCTATGCATGGAACCACAATGACTTTGAAACCCTTTTTATAGGGGCAAAACTTCATTATTGGTACAATTACTGGTAAGTTGAAATATGCAGCAAGCTTTAGTTTATAATTTTTTACATAAAATCGATAATTTTCTATTAAATTATCAAAAAATCATATTTGGGGCATTTAATCAGAAGTCATGGGTTATGGAGTCATACTCAGAGGGACAAAAATGACAAGAGCTTACCAACTGAGACCTGCTGAGTACAGCACGAGGGTTGAACCCATGGCAGCTTCTTTGAGGACAGTGAAGCATCACTGTCTCTGTGGACCACTTGTCAATGCAGGAGTACCTTTCTTCGGAGGATTTTCTGCCACTATTTTCCGTTCTAATGACTTTTTTGAATCACCTTCCTTGCATCATCAGGAAGCTCCTGTGTCCCTTAAATCAACTACAGACATGTATTGCATCGTCTCTGCAGTCTCCTTTGTCCTTTATCACATCTAAAATGTCCTCAAGGGACAGGATGCCCCATATTTCCAAGTCATCTTCTCCAAAATCAATCAGCTAGATCCTTCATAGCAAACCAAGCACAACTGATTGCAGAGATCCTAAGCATTTTAAATGCCCCTTTCTCATGTAACGTTAAAGATTATATACAGTTCAACCTGCTCTTCTGTTGTCTCATTCACCATCACTGTTTTTGCTTCTTGAAGGTTCTCATCACTGTAGACATATCCAACCCCATAACTTTTCTATTCTTGTGTCTACTCAGCTTTTGATTACATTTTCCTTTGCATAATAATCCTTTCCCTTCCTCTCATCTTAGTCCTTCTATTTAAGTTGAAAACTTTTATGAAGCCATTCTCAGAAAGTTATAGTATGGAAGTTTCTAGAATGTTCTCTTGTTATATCTGACTTATAGTGTAAATACTTCCAACATTTCCTTTTATAAAAGAAGAGAGGTAGTTGTTGTTGTTGTGTGTGTATTTGTGTGTGTGTACTTGTTAATGTTGTCTGAGTACTCTCTAATAAGCTAAGAGCAATTTCTCACTTGATATAATATCATGTACATAGTAAATGTTCAAGAAATCTTTATTCAATGAAAATGTGCTAAAGAATAATCCCTGCACCATAGTACGTGAGAAAGTCATATCCCACTCTCTACTCAACTGTGGAGAATGTTCTGACCATTGGCTAGATCTGGGAAGGGGTTTAAAGTTTACCTCCTGTATTGTCCTTGGCTGGTGCCTTAGTTTGAGCGGGACCCCTGGGCCCAAATCTGCCTATCATATTGTTCTACTTATGAGAATATATAGGGGGAGGTAATCCCCCTCAGGAACAGTCATAGGGGAGGGGAATAATGGGAAAATAGGGGGGGGAGGAATGGGAGGATACAAGGGATGGGATGAACATTGAGATGTAACAAGAATAAATTAATAAAAAAAAAAAAGAAAATTAAAAAAAAAAAAAAAAAAAAAAGAATAATCCCTGCTACAGAGGAAAAGCAAATGGCTATTAGCTGGTTGACAAGACAACAATAAATTAAAAATTCACACTGGCATAGGCATTTTAACTCATTACATATTTTCAGAATATGGCAAAAATTTTATTGAATGAAAAAGATTACAGTGGAATAATTACACTTATACTTCCCATTCACACTCAAGAGACACAGGCGCCATATGTCCAGTGAGATTCCTGACAATCCCAACTCAAATGCACTTTTGGAAAAACAACAACAGAAAAAACAGTGGATATTTTCTCACCATCAACCTTAAAAAAATCTGAATAGCCAATGTTTTTTTGAAGTACAATATTATCCAAACACCATTTTTCTTTCCGCTTACTAAACTACTTAATTTTTAAAATGTTCATGTTACTGAACTCTATTCAGTCTTTAAAAATCAATCACTCTCATGCTGACTATTTTTAAGTCAATCTGACACTTTGCAGGATCCCATAAATAAACAAAACGTGCACAGCTTTGTTTATGTCGGGAACCTTCTGTTAAGTGTTGCTTCTATTTACTTACTTTTAAATTATGCCAGATTTTTGCAAATTTGAGTCAGTTTGGGGATCAACTTGAAAATTTAAAGACTGGCTATTTACTTTGCTGATGATACTTTTCTTTTTTTTTATTAATTTATTCTTGTTACATCTCAATGTTTATCCCATCCCTTGTATCCTCCCATTCCCCGCCCCCCATTTTCCCATTATTCCCCTCCCCTATGGCTGTTCCTGAGGGGGATTACCTCCCCCTATATATTCTCATAGGGTATCAAGTCTCTTCTTAGCTACCTGCTGTGCTTCCTCTGAGTGCCACCAGGTCTCCCCTTCCAGGGGACATGGTCAAATGTGAGGCACTATAGTACATGAGAAAGTCATATCACACTCTCCACTCAACTGTGGAGAATATTCTGACCATTGGCTAGATCTGGGTAGGGGCTTAAAGTTTACCTCCTGTATTGTCCTTGGCTGGTGCCTTAGTTTGAGCGGGACCCCTGGGCCCAAATCTGCCTATCATAATGTTCTACTTGTAGATTTCTAGGACCCTCTGTATCCTTTTATTTTGCTATTCTCCCATGCGTCTCGATACTTTTCAATTATGTCAGGGCATGAGATTTGAGAGCTGGCAGAGGACACTATGGGAAAATGTTCACAGTGGACCAAAGCATGGAACCAGATAAGCTATGCCCCTAAAATTTCATGATTTCTCTTAACCTATTTACCAGAGAATTTTAGTTCCTATCCCCTGTTCTTCAGACACTCAGCTAGTCAGTTCATGATTTTTATAGCTCAGAACATCAAAACTTCCCAGAGCCGAGCCATTCAAAATAAACCTCACTTATAAGCATTCATAAGGGACACTGCAATTCACTAATTTGCTCACAATAAAGAACTGACTTCTATTAATCCAAAGTAACTTTCTCTTATACATCATTTGACATGACTCATGAGGTTTAAGTCTGGGCAACCTTTGAAGGTAGTGGAAATCAGTGATGCTCAAGTCGTACAAGGCAGGAGCAATGGTGTTTGTCTAACCAACAGCAGGACATCTCCCTGAACCTTAACAGAAACATGGTTTCTATCCTCAATGCTGTCATGTTCTTCATGAGGATCCCATTTTTAGTCACATAAATGGCATGTTCTTAGAAGACTATGCCAGGCTCATTGCTTTGAAAGTGGTTGGTTTATATGTGGCCATATGATCTAATTTGATCTGAGAGGAGTCAGCAGCAGTGCTTCTGGGCAAGCTTTTCACACTAAATATTTAGACATGTAACAAACCTTTTCTCTTTCCCTGAATTCTCATTATATCTGAATATGATGCCTGAACCTGGTGCTGTGGTGACTGTGGGGAAAACATTCGGATGGAGGAGCTGACGTTATGAGGTGACTCAGTAAGGCAAAGAAGAATGGTGTTACCAATGACATTGGTAAGCCATGGCTATTCCTTGCCCAAGGCCAGTTCGACTCTGAGCTCTTAATGTCAGCCAATTAAAGTAAGTCTTTGCCATGGATTTAGCATCATTCTGAAAGCCTTCTGTCCTACATTGAAGAATGAATTTGCTAAAGGACTTTGATGTCTGGACATCTCCAAGAAGTGTAGTGGACAGTAAGACATATAAATCCAGTTCATGTAGGGCACTATCTAAATTTCAGATTTTTGAAACTTGGAATAGAAAGGTTTCTCATCAATATTTGCTACCACTAAACAGTGGAGTGGCTTGCTTTTCATTAACGTTTTATGACCCAAAGCTTGCAGATATAGAGGTTCTTTATAGACAGAAACATTCCAAAAAGAAAGCTATCTTGTTATCATGTAACTTAACTCAAATGAGGCAGGTTACAAAGAGGTACAAACAACTTTTCTTCAAGCAAAGACACCATTACAAAATGTTAGCAATAGACACAGAGACTGGACTGTGGCCAGTGGGTTCTCTTTCAAAGACTAGTCATTCTAATGACAAATTATGTTACTATAACCATTGAGTGTATATTCCTGTTTTAGGTTTATTTTCATATTTTGAATTACATATAACCCATACCTTAGAAACAATTACTTAATACAACCGAGAATTTTTAAAAATATATCTTATTAATTTATTCATATTACATCTCAATTGTTATCCCATCTCTTGTATCCTCCCATTCTTCCCTCCCTCCCATTTTCCTCTTACTCCCCTCCCCTATGACTGTGACTGAGGGGGACCTCCTCCCCCTGTATATGCTCATAGGGTATCAAGTCTCCTCTAGGTAGCCTGCTATCCTTTCTCTGAGTACCGCCAGGCCTCCCCATCCAGGGGACATGGTCAAATATGGGACGCTAGAGTACAACTGAGAATTTTATGCCAATCACATTCTATTTGAAATTGGGATTCATGATGGAATGTGTTTTAGTGAAATGGGTAAAGATACACTAGCATGATTTTAATCTTAGCCTAGATGTATTTTTCTAAAGGATATAATTTTGAAGATGAGATGTTATTTTTAGTACTACATGTGTGGGTGTGATTACTTTTACACTGATAATTAACTTAGGATACTAGCCAAGCCATTTCCAGTCTCCACCAATGCCTTTGTGGGACATGACATGACCAACAGAGCAAGGTGCTGGAAGTCAGCCTCCACTGCTTCTCCACCCAGCCTGGCATTGCTGCACAGCAAGCATGGAATGCAGATATACACAGACCTTGAGTTATAAACACCAGTGTATTTGGTATTTGCATATGGACAGATGTTGGTATACCACAATGCTGGTATATTGAGGTCCATCATCAGAAGTGGCCCCAGTTACCATTTGTAGGACGGAGGAAAGAGATCTCCCAGTGTCTGAAAGAAAGTTAATATTTAACTCAGTTTATTTAACTCTTTAGACCCCAAACAAAAGATGTTTTAGGACTAAATTCAAATTGGCGACTGGTAATGTATGATTCTGACTGAACAGAGGAAAGTGATGTCTCCTTGCCACATAGGACTCTTATTTCTTAGCCTGTCTGATTCTGGAATGTTTCTACCCAAGGCAAGTATCAAGAAGAAAAGACCAGGATATGAAAGCAAAAGTTTTAAAAAGGAGCAAATATAATGTTCATTCTGAGAGAAAAAAAAAGGAGTATGAAATTAAGTACTATGAGAGGTGCGAGGGTGTATTTTCAGGTAGTTTGCTTCTATAGTACTGTTCTACTAAGCAGCTTTAACACTTTGCTAACATTAATTAAAACCCACAAATTCTGTGAGATGGGTAATTACTATAATTAAAGTGATATTTCAGAGTGGTAAAATGAGGTTTAAAATACCCAAGGTCAGAGTGAGACCATAAGGCCTAGTGTAGCAACTGAGTTGTACATTGTTACATCAGATGACTACCCTGGAACGGGGCCTGTCTGCTTTATGTCTCCTCCTCTCTGTATGCTTAGATTAAGAGAAAATGATAGGATAAATAATTATTATGACATTAACCTGCAAATTGACTAAGGAAACTTATTAAAGATGATATGAAACAACAGCTAAAAGAATGATCCATATCCCATGCATACTCTACATAACATCATTTCAATTAACTGCATTTATTTTAAAAATCTGCATGTAAACTGCCGGTTTAGCAACAGTAAATGAAGAGACTGTAAACCATCCTCCATACTATATAACAGCATATAAAAGGCTGCCATTACTTTGGAAAGAAAACACCGCAGACAGACAGAAGGAAGTCTTGTTGCTATAACTACAGAACAGGAAAGGTCAGCACTGGGTGGGGGTGGGAAGTGGGGGTGGGGGTGGGGAGCCAGCCTGGAATGGAATTTAACAATTCAGTGATATTATCTAGAATTCTCTTCTCGACAAAGGAAAAATGGAAGGTTTTTTTTTTTTTTTTTTGAAAAAAAGAAAAGGTGAATTGAAAATAAACAATTAAAGCACTCATTTTTAGAAAAACAGAAACTGTTTTTATTTTATTAGAAATAAAGTGTTGAGACTAAAATATATACAAACTTTGATTTTGCAAAATATAATTATATCAAAATGGAAGCCTGACACTTTAAATTCAGAGAAAAATTAAATTCTATTGCAAACATCTTTATGAAAAGTTTCTCAATTGGATTTTAAAATGATGAGATGGGGGAAAACATCCCTGGTAGCAGTGCAAACCTTTAATACCTGCACTAGGGAGGCAGAGACAGGAACATCTACAGAGTTCAAGGCCTTCCTGATCAACAGATTGAGTTCCAATCACAGAGAAACCTTGTCTTAAAAAACAAAAACAAAAACAAAAACAAAAACAAAGGCAAGATGAAAATGATGATTTCAATAGGAAATAGTTTCAATACATACATTTGTTTTGTTTTCGGTTTTATATAATTTAAAACACAGTGCTTTTATAATTCTAATTTCAAGCCTTTAAAATGCCAACCTTTTTGTATAGTTTCATTATTAAGATTTCCTGAGTGTCTTTGTTGGGTCTCCTTAGTAACTGGACATCTTGTTGGGCAATTTGAAGCCTCAGAGACTTGTTTCCAGAACATTCGATATCTGCAAAAACAGTTTCACTTTATATACAAATTTCTCTCTTCTTTTTCAGGCACAGAGTACACTTGGAGACACGATTGTATTTGAGGCTTTGACAGAGAATTTGGAGGACTCTTGGAAAGGCTTTGTTTTCTTCTTAGTGTTCTGTATACCCTGTCAAATACTACTGTGTACAGGAGACAGGACCTGAGGGCAGGAACTGACTCAGCACCAGGGATTTTGGCTGCTGTCACACTGTGTGCCTGCCAGACAGAGCAGTGACAGCTTATCATTGTAAATATCCCCATACATAATGCTGTTTTTTATTACTCACCATTTGAAGAGAGCCACCTTTAGGAAAAACGCAGCCCCAACTCTGAGGCCCCGCTTTGAGGAAAGGTCCATGCCAGCGGGGGTCTTGATACTTCAGGCTTAAGAAAAGATGAATCTCAGCCAGGTGCAGTGGCACATGCCTGTAAACTCAGCACTCAGGGAGGTGGAGACACGTGGATCTCTCTGAGTTTGAGGCCAGCCCAGTCTATAAAGCAAGACCAGGGCAGCCAGAGCAGCACAGAGAAATCCTGTCTCGAAAAACAAAACAAAACCAAAAACCAAATAAATAAATAAATAAATAAATAAATAAATAAATATAATAAAGGAATCTCAATGGACAGCCTGTGACTCTAATTTCAAGGTCATTTTCATATTTGTTTTTCAGAAGCTGCTTACTATAGCTTAATACTTTTCACAACCAAGTGATGTTTTCGTCTAATAGTAAATACACTGACATAGATCAGCATCCCAAATATTTGCGGGAAAGTACGAGATGAAACACTTTTAATCCTCCTCAAGCTAAGTGAGCCTGTGGAAGGTTGTTCTTATGGAGATGTCCTTTTCAATGTTTTTTTTTTTTGTAGAAAGTATGTAGATTTTTGTACTTGGGGATAATTTCTCTTGTGCTGCTATGAGCATCACTTATAATTTTGTAGAAATGAGAATATATATGAGAAGAAGAAATGCTATAACTAAGCATGGAGTGAGATCCAATTTGGTCTCATGAAGATCAATTCTACAAATGTAGCCCAGGATAGCTTTTGCTGTGCATTTGTTTGGTGGACAAATGATATGTAAAACCATGTAAGTATGCTTAGCCTGATAGCATACTTAAGATGATTCCAGTGCCGATGAGGTCAAGGTACTAGGTTTAACCCCACAGACCTTTTATTTTTATTACTCTGAATTGTCACAGTTTTCTGCCCTGACTGTGGCCAGCCAAGCTGTAGATGAGTCTACCCAGTCATTAGAAAAGCATGCCAACACAGTGATGACAGCTGGGAAGGTAGCTTAGAACTCATAACCTCCTGTGTTAGCAGCTTAAAGATACCAGCTTAGAATATGAAGTTCAACACAGTGATGGTGATGCCCCATCTTTAATTGGAAGGGAAAGACCATGACAAGTGTGCCGACTTTTGATTTTTAAGATCTAGTCTAATCAAATGACAACTGTGGATTTATATCACCGAGTAAACTTTGAAAAGTTTCCTTATCATGAACTATTAAAAAATGTGAAATTTTATTTCCCTCTTATCTGATAATTATAGGATATATACATCTATATACGCCTCCAGGGTAGGTAGTAGCACGTAGACTATAGCTGTTCATTTTCTGGCTGATAATCACCAGGTGAACTATGCTATCAGCGGAAAGTGAGTTTGCATAAACAGAGTTCTTAGTTGGAGAGATGGGAGCTGGCATCTCCTAAAGTTTATCTCTAAGCCATTTTAATTCAGAGTATGACATTCCCCTTTGCTGTGTTATTTCTGGTTTCTTTGTTGTTTAGTAGACCTTTATTTGAACAACCTAGCTCCATCTTGCCTGTCCTAAGGAAACATAATTTGCTTCTAGTTGCCAGACTTTCCATGAAGTCACTAAGAAACTGTATCTTACAGTGGTAATCTCAAAGGGCACTAATTAGGAGGAAAAGGACTCCCGGGGTGAGATTCAGAGCTATGTAGTCTGCACAGTCTCTGGCAGGTTAATTCTCCTAGGGTTACTGTGGGTGGAGGCTGCCAGCTGTCCATCATATGTTTTTCCCTTCTTGGTGATAGAATTGCATTCAGGAGATGGCCACCCAGGGATCTTTACAGCTACATGTGGCAAGTTCTCAGTGCTTGGCAAGTTCATGGTAGGTTGGGTACCATGTTCGACTTGAAGACTCATGAGTCCTGTGTCTTCTCTGTGTTTCTGCCAGGTGAACACTGGAGTAGTTGATGCTGAAACACCAGGACAGAAGGAAAGCAGATCATGAATCACTCAGAGCTGAGCAGTCCTCTGACCTGGAAAGACCATCAGAAGGGCAGCCAGTGTATTTCTATGGTTTCCCACTGATATATTTGCAGTTTTATTGGTTATAGCAGTTGTAACCACCTTTTCAGGGATTGTGAGATGATGACATTGATATTGACCACAGGAGTAGGCTAATGATACAAATGACTTATAACTAGTTGGAAGTTGTGGCAAGCATCTGGTAAAGCCATCCTTAAGTTTTAGTATTTCACAGAGTTATGGGTCTTGATGATAACTAACTGAAAATTAACAATGGCTAACAGTTTTCAAAAATCTGGCATTTTATCTGGGAGACAACCATATAGGGCATAGACTAGTGTAAGACATGGTCGTCACAAAATAATCTAAGATCATATCAAAATAATGAGATTGGAAATGGACATGGAAAGAATTTTTTTTTAAATCACATTTGCTGAAGCCTACAGTTAATTCTCTAGTGGGGGAAAAAAAAAGCTGGTGCCATATCTGAGAAGTAAGAAGGACTGAATTTTAATTTTTCCTGCATGCTCAGCTGATGTCATATTAGCCAGGGGGCTACAATCATAATTAAATCTAAGATTCTAATATCCAGAGAAGGTCTACTGATCAATTAATTATTGATCACAAAACTCAGGCACAGATTATAATCATAAGGTGTTGGAGAGAGACAGGATTTGGTAGAAATTTTAGCTCATGAAGCTAAAATTTTTCGACTTTCTCTGGGATTTCATTTCTTTGCTTTTAAAATGGAAGGGTGTAAATAAAAGACTGCATATTACTGAACACAGTTCCTGGTATAGATAGGTCATCGTTAGTAGTTAGCAATGGTAACTTTAAACTTTAAATCAATGTTTTAATTATTTGTAAGCTTGGAAGCCAGATGTGATGGCGGACACCTATAATCTTAGTATTCACTAGGCAATGCTACTTTGAAATGCACAAAAACAAACAAACAAACAAAACAAACCTTATTTACATATCTATATTCTAAAGTTGTTTTGGAATCTTTATAGAATGTATTTATTCATTAAAATGATTACAGTGGCCCATGCCTGTAAACCCAGCACTCCAGGAGGCAGAGGCAGGCAGGCAGATGACTGTGAATTAGAAGCCAGCCTGGTTTACAAAGAGAGTGCAAGATAGCCAAAGCCATGTGGGGAAACCCTGTCTCAAAAAACAAAAACAAACAAACAAACAATTGTAGTTTGCTGATAGCTTTCATATGATGCTCAGCTCAAAAATAAAACCAGAAAGAAAACAACCAACATCTAAGGGGGAACGTTTCTTTCCTTTAATATGCAAAGCATTCACAAGAATGTAGAAATGTCTTATTAATAATCCAATTACTTTGTCTGAAAAGGACATCGCTATTTATAAACAAACCCAGCCTATGTCTAAAAAAATGACAAAGATGCACAGAGTGACAAACATAACTGTCCCTGCTTTACCGACTGCTCCCTCTTGAAGGAACACCTCCAGAGCACACACCAGCAGTCCTACAGGCTCATCTGCTATCCACAACCTACACATGACCAACTCTTGACAAGGTTAACGTGAATCCTGAAAATTCAAGTACAGATTGGCTTAAACTGTCTTTCAGCATTTTTTTTTTTTTTTTACAAAACAACTTATATTTTTCTTCCTTCTCTGAAACTACTAAATTACAATATAGTTTTTGTTTCGATGTGTAACTTTATTCTTTACAACAAACTTAATTTGATTTGGTTGCCTTTTAGAAAACTCATTTGGAGCAAGAGACACACTTATAACCCTGGCACTCTGGAGATTGAGCCAGGATGACTACCTAGGCTAGCCTTGGCTATCTAGTAAATTCCAGAAAAGCCTGAGCTACAGTGAGACCCCCCTCTCAATGTCCCATTCAAGTGGGTGGGGTGGGTAGGGGAAAATAATGGTATTTAAAAAGATTCAAAATTTTGCATCCTATTTAATTCCTGTTTCCGCCACAGGCTCAGATTTCCTCCCCTTCTTTCAGGCAGTGGTGAAGGGGTTAATTCACAGTTGCACTTCTATGAGTTTTACTTATATGTGATGTGTGCTAAAATATACCATCCAGTTTGAAGTCTTTTCCCCAGGTAATGGGAAGTAAAATGCTCATCACATTATTATTTGTTAAAATAGATCATTTAGATATAAAATTAAAATGTGGAACTAAAATTAAGGAGGTGGGATAAATATTTGCCTCCTCCGAACTACCAGATGAAGTAGTAAAGAGAGAGGGAAGCCTTATGGGGTAGGGAGACCCAGACACAGTGGGAAGGGAAGGCAGAGAGGGAGAAGAGAAAAAGGCAGCCACAGCCTGAGGCCGGTCAAGCATCACATCATTTTTTTTTTTTTTTTACATTCTGGCAAAATAACATTTCAAGGATTCGAACCACCAGAACACCCACCCCTTTTTCCCTTACTTTAAAACCTCAAACCATAATGATTCTCTTTAAAGAGTCTCTCCTGGCCACTCCAGGAAGATTATTTAAAAGCACGCGAACCGAGAGCCTTCCTGCTCCATGCAGGTCCTCCCCTCTGTGTCTGGCATAGCTCTTCCCTGCTCAGGCAGGGAACCCAGACAAGTTTATTTACACACACCCCCGCCCAGCGTGCACAAACACACCCGCAGAGAGCGAGGGCGCGAGGGGGCGGGAACGCCCTCTTCTCCATCCCTTCCAAACAATTATCCGCCAGAGCAAAAAAAGCAAATCCTCCGCCGCGCCGGGTGCTGGCGGGGCGGCGGGCGGGCCGAGAAACGTGGCCACGCTGGCGAGCAGGGGGATTTGTGAAAAGGAGCGCTGGCCCGCGTGCGCCTCTTGTTCCCCGTGTAATTTGCAGCCAATCATCGGGAGGTGTCCGCGGCCTGCGTCCTGCTCACCTCGGCGCCGCGGCCCGCCCCCGCCCCCGGCTTCGCACCGCCTCCCTCGCCTTTCTCCGCGCTCCCCTCCCCCAGCCACCGCACACACGCACACACACAAACAGAGCGAGGGGGGGGGGGTGGGGAGGGTGAGAAAGAGAGAGAGAGAGACTCCCCGGCTCCCTCCCTCCCTCGCACACAGCGACTGGAGACGGACGGGGAGCAACGCGCTGGGAAGAGCAGAGACCACCGACAACAGCCCCGCGCTCTCCCACACACGCTCACACTCGGCGCTTTCCTCTCCACCCCCACCTCCTCCTCCTTCCACCCCCTCCACTAACACCATCTCCTCCTCCTCTCTGCAACAAGAAAAAAAAAGCCATTTACAGGTATTTTTTTTCATCCGCATATTTATTTACCCCACCCCCCATTCCCAACAGTTTGTTTACAAGTATTAAAGTTGTAATTGGGAGCTGCCAAGACACATCTGGATTTGTGTTTCTTTGTGTTAGGGGGTGATGTGCAACTAATTAAAGGCAGACTGGCAGCGTCTGCAAATTCTAAGGCTCCCCAAATAAAAAGACTGGTAAGTGATTGTTCTTTCTCTTCCTCTGGCTTTTTCACCCCCTCTCTCTTTCTTTCTTAAATGTTTGCTGTCCGGTGGGATTGTAAAAGTAGATTAATGCTGGACTCCAGCAATAAAAAAAAACCGTGGCTGTATTAATTAATTAATTAATTAATCTGCACCGGCCCCTCCTCCTGAATGTTAAATATGACCTTTGATCTCCGTGTCTCTGGTAGACCAGACATACAGTATTAGGCATGTATAGTCACATTGTTCAGGGGCAAAGCAGGATCATGAAGTATGGATGCTTAATTTAGCTTTGGTATTAGAACTATAGTTATTGGTGTGTGTTTTATTTTGTTGCTAAATAAAAGCCAAACAATAGCTGTGGCTTAGGTACCCTTTTCATGCTTCAGGGATGCATTGATTAAACAATAATGACCTGGATAGTGGGCACAATCATTTTCTAGTTTCTGGTGGCATTGAACCTAGAGGTGGGAAGGGGGTGGTGTGTGTGTGTGTGTCTGTGTGTGTGTCATGACAATCAGAGAAGCAAGGACAGCTTGTTTGGAAACACCACTCTAAGACTCTGAAAAGGAAATATTAAATTCCTTCTTTATTTGGAACAAGGTCAAAAGACTAAAATGTTAAAATGTTGCCTCCACTCAGTGTGATGGTGCCTATTGCGTGGTTGGCATAGCTAGTTTTTAGTGAGTAGCAGTTATTACGGGTCTTGCGTCTTCAATGTGACTCACAGGGACTGAAGCTCTATGTGTGTTCTTACTGTGTCTTCCCCCAAACCCTTGCAAGTGTCAAGAATATTTAGCCAGAAGGCTTTTAGGGGCACCTTTGTGTTGTCATCAGACCTCAGAAGGGAGCAGTTTTCCCTAATATGAAACCACAGACAGAGGTGCTTCCTGAGTGACTGGGGACTTGCTGTGACTGAAGAGTGCCTGCTACCTTCTAATCCAGCCTGGGGGAGGTTCCTTATCCTGATTCACTTTGCCTAATAGGGATTTGTTTACATGAACCCATTTTCTAGGGTGCCTCATCAGTAGATCTTGAAGTTTTTACATTTGGAGTTTGGACATAATGGTTCATTAATCTAATTATAAGCATAATTACTATAATTGATATGCATTTGTAACTCTGAGAATGCGAGGCAGAGACTACTAGGCCCCTCAGCTTAATTCCCTGAACTCCACCTTCTATGCCAATCTCTAGGCTTCAGAAGATGCCAGAGAAAGGCACTCTAGAAAAAAAAAAAAAAAAAGGGGAAACAAAGAAACTGTGTTTTTAAGGTGAATATACAGTTTACATCTTCGCTTTAATTCTTTAAAGGCAGTGGTGTACCTCTCACCCTTAATAAACAACTGAAATGCTTCTTCCTAAAGCTTAATGAAGGCCTGTAAAGACAGAGAGAGAGAGAGAGAGAGAGAGAGAGAGAGAGAGAGAGAGAGAGAGAGAGAGAGATGCAAATACCCAGTGTACATTAAACTTTCCTCTTTAAAAAAATTGCAAAGGGGAGAAAATCATCTTAATGGTTCTTTGGGTAAACAGCACCTGAAGGGGACCTCTCTTCTCTTTCATTTTATGCAAAATTCAGTGTTTGTGAATAATTTTTTAAAAAAGTCCAGTGCATTCCTCTTTTCTTGGTAAAAGACTGCAATCTCCATTAGAAATGATTGGGAAGGATTCTTACTGGGGCAACAGACTGAGCCTGTGACATTGCTTGTATTTCAGATCTATCTATCTATCTATCTATCTATCTATCTATCTATCTATCTATCTATCCCATCTTCTCCCCCTCCCCCCGCCCGTTTTTTTTAAACAACTAATAAACCACCTTTTTGCCCCTGCCACCAAATGGTTTGTACAATTGAGACCTGTCTTTGCTCCATTGAATTAAGACCCTAACAGAGCCAGCTGTGCTGGGATTCAAACTAATGACCACAGACACAGAAGGACACTGTGGCAGCTGGTAGTTCTTTTTTTACCCCTGCCTCTTTAGTTCAGATTGTATGTGGGCAGTCTTGTAGCTCTCAGTTGTATTGTGTTTGCTTACAGTTTATGCTCGGATGTGTTGTAGACTTTCTCAGTACTTCATTTGCTAATTTCCTGTTCGTTTTCCTCATAGGGCCATTACTGCTTTCTACTTTACAGCATTTGCATGCCCAGGCAGCACTTGTTCACACATTTCATAATGTTTAAATGCCCTCTGCTTATAGGTAGTATCGCCCTCCCACCCCTGATTTGCATGTCTTTAGCACTCCAATTGCCCTTTTCCCTCGGCATTTGTCACCTCCGTCTTTCCTCTTTCCCTGGGTACTCTAGCTATTAATACATTTTTTCTCAGGAGGGTTACAAGAATAGGGGCGGGGGAGGAGCTGTGTGGTATGCTGCGGGGTGGGAGGGAGCAGGGGTTGGGAGTGTTGGGGGTGGGTGGGGGGGGTCACGTCTTGATGATTGTTATGCAAACGACCCGACTGGAGAACGTGGGAGCTTTCTGTGGTGTCTGCGGTGGGGTAGCGAGGGTGGCTGTTTATTTATTTTTAATTTTTCTCCTCGTGCAGCTCGTTGGAATGACTTTCTTTATTTTAGTTGTAACAGTTGGAGGATAATGCAAAGGAAGACGCTGCCTGGGATTTCACCGTCTGTGGACATGCGCCCCAGAGAGGACTAGAACAGCTCTCACCTTGCTATCCCCACCCGGATCCCCCCCTTTCCTGCCGGCCCGGCCCTTACCCCGACCCCACCATCACTCGCTACCCTCCCCCCCACCTCTCCCCCTTTCCCACCCAGGTGTCGGACCAGGCGGTCCCCACTTCCACCCTGCACCCCTTCTTCCCCCCCTGCACCATGAACACCAATGTCTGCGTGGAGCCGGGGCCGAGCCCGGAGGCCCCGGGCTTGCCCAAGGAAAGCCACCTGCCTGAGGGGGCCCTGAACAGCCTTGTGGATTACAACTCGGAGATGGAGCGCTACCGTTCCTTTGCCACCTCCTTCTACAAGACCAACGGGGGCGCCTTCCCGCAGGCAGCCAAGATTGCGCGCATCACCACCCCCATCTTCCCCAGCAGCGCCGCCGCCGCCGCGGCCGCCGCGCGCATAGGCATGTCCCCGTGGAACTGCGACAACGCGGCCACCGCCGCCGCCACCGCGATGCTCTGGGGCAGCGGGGGCGGCGGCGGGGGCGGTGGGGGCGGGGGTGGGGGCGGCGGGGCCGGCAGAAAATCCTCCTCGGCCGCCGCCTCCTCCTCCGCCTCCTCTTCGGCAATCCTCCCCGCCGCCGGCGGTGGCGGTGGCGGCGGTGGCAGCAGCGGCGGCGGTGGAGGCGGCGGCGGCGGCGGCGGCAGGACCAGCATGCACCACCGGAACGACTCCCAGCGGCTGGGGAAGGCTGGCTGTCCGCCAGAGCCGTCGTTGCAAATGGCAAATACTAATTTCCTCTCCACCTTATCCCCTGAACACTGCAGACCTTTGGCGGGGGAATGCATGAACAAGCTCAAATGCGGCGCTGCTGAAGCAGAGATAATGAATCTCCCCGAGCGGGTGGGGACTTTTTCCGCTATCCCGGCTTTAGGGGGCATCTCATTACCTCCAGGGGTCATCGTCATGACAGCCCTTCACTCCCCCGCAGCAGCCTCAGCAGCCGTCACAGACAGTGCGTTTCAAATTGCCAATCTGGCAGACTGCCCGCAGAATCATTCCTCCTCCTCCTCGTCCTCCTCGGGGGGAGCTGGCGGAGCCAACCCGGCCAAGAAGAAGAGGAAAAGGTGTGGGGTCTGCGTGCCCTGCAAGAGGCTCATCAACTGTGGCGTCTGCAGCAGTTGCAGGAATCGCAAAACGGGACACCAGATCTGCAAATTTAGAAAATGTGAAGAGCTAAAGAAAAAACCTGGCACTTCGCTAGAGGTCAGAGGAGATGATTTCTTGTTTCCCAGTCTTGCCCCTTCCCTCCTCACTCCCCTCTCCTCTTCCCCACAGGGTTTCTTGTCTGGCTTCAAGACGCAGCACCCCCTTTTCTGAAGCTTCTTGCAGGTTGTAACGTACTGAAATAGGTGGTTTGCAGAGGGCCTGGCCTCTACATCACGCTCGCAGCTGCACTTCACCGGGAACCTCCCCTCTGCTAGAGGGTGCCCCTCCTTTTTTTAATCTCTGGAAAAAATGCGATTGGTCTAAGAATCCGAAGTTTTACATTTGAGTATGTTCAATATTTTCCCTTGCTGTTTTAAACTATTCCCTCAGGAAAACCCAAAACAAAAAGCTCTGTCCAAAATATTAAACACATCCATCATTTATATATGTACACACACACACATATATATATGGCTAACAAGGACTTACTAGAGGCCCAGACATAATACTACATGTCTTACACAACCTATAGTATATGCATACATATGTGTATATGTCCTCTATCATATATATATATATGTATCATGTGTGTGTGAGTGAGTGTGTGTGTGTGTGTGTGTGTGTGTGTGTGTGTGTGTGTGATGTGCGTGCTGAACTGCCTGGACTCAAAGGGGGATTTTTAATCTTCTAGAATAATTTTCTCCTTAGCCTGACAGAATGTTTTTGTTTTATTATTTTTTTTGCTTTCCTGGTATTTTTTGAGCAAGTGGAAATAGTATAGGGCTGATAGCCACCAGCCATTTTTGAACTGTTACTTTGAGTAAAGTGATAATTATTTACTATTGTGGCTAGTGGGGGAGGGGATTTTTAAAATATTTTATGTAGTTCCAGGAAAACTCTGTCATTTTTCTTGTTGTTTTGGATTTTTCATTCCCCTTGGGTTCAGTATCTGACGAAGTCACCATTTTGTGGTTGCAAAATTACTCTAAGCATAGAGAGGTTTTGGTCAATGCCATATATGGTAAAGGATAGCTTACTTTTCCTTTAGGTCTTTAAAACAGACATTATTTACTAAAGTAATGCTAAAATTAGGCTTCTAATTACATTTCAAATTAAGACTGATGTACATGATGAACATTTTATATGATAGCCTAGTCAAAACAGAAGAGGAAAAATGCAAAATTACAGGTATATTGGTTTGGAGACATATTTGGAAAGGAAATATGGACAGGCAATCACAGTCTATGATGAACTATAGAGAGGATGGTTAGCAGCTTGTACATACATGAGACTGGATAATGGGCTTACTGTTTGGGAAGGTTCTGTGGACTAGACTGTATGTTGAGTGACTGTCACAATCCGTCATGAGGAACGCTTGCATAGGAACATGGTCTAGGCATGTTTTCTCCGAATCACTGAGAATTCGAGTTTCAAAAAATAAGCATGGAAGTTAAAGATCTTGCTTCTGGTTTGACTACAGAGAAGATGGATCATCTTGGTACAAACCAAGGTCAAGGGACTAGGATTTCCAAAGTCAGAAGCATGTGGACAGCAGTTCCATCACAAAGTCACATGTACTCCATTTTATAAACAAACCATGCCGTCTTGGGACAGGGTCTTCAAAGATAACAGCAGCCACACTGCAGGTGTATGTATTTTCCCAGATGGCAAACAATTAACTTTTGAACTCTCTGCTGGGCTTTAATTTGCTATGACTTCTCTCAGGCTGGAAGACCATGGGAAATTAAAATTTAGCTTACACTGTGGCAATTTCCTATGAATGTCCAATGAGTAAGACTGTATGGCTCCCATTTTTCTTTGAAAAGTAATCTGTAGAGTTATAGTATTGGCATTGTTCTGCTCTGTGTTAGCTACATTCACTGGCACCACCTGAACACCATTGTAGGGATGTAGTGGAGAGGACCATTGAATAATTCTCGTTTATTTAGCCAGTATCCTCTCCAGAGGAGCTTTCTGTGAGTTCTAATAGGTTTTCAGCCATGTTTCTATGCTGCTGTGTTCATTCAAATAGACTTCATATAGTTATTCTCTCTCTCTCTTTGAATGATTTCCCACAAGCTTAATTCCCCTCCCCCCCATGATTCCAAGCATTGTAGAATCATTTTTTTTTCTTTGAAAATTAGCATGCACAGAATGTTCTTGTCCCGCGGAAGGGTGGGAGTGGATGAGAGAGAATGCAAATTCAGTTTTCCTGAGTGAAGAGTCCTTCCTATTGGAGCAATGGTTATGATTCAAGGCCATGGTAATTCATGGGATACTACTGGGCAGAACAAAAGAAAAGAGAAGTTTTCAAAATTGTCCGAGTGTCTGTCCAGGTCGTGAATAAGGCAATTGCAGTGTGATTACCTTATGACCCCATAGAACCTCAAGCTAGAGTTGTAGAAAACTTCCAGGGCTTATGTACAGAGTAGCAGAGCTAAAGCGAAGCAAGGCTGAAAAGTTCCCCCCTGAGTTGGTTTCCTGTTTCTAATTTGGTCCACCGTCATCTCAGGACATGTTTTTGGGAGTGGGTGGACGTTTGTCTGAGGTCCAGGAGTAGGATTTCAGTCATGAACTTAGTAGCTAATACTTGTGGCCTTAACTCATGGACACTTGAGGTCTTAACATCCCCATACTAATCAGAACTCATATTCTTAGCACATGTGCCCTCCTTGTCCCCTTCGACTCGGTCTTATCTCAGAGACAGGAGGCGTAGTCAGATTGCTTTCAACCTGTGTAAACCAAGATTAAGAAAGACTCACATGGATGTGCTGGGGTTCGTGCCACATTCTCTTAAGCCCCCTTTCCTAGTCTTTCTTTAAACATGACATTTCCCTGCTTAGTCCCATTTTATGAGCAACTTATGTTTATTAAAAAAAAAAAAAAAAGAACAACCAAAAAACACTCCTTGTTAACGTTCAGTATGGTCCTGCCCAGGGAAGAGTGAATGCTCTGTTTTGTGTACTGCGGATTTGCATATGTTACTGTTCATTCATCAGTCACCATATTAACAAATAGCCACTAATTAAAAGCAGTTGTACAAATGTGTTGTACTCCTGTGGGACAAAGTTTATTTTTAAAAATGTGTGTCCTTAATTAATATTAAGTTCCTAGATGTATTTAAAATATGACCATATAGGAGAATGTTATGATATTAAGTTAATACTTTCCCTCTTTCAGAGGTAATCCTTCAGATTGTATACACACAACAGTTGCTTTTTTTCTGATAACAAAGATTTAACTTTTTAAAACATCACAATCTAATGTAACTCAAGGGATAAAGTTGTCCCATGGGCAAGCCCAGCCTCTTAGTCCCTGAACGTTGTTCAGGTGACATGATTGATCTCTGCGGGACAGCATTAGAGACCACACAGATCTGGTTTCTCTCCCATTAGTTGATTTATGGAATTACATTAGTGAAGCCGTGCCTCTGGGAGGTTTCCCTGCCCCCACTCCTGCTCTCTTTCCTGCCACCACTTTATATAGCAGAGAAGAAAAAACTGGAAATCAGGGGAATAGACAGTTATTTTTTTCCTTTCTCTTTTTTTCTCATTAAAAAAAAAAAAGGTGCATTGGTGTATATACCCACAATAATGTTTCTAGAACCCAGCTTGAGTGTCTAAAGGATTTGATGAAAAACATTCTGATGTTATCAAGTGAAACTAGGTAATTGACTTAGAGGAGTGTTTTAGAAGGGGTGAGACACACTAGAAATAATTTTTAACTTCTAAGGACTCCAACCAATGTCAGTTGTGCAATTCTGGACAAAGCACTGTCTATACTTTGTGCACAATGATGTCCTTTGCCTGCTAAGGGAATTCGTTTGTAGCCCACATCGAAGTAGATGTGTTACTATCCAATTCAGAGCTGTGGAGTAGGGAAAATCCACAAATAACTAAACACTCCATGAGGTTTTGAAGTTTAGTGATTTTTTTTAAAAGTAGATATGCATATATAGAATATAATAAATCTTTCATATTTTAAGTTGAAACATTTTTTAGTTTGTCACTTCATATTGTAATTTCAAAATGAGTTTTCAGTTTAACAATTAAAAGATGCTAGTAGGAAATATTATTTTTAATACAAAGATGCAATATATAATTGGCAATAGGAAGGAAAGGAAATTTTTTTTTCAATAAAATCCAAATAAAATGATAATTTTGACATATTAGAATGTAACAATGAGATAATCTAGGGAGAAGATCCTGGATCTATTAATGATAAGGACAGGCATTGAGAAATGATCAGGCTTGGTCAGAGCCACAACACAGCTTTATCCTGTAGACACTGGATTGAACAGATGCAGAGACACCTGAAGATCATGTGTAGAGACACATGGTAGAACAAGATATGACTTGGATGAAATCAGTAGATTCAGTCCAAAGGTGTTAATGTCATTTTCATGTACATCAGAGCTCATATTGTACATAATAAGTCCATACAACTTCATCTGCCAGTTAAAAATACAGTTGCTTCCTAAACAAAACCAGCGTTTTGACCCATCTACACAGCATGGAAACATCAAAGCAGTATTTTATGTGGCAACAAGGAGTGAAATAAAATTGAAAAAAAGATCCATTCATAGACTATGCCATATATAGGATATTTCTTTGAAACTTAGACATTATTAAACAAAATACAAGGAAAGATTCAGAAAAACAGTGAGAAAAAACTTAAATAACATTGAACTTTAGGCTTTAGCTTAATCAGATAAAGATAATTGGTGAATAAGGGGATATTTATTTAGTGATGAAGGTTGTAAACGTTAGTTGACTTGAAATGTTTTTGCTGTTGTTGTTCTGTTTTATTTTGTTGGTTTTTGGGAGAGGTTTTTTTTTGTTTGGTTGGTTTTTTGTTTTGTTTTGTTTTTGTTTTTGAGACAGGGTTTCTCTGTGCAGCCTTGGCTGACCTGGACTCACTTTGTAGACCAGGCTGCCCTCGAATTCACAGAGATCTGCCTGCCTCTGCTTCCCTTGTGGTGGGATCAAAGGTGTGAACCACCACACCCTGCTGACTTGAAAAGTTTTAATTACTTGATTATTGAGTTACTCTTCTGCGTACCATCTTTGGGTTGGATTGGTGTAATTTCACAGAGTCAGACTTAGAAATTGTTTTGCAAAGTGATCAGTAAGAGTGACTGGAAGAGGGAGGGAAGGTGGGAATGGGAAGATACAAGCCAGAGGATACCAATCATGATGTCATCTGAATAAATTATGATAAATTAAACTTTTTTTTTTTTTTTTTTAATTTGAGGACTTATAAGATCCAGCAGTAACAGGGAAGCCTGGGCAGTCAGCTGGAATTCCAGGTGAAGATTTCCCTTCAGAGATGAGCTCTCCAGAGCCGGTCCTCTGGTTTCCTGTTCCCACTAGTGGTGCCTCTGTACCCTGGGATAAACAATAAAAATGTACGTTGGAAGTGGTTTGCTTTCCAGCTGTTCTCAAGGGGAAAAAAAAAACCCAAAACAAAAAACAAAAACACTGAATGTTTTAAAAGTCTACAGGAAGGATGGAGATGTCCGCTATATTTTCTCCAAGTACAACGTTTTCTGCCATATTGGAAACTGGAGACAGTAGCTGCTACAAACCTTATTATGATGTTCATTTTGAATGTGAAGCTAAACATTTGCTTATTTTATTATTTCCCAGGGATGGGCTCAAATATGTTTTCAAGATGTTTCAGGTCTTCTTAAAATGCATTACTCAATCATAATTGAACACATGTATAGTTCACTTTTATCAGAAAACAATTCAAGTTTTTATTGAAAAACTTTAGTAATATGGTGTCCTATTTGGCACATTTCCCACAAGCCAGGTCTGTTTCAATTTCTTACATTATACAAAATGCTAAAAAAAAAAAAAAAAAAAAAGTCTTGATTTGGTCATACACAGTATCTAGGTAAGCAATGGGTTGAAATTAAGATGTGTTTAAATATTTTCTCCCATTAATAAGTTAATTTATGAAAGTAGAAGTGAGTTCAAAATGCTTTGTGTAGGGCGTTTTTCAGTCATTGGTGAGGATATTAGATGATTTCAGTGGAAGAAACAGAGCATTCTGGGAAGTATAGTTTTTTTAAAAGCTTCTTTTCAAGAATACACTCTGTAGAGCCTGTTAGTGCTGTGGGCATGTGTGCGTGTGTAATTTTGTTTCCTCAGTTCCGCTTCAGCATTTCTGCCTATGTGGTACTTATTATTTGCCATTACTCTGGTCTTTTTGGGGGTTTCAAGATACCTGTGGAAAGAAGAGTGTGGGGAGATTTCATCCAAGTCAGATCTTGCTCCATCACGTGCAGAGACACCTGTCCAGAAACTGAGTTATTCTACTGAGTAACCGAAGCCCCTCCCTCCATTCAGCCTTGTGTCTTCTGCTCTCTATTAAGTTATGTTGCATCATACTTCACATGCAACAGCCATTTAATAATGCCGAGGACTTAGTTCTGCAGGGGTTCGAGGATCCTGGCAGGCTGGTTAACTCTACTGTAAAGCATTTCAAGGATTTTTTTCCCTCACAGCCTGTGGCTTAGTCTCCTTTAGGAACTTGAGCCTACTAAACAGGTATAAGATCCAGCTTCATGACCCCCCCCCCTCCATTTTTCGTAGTACTTAGCACAACTGTTTCAATACAGTTTCTTACTAATGGTAAAACAGTTACTTTTTCAAATAGGTCAGATTCCCTTTGTATTTATTTTATGTAAAATCTTATATGAATTATATTCAGGAAATATTATACTAGTTTCCTGACCTTTCAAAAAAAACATTTTAGTTAAAAATGTATTGAGGCCATGTTGTCCCATAGAGAGTCTGTGAAAAGTGACTCTACTCTCGATCAACAATGTTTAAGCACATTAGACAACTTCACTGAGAGGGTTATTCTCATGTGAGTTAGTTCAAGAGGATCAACGTTAAGGAAAGGGTTAAATGCTTTCTATAAACACCAGTTAGAGAACACATTTAGTGTTGGGAAAGTGAAATGTATATCTTAGTAAACATTAGTATGGGCAGAATGTACAGGCATTCATTTAGTATAGATGTGAGACAGGTAAATATGATTTAGAGGGAAAAGCGAGAGGCCCAAAAAGGACTGGAGTTCTAACCACAGAAGATCTTTTTTAAATTGAAAAAGAAAACTCTCAAACTAGGACACTAAACACTACATAGAAGGACATTTGTCAAGATGGAATGTGGATCCCTTCATCCTTCCAGAAGTTTGAAATTTTACAGAGTATAAGATAGGACAAAAGGAAGGAACTGTGTTTAGTGAGTTTCTTTTGAGAAGCAAGAGCTAAGGCTTGAGGCTTAGGTTAATGAATCCCTGATGAGGAGGCCTATGTCACAGCTGGTGCTATTTTGATGTATAACTTTGGAACACTTGGTAGTATAATTCCAGAGTAGATCTAAAATACTTGGAAGATTAGTAGAAAATAAGATCCCTTTTGAGTCCTATCTACATTTAATTTATGTCTTATAGAGAAGCCTAAAAAGTCGAGAAAAGCGTTGAACGGGAAGAAAACTCTACTGGAAGTGCTGCGCCTTGCTCAGCACAGCAGACCGTAACTGGATGATTGATACAAGCATCCAAGGATAAAGATCACGTAGGATGAGGCGAGAACGTGATGCATGCCTGTGGCGAGGAGGAGTGATGGGCATTTTTGTGGATTTCAGCAAATCCGGCAAATTCTATTTTCTCTAAAACTTCATAAAGTAGAAAGTCATGATATAACTTTCCTTAAAGAAGGAAAACCACTGAAATATAATTGTGTGGTAATTAGTGATGGGAGATCAGTGGTCAAAAATTACTGTTCTGAGGAATGACTGTTATGTGGAAATGTTTCGGTAGGCTAAATGAAATACCTTAGTGATTTTCATGGAGTCGAAATTTAAAAAAAGACATAAAATATGAGATATAGATGGATGAAAAGCCAGTTGCGGAATCTTTGATCAAATCTTAAATATATTGCATTCCACATTTAGTCCACAGGAAACAAAGCAGAGAATGCTGACTTGTTCCCATACCCAAAGAAGTATGTTTTATATTTGCTGCAAGGCTGCTTTTGTGGATTGTGGATCATTTTGAAGGGTGGTATGTTTCTGGGGTTTCCTCCTGGGAGCCTCTTCACATGAATATGGATTTGTGGGATGTGGGAGTAGACTGAGATGTTGCTGAGTTTTTCAGGCTGCAGGTGACTGGACGTTAGACTAGTACAGGGCTAGTATATCAGGAGTCTATGAAACCAATGTGTTGGCTTCTCAGTAGGACATTAAAAGTGGAATAAAGTAGAACGGAGAAGAAAATATATGGATGTGCCACAGCCAGGGAGTGCTGTTAAGTGATGGTTTCAACTGCATTAGCAGCTGTGTAAAACGTGAACTTGTTGGCTACATTCAAATACAATTTGAAAAAATGTTAGCAATAGCAATAACACAATTGAGCAAGTCTATAATGAGGAAGGAAATTATATTTCAACGTTTAGTAGTAAGATGAGGAGTAAAATTTAAGTGTTCTATGAACAGCATGCACTGATTCTGTGTTGCATGTTCACAGTTCTGGTAAGAATGTGGTAAAAGCCTTGATAAAACTAGTTTCAGCTAAGCACATCTGTAGGCAGGAGCTGCTACTTTCTAATGCTTGAATGTAAGTTCTGTACACACACACACACACACACACACACACACACACACACACACGTATACATGCAGCTGCAGTGTGTCCAGGCTTAAGGAACCCCTTTCCTTTATTTCCAACTACCCTGTGTCAGTACCTCCTTGATGCCCTAAACCCAGGTCTTAGTCCTTCATCCAAGGTTGTTAGGTATTGCTTATGTCCAAGTCTCATCTAAGGAATCAACTAATCATAAATGGAAGAGTTGACATTTTAGACAACCCTAGAGGCAACTGAACACTTGTGGACACGGGGCACCACAGTTTTGTCCTCCATACCTGGATAAGGGATGCAGGAATAAGGTGATTGCAATGCTACTGAGAATGGTGCTTTATGTCATATTAGGTCTTCTTCCTTCCTTCCTTTCTTCCTTCCTCCCTTCCTTCCTTCCTTCCTCCCTTCCTTCCTTCCTTCCTCCCTTCCTTCCTTCCTTTCTTCCTCCCTTCCTTCCTTTCTTCCTCCCTTCCATTCTTTCTTTCTTTCTTTTGCTGTATTTTGAGGTGTATGTTATAGGCTTTGAAAAGGTTGGACAGAGGAGGGAGGAGGGAGGAGGGAGGGGAGGAGCAAGGAGCACAAGCAGGCTACAGGATTACTGCAGACCTGGAAAGGCTTGAACTGCTCTGGGTCACACTTGAGACTGCTGAATTTGGAAGTGAATAGCAATTGTTAGTGTCTTATAGTCTGTAAGAAGATGTCACAGGTGCATCTGGGATTAGGCCCACTACAAGCATTCAGAGTTCTATCTCTTCATTCACCAGCATGGAAGAATTAGTTCCATGGAGACTGGTCTAGCTTAGCTTTTCTTTGCCTTTGCTGAATTCTCTCCAGCCCTACCCTTCCCTCTTCTCCTTTCCTTTCTTTTCCTGTTTCATGTATTAGAAACATAGGAAAGCAACGTGAGAAGTTGAGTCTTCAAAGTTAATTAATGATAATGTTTAGGGAGCTAAAAGCATTTTCTTATAGTCAAGCAAATATTCAAACGTGTTAGCATAATTTTAAGCTAGCTTTAAGGAAAGCTTCTGGAAATTTAGTTAATTGAAGGTATAGAAAATATTCCAGACCAATGGTGAAAAAATTCTTGCTTACTACATATTATAAGCAGATCCCATGGCTAAAGCAATGGGCTTATTAATTTTCTTTAAGAGTTACTGTGTCTGCCCAAAGATGTAGAAAAAAACCCATGAACATTTCCTGAGGGTGATTTTGAACCTACAGACTGAAATATTCTTGGATGTGGTGGTCCTCTGATGTCTAGGTAGTGGAATCCTTCATGTGTGTATGCCCTCAATGTACGTAAACCCAAATACACTTCCAGTGATCGAGGACACATGTAAAAAACTTGGACAAGTTTAATTAAATTAATTGTTACCTTTAGATGCTTTATTTAAAAAATATTAAGAAGAAAGGTGAAAAAGTCAAAGAATAACTGAACATTCCTTGTTCTGGTGATCCCAAAATGGAAGCAAAGAGGGATAGAAGAGGCAAAGAGAAAGGAAAAAATATTGGAAGAGACGGCTTCAAAGCCTTCATTGTATTCTGAGCATGGTTCTAACCAAGTGAAGTGTGTTGGTGATCGCATCTAATTGGTGTAACTACTTAGAATATTGTCCTCTGAATTCCTCTGATCAGTGTAGGAGCATAAAGCTCTCTGGGATTGGTGGGCTGGGTTGTTCAGTGGCTAAGGGTTACCAGAGGAGATTCTGAACAACAGAAAGTCACTGACCTCCATCAAAATGTTATTCAACTTGCACCTTTATATAATATCAAAACATTTCTCCAGTCTCCAAGGAATGAGAAACACCATAAGTTAAGATGGGCTATGGATGATAATTGTAACTTTTCTGTTTTATTTTAGTAAAATATTAGAGGCTATTCAAATCTAGCTTGGATAACTTAAACATCTTAAACACTGTAAGCGATCTACAACTTTTTTCATGGTTGTACAAACGTCTTTTCTTGTCTTCAGTGAAAGAGGGGTGAGCTCGATAAAAATCCGTGGTTGCAACAAAAGTTCACCCGAGATTTCACAATTATTAAACAACTTCATCATTTAAAAAAAATATCTATTTTCACCTAGTGGCAGTACTGGAGTAAGGAATAAATGGAGTAGCATCAGGGAGAGACTGAGTTGTTAAACTTTGAGAGGGGGTATGGTGTGAGCGGGGAGGGAGGGAGAGAGGAAGGGAAGGCAGGAAAGAGGGAGGGAACCCAGAAATTACTTGGATTCTAAAGCCAGTTATATTTATATGTACTATGTATGCTCTAATACAAGCTTGCAGATATATCAATAACATTCTGTATATTTAAATTATTAACAGTGTAGCTTAGATTTCATTAACCTACTTATTACACACTTGTTTTCGTGAGACAGAATTTTATATAGCCCAAGTTGTCAGCTAACTGTAGCCTGAGATCACCTTGCTCCTACTGCCTCCGCTTTCCACATGCTGAGATCACTGGTGCGCAACACCATAGCCAGTGAATTTTGTAGTTTTAATCTCAATTTTACTTTTATACTCCTGATTACACATATAATTAAAATGATTATATTCAATCATTTTGTAAAATAGTTTTTTTTCTTTTCTTTTCTTTCTTTCTTTTTTTTTTTGAAACAGGTTTTCTCTGTACAACAGCCCTGGCTGTCCTGGACTTGCTTCATTCACCAGGCTGGCCTCAAACTCATGCAGATCTGCCTGTGTCTGAGTCCTGAGTGCCGGGATTAAAAGTGTTCACCACCACACCCGGCTGTAAAATGCTTTTAAAAACTGTGGGTTACTGAAAAAAATTACCCATTTCTCTATAGCATGTTATTACTGTTTCATAGTGAATCTTTTTTTCTGTCTGAAAACCTTTTAACCACTCAAATACTCATCTATGTCATGATAAGCTTACTCATTTGGCGGGCCATTGTGATTTCAGGCTTTTTTTTTTTTTTTTTTTTAACCAAGAGTCGTGTCTAAAGAAGTTGTTTGCCTTAGATGCTGGGGATAGAAAGGGCGTGTCCTTGGGTCCATGGTGTCTGTGTGTCAGTGTTCTTCCCTCTGACTCTGTCTCTCCAGGCGCATGTCTCTGAACCTTGATTCCCTAACTGTCTCTACCACCATATGAACTCACACCCTTGCAGTGGGGTATCTAAGTGTGTCCTCTTGTTTACCATTAGCTGGGTTTGCCTCCTAAATCCTATCATCTTGGTGGTGGTGATGAGGGTGGTGCTAGAGGTATAAGCAGGAAGGTGAAGGAAGCGATTCACTCCCAAGGCAGAAAGAGTAACAGGAGCAGCCACCACAGAGAATGGACGCTAAAAAGGCCGTTGGTAGTTCCTCACCATTAATCAGAGGAATCCAGGTGTCAGTTTGTAATGCCAGTGTGGAAGCCAGGCAGGGGAATGCAGCTTAAACTCTCAAGTTTGTTATTTGGTGCCAGTCCTCCTTTAGGTATTACCAGTCAGTGGTAATAGTGTGCTCATTTTTACTTTCATCTAAATATTGACCAAAATAAGGCTTCAGTATGTCAAATAGTTATGTGCTAGAGGACTCAATTATGAGAGAAATGAATCTGATATGCTATGTGTTACACACGTACCACATGCATATTGACAGGCCTGGAGAAGAGAGGAGGTGAGGTGTAGTGTAAAACCAGAGGGATGGGAAAAGAGCTACTGTTATAATGGGAAGCACTCCACAGGCTTAGGGAGGAGGATCTTGAGTTTCAGGCCAGATTGGGGCATAGTGAGACCCTACCTAAACATACCCAACAAAAAGAAGAGAAAGAAAAATGATACTCTCATTCATATAGTTTATAGGGGTTATTTTTACTGTAAAGTATGTTTATTCATTAACAGTGCATTCTAAGGCATCACACTGATCATTGGGCATAAATCCCTGGTTTTCTCATATACTGAGTATGATCTCCCTATACTTTCTAGTGGCTGTAATAATATACTTTTACAGTATAATATTTAAAAAGAAAGTGTAAAAAAATTTTGCTAAACTCCAGGGAGATGCTCATCTTTGCTGGGTATCACTTTACACTGTAATTAGCTTTTCAAAGATTTTGCATTATATATAAACATATATATTAAGATATATGTTCATAACCATGCTATTGTAATGCAATATAATGTCTCAGATCACCAAGCAGATTTTAAAATTTGCTAGGAAAAAAACCTCATATGTAATGGCATTTTAATGTTATAAGTCAAATCAGAAATAAAAGGAACTTTTCATTAGCAGGAATCCCTTTGATTTTGTTTACTCAAAAAACAAAATCCTAAAGTTGAGAGTCTTTATTAAAAGCTGTAAAAAGCCACAGCTGAATGCTAAAGGACAACAGAGGCCTTTGTCCTATTCACTTATGTAATTTTTAATTGCAGGTTTTCAGTGATTAATTAAGGTTTTTAAATGGTAGTACTAATATGTAGGTTCAGATATAGCAAGGATTTCAAAAGTCAAGGCCTGAGGTGCTCCTGATACTAAAAAGTGAGTAGTGGCTTTCACAGAAAAGCTACATCCCAGAAGGCCTCAGAAGAGGAGTCACTGACTCTGCGTACCCTGAAAACTGCATGGATGTGGGCTGGAAAGCAGTTTTCCATCACTATATGAGAATCAGAAAGTGATTTGATGATGTGTACTCCCTGTTAGTCAACAGGAACATGGAATATTAGTTTTTAATAATGTTATTCTCAAATTCTAACTCTTTGAAGACATTGTGTTAGACCCATCTGTTTCACCCTAAAAATTTGAAGACTCAGGTGGATTATGGGAACCTTTGTTTTAGAAAGTAATGCAAACAAACATTAGCAAATTATTTAGCATTCTCAGCTGAGTTCCAATGACATCTCTGTTATCTTGATTTAGAAATGTGTGCGTACTGAGGTAAATTTCAGTGCTAAAGTTTATCTTTAATTTGGCATTTGAAACCTCAGGTCTAACTTCATTAAAATGTTTTAACTGTCCTGTGGTAAACACTGCCAGGTTCACATTTATCTACAGATTCTAAGTGACCAAACTGCACGCCCTCATTTGTACAGTCTTAGGTGCTCCACTGCTAGCTTTCAGGAGGTGAATTTTCCTTAAGCAGCACGTACTTCTAACAGGAATGTGCAGATGAATGCTTGACCCAAAGATACCAGCGTAGCAGCACTCCCTTGACAGGTGCCAAAACCTGAGAAATGTTCTTGGAGTCTCAGAGCTGCTTTGTTTGCTTTGTGTTGCTCAGTTAGCAAAAACTTACACTGAAAACCATTTCACCGGAGACAATGTTTATGGTGATTCTCTTAGGTAGATGTGACATGGATTTGAGCTTGCATTCACTCTGTCATTCTTTCATTCAGGGACATTCATTTGCTTTGAAGCGTTACTTAAGGGATAAACACACACTCTTCTTTCAAGCTTGAAGGTCACTCTCTATCTGACCTCTGTCAGAATTCTTTGCCCCATGCTTTATAGCAATGCCAGGAAGACGGACTGTGGGATGAGGTGGGGTGGGGACATGCACATTTCTCTACAGGCCCCATGGCAGCCATCCTGCTCATACCTGCATGAGTGAAGTCTGACTTAACAATGTGATCAACTCAATTATGTTCATTACCTCCTGCCCCATTTTCTTCCAGGGGGAATGTGGTCTTCCTGTCACTCAGGATAACCATCCCCTGCAAGCATCACTGAGATGCAGGAAGTCACAGAAATCTTATCAAGAGTACCATTCCCCAGCTGGGAGGTTGAATTTATCTGACATGGAGGAAGCAGATGACGACCTCTAATCCCCAGCACTGAGGTGCTGAGCCTCCAAACAATTGACAATGCTCTTCTTACAAAGACGACCTCCTTAGTTGACAAAGTCAGATGTGTGCCGAATTTGTATGGAGTAGGCGGAAACCCCTATGTTAACCCAGTATTCTTTGGAAACAGCTGCTTGGTTGCAAATAACACAGGCTCACTCTCAGGTAAATTTCTGGTGCACCTGAAGAAATGGTAGAATGCTAGCTTTGTATAACCTCTAGGACGCTAAAGAGTTTTTCTCTCCTTTCAATCCCAAAATAAATCTGAGAGGGAAATTGTAAGTTTCTGGTCAATAATTGACAATTCACTTCAATTATTGCACTGGTGGTTTTCCTAATTCTGCACCACCACCACCACCACCACCACCACCTCTTCTTCTTCTCCTCCTCCTCTTTTTTAAGTTTCATGACTTCAATAACCTTAATGCAAAGAAAAGTCATTTATAAAAGTTCTCTGCTTCCCTTCTCCCTTCTCTTGCCTGTGGTACCCACTGCCCTCACCACAGCATACAGTTACATCACAGAAGAGCATCACTGGGCTGCTGTTTTATGCTAGAGCACATTACTATAGAAACCTCTGCCTTGCTTCTCTCATGTCTCCTGTTTGATGAATTCTTAGTGTTAGCAAGCACTGAGAAAGGACCATCTTTTCTTTTCAACAGTGACCTTTGATCCTAGGCACCATTTTAAAAGCTTGCTTTAATTAAATAGTGCAAATAAAATTGAATAGCAGAAAGAAGTGCAGGGAGAACAAAGTTAGAAAATAGATTCAAAAGCATATCTAAGGCATAAGGACTTCATCTCATTTAAGAAATGTACTCCGTATTTTTTCTGTTTATCTTCATAAACATATCTGTTTATCAAGATACACGACTGCATAAGTATATATTTATAAACTTGTTTCCAGTTGGCAACTGAGAGTAAGTTGGCATCTCTGTCATACATATACACATAAATGTGCATATATATGAGCATATATGCACATGTTTATTTCTTATATGTGAATCTGAGTGTAGATATATAATTGCATGGATATACTTGGATCTAATGTTTCTTGTTAAAAATGACTACATTTATATAAATAAACTTACTTATATAGAATTCATTCTTAGTTGGCATCAGAAGGCAAGGTGGCATCTGGTAGAACTTTTCAGTTTTCATTTCCTGCTTGTGTGTATGTGTGCACGTGTGTGTGTGTGTATGTGTGTGTATACATGCATGTGTGTGTGCACGCACATGGATGCATTGTGTGTGTGTGTGTGTGTGTTTATGCTGTTGCACATGTGTGTGCCTGCGTGTACATGGCTGGTTGCCTGTGTGTAAAATATGAATGTTAGAATTGATGTGTTGTGTTCCTTATTGCTTTCTATGTCTTTCAATAATGACTAAGTAAATGTATCCAGAATTAAAATTATTACATTTAGTATTCAAAAGTTAAGTTTAGGGAGTAGCTAAGAAGTTTTTCACAAACAAAACCAACTGATGGAGTCAGGTATGCACAGTGAGCTGGAGAGAAAAAAACTGAGTAAGAAGAGTTAGGACCAGTGAAACGGGGGCCATTTTAATGAGGACAGTAGAGAGGTACTTTTCTGTGCTTTGAGAAGGAATAATTTAATTTTTTACGTATGCATGTGAGTATGAATTATGTAATTTATACTAAATTAATTTGTCTTAATATTTGAAGTTTATGTTTATTTTTGAGGGCAGTTTTTAAAAATAATTTTTAGTGCTCAATAGTACGAATAAAATTTGCCTTCCGAGACAGTTATTTTAAATTTCTTTTTTTACATTGAAGGTATCTTAATATCGGCTTAAGATCCAGGTCTAAGACAAAGAAAGATACTTGAAGTAAAATAACACGCACGCACACACACACACACACACACACACACACACTGCATGAGTATGGCATTTTCAACAGAAAATAGTCTAATGTCTCACTGATAACGTAGTGGGTCAATACAGATTTTTATTTTCAATTAAGATTATTATGAAAAGAGAGTGACAACCAAATTATTTATGTATGAAAAGTAAATCAAAGCCAACTTCAATTATCAGAGCATTTTGTAATATAATTTGTAGTATATTTTTTCATGTGCATTCTATTAAGAAATTCAAGTGTTATGAACATTCTCTTAAAATATGTATTAATATATGATGATCATAATACATACTAATATATGTATTTCTATATCTATTATGAGAATGTACACACACACACACACACACACACACACACACTCATACACAAAATGGCTGGCTGGATGGCAGCATTCATTTAGCATGTCAGTTTGCCACTATAAAGAAAGGCTTCACTTAGCTCTGACATTAGTCTTACATAGATTGCAAACATCTGTACGTATTGCAACTTTGTACATAAAACTTCAGGTTACTATCTGGTGCCATGATTGTTAGTGTAATAGACAGAATAATTCAGGTATAGTCACTTCGGCTGCATGAAAGGCTTATATCACATTGAAAGATGACATGCAGGGCTGTTTATGATTTTTTTTTTTACAATAGAACGATATATAAATGAAGATCATGGAAAATCTACTTCCTGTCATAATGTGACTGTGTCATCTATGTGTAGACACAAAAATGATAAATTTAAAATGACATTGGTTTTCTATGAACCAATTTACATATAGGTACCAGTTGCTCTTCCTATTGGTAATACCTTGGACCACCTTTTATTCTGATTGCTACACATGTCCCAACCGTATATTTCCTGTATTTTAAGTATGTAATGTGCATCAGTCATTATAATTAGTCAATTAGTATTAAATTGAATAGTGTAATTTTCATATTTTAAGATTGAGCATTTTCTTTTTTCATTACATGCTGTTGTATATGTCATTATGCTGTGTACAGTTGTCTAGGACTATTGCAAAACTATTGCTGAAGTGTAAAGGAGAAAAATCTAATTTTATATTGATATAGGGGAAAAAAAAGCTTAACCTGTTTTCTTGCTCTTTTTTTTATAGAGAACGCCTGTTCCCAGCGCTGAAGCATTCCGATGGTTCTTTTAAAGCAGTAGTATATCTTATGTTCAAGGCATTTGGAAACGAAGGGCAAACTAATGTCTTGTTTTAAGAAACCGCTTAGTCCACCATTGAAGAAAATATCCAGAAATTATTTTCATTTATGTATAGGGATTTCTTCAAAAAATACAAGAGGAAAAGAAAAGAAAAAAAAAAAAAGACACATAAAAATAACAGGGAAGCTTGGGGAATTGGCCAGTCTATTTACTTTCAATACGCTGGTTCTTCCTTTGATGTATTTAGCTACTCTAGTGAAGTTGTTGTCTATTTTGAAAGTGGCTGTACAAAAAATAATAATAATAATAAGTTTGGGTAACCCCTGACTGTAAAATCATGTATCTTTGCAAAGTACATATCTATACTTCATTTTCAAATATATGTGTTTCAGTACTGTAAACTGTACAGATAGCAGCTTGTATTTTGTGTGTTTAGACACAAGGAGACAATCATGTCTGAGCAGCTATGGAGATTAACGGTTTGTACACAACAATATGGTTCTGCAAGTTAAATCTGGAGCAATAAATTTTAGCTTTAAATATTTTTTTTTTTTTGCCAGTTGTTTGTAGAAGCAGAAACAGCACTGGTGATTATTCATGCATCTTTCTGTAGAGACTTGATGGCTGGTTTTACAAGACTAAAAGATAATGCTAGATCCAGCAATTACCTTCAACTGTGTTGCTATGAGAAGGGAAGCTACTATGAAGGTTTCAATTAATCTTTTGAGCACTATATTAGAGTAGTGGTTATGCACTTGCATTGCTTACAAACGAGCTGTACAGAGGGTATACCTCCCAAATACTTAGCGTAGTTGACTTGTTTGGGTTGCACTGTACGGGGAGTACTCAGAATAGTTGGAAAATGCAGAATCAGTTGTATTTTTTTGTTGTTGTTGTTGAAAAAGTGTTTTCTAGGCTAAAGTTATCAGATCATAGGAAGAGAAATTCATGCCTGACACTTTTTTCCCCTAACATACACAGCCTGTCTAAGCTTTTGGATTCTGTTGTTGTTGTTATTATTAATTATTTTGCTTGGAGAGGAGTAGGAAAAATAAAAACAGAAGGGTATTCAAATGTTTCAATTCCATGTATATCATTGAATGGGTAGGTTTAAAACAATACTTAAATGCATTGAACCCTGCTTTAAGGCATGGCTGGCCATATTTTCAAGTTCAGCATAATTTACACATTCATTAAAAGTGAGGCATTTTTTTGTTTCTTTATCTTTCTTTCCATAGCTTATCAGTTGGTCCAGTGTTTTTCTGCCAGTGTCTCAGTGGAACACCCACAGCTTCCCTTCCATTTCTTATTACTGGACACTTTCTTTCCATGAAGTAAGGCCGCGCTGAGAGGAGTTTCATAAAACAAGACAGCATCGCCCAGAATGCTTTATAGAACCCGGGCTGCCTTGTCCTCTAAGACTGAGTTTTCCTGGGACAGCTGTGCTTTTTCAAAAGGGGCCTATCCAATTAAGAGAAATACTTTGATTAATTTTTTTCTACCCTGTGAGGATCAATTTCAGGAATAAAGCATAGTTCAGGAAAAACACATAGAGTCACATAGGTATCATGTTAGTTACGTTTTTGTTCTTTACCCCTGTCAGACAGGTTAGCAAGACAGAAGGAAAACAGCAGGAGAGGACCGTGACAAAGCAGTGAGGACTTTACAGTGTAATGTGCTTCAAAGGCTGGCAGGTGAATAGTTTTTAAAATCTTGTTTTAGTTTTGAATGGGAAGTGGGGCGACAAATTTTTTTTTTTTTTTTTTTGTAAAGGCAGGTTAAATATGGCATCATTGGAGTACCTGGATAGGAGCTTAGCAGGCATCAATGATGCCAATGTGGGGTACCCGTGGGACGAATGTGCCTAGCTAGGATACCAGTGCTTAGTCTGCAGTATGGTCAAGCAGTCTTTGTGAGGAAAATGTATTATGTATTACACCCATCTAAGTTTAGAAAAAGGAATGAAATCATCAAAAGCTAAAATGTGCTGTATATTACTTCTGAGATAGCGTTCTACTCCGTGTGCATCCCTTAGAGAGTTTGTAGGTATAATTTCTGTTTCTGCTTTTGGACCAGTGAGAACTGTATGAGTTCATTATTGTCCCATTCTTCCTTCCTTTTTTTCCTTAAAAAAAAGTATTTTACTTTATTCTTATTTTTGACAATTTGTTAGTTAACTATGAGTAAGTGAAACTTATTTCCACACTTGAATGGGATGCTTCCCTTGCTTTTGTAAAAATGATAATAAACGAAACAAATTGCTTTTCAGACTATATTAGGCACACTATAAGGACCTCCTAGCAATGTATGGACAGTTGAAAACTCAAGGTGGTATTGCATGTCTTGATGTATTTTGGGTTTTTTTGTTGTTTTTTTTCTTAAGACAATGAATCTGTGTATTGTAAATGTGTTGTTTCACATGGCAGTTCATTTATTTTTAATGAAAGGAATCTGTTTGTTATCATGAACAGTGTGGCCTTTTTCTTTAATTCTCACACATTTTTATTATTGACACTGATTGCTTTTATGCCACACACTTCTTATGTTTTCACTTAAACTCAATTTACAAAATGTAGGGTACACATAGAGTTCTCACTGGTAATGGTGAAGAAATTACCCTTTTAGGTCCCCTCTAGTTTTCTTTCTAAGCATCTGTGTCCTGTAGCCTTAGGGCAGAAAAGGTGTGCATTTTCTTTATTCCAAAATACCTATGAAACATGACTTTTATTTTATATGCCAAGGAAATTTACAATTGAGCAATCATGGTTTAAGTTGTATATATTCAATTTAAAAGCTATGTATCAGATGTTGCTAAGGTTGTTAGAAAAGTCAACACACGCGAGAGTCCAGTCCTCAGTGGGTGCCATGCCCTGGCAGCATTTGAGGGGAGCCCGGGAGAACATATGGGTCATTGGCACATAATGTCCTAAGCAAATGTTCCTCTTAGCTAATTCCTTAGCACTCCAGAAGGATATCATAATGCAGACTTCTGTCTTTATTGACCTTCAGACTAAGGTGAGTTTCTGGTTGTTCTCATGCAAGCAGAGGGACACACACAAGGCGATACTGACTCCATCCATGGGACATACATAGTAATCATTTCCCCCTAATGTATGCATACATGCGAAGTCTCCTGGTTGCTTAACCCCAAACCCTCAATTTCTTTCTAAGCAATTGCAGGGAATGAGAGACAATGGTCTTGCCATGAATTAATATTAAGTAATCACGAAAAGAAAGGAATGTTCCGTCCCTCATGAGGACCCCTGGCATGGACGTTGTTCAATTAGTGCCAACGCGTATAAAGCCTTGAAGCTGATAGTATCAGTAATCAGAGAATGAAACGAGGGACACAGTTAAATGAATGCATGATTCAGGGTCAAATATATTGAGCAGAAAGCTGTAGTGGGTCTTTGATCATGGGGAGATTCACAGCAATATCAAACAGTTGGTTCTCATGTAACAGCTAAATGTTTCAGATTTTGTTTTTATTAGATTTGGCATTTCACACTGAGATCTGTATTCCTAGTGAGTAAGACACAGCTACTGTGTTCAGAGGGATTCCGTCCCACAGTTGCCAAATAGATACATCAGGACAAGGGGCACGAAGTGTTCTCCCTTCCCAGCGTCCTCCAGTTCTGAACTGTGCAGTTAACGGTTCCATTTTCTAATAGATATTTGTGTAAAGGTGTATGTAAGCTTGTGCAGTTACTTTAAAAAAGCAGTTTTGGAAAAACAGTGTATTTATTAAGAAAAATCACTTATGGGGCATGTACAAAACTGTAAAAAAAAATTTTAAAAAATCACTTCAATTTGCCCAGTAAAGTTGTTTTTGTGAAATTTCTGTGTTGTTAAATAAAGGACTTTAGTATTCAAGATATCTCCATTTTTCCATAACAAATATTTTTATTTGTGGCATATAAATTAGTGAATGCACAGTTCTGAAAATATAATATTGTTTATTATGTAAATGTTTATATCTATTACTATATGTGCCCTTATCTCAGTGGTATGATGCTACGTATAAATCTTTCATAAATATGCTATTATTCTTTTTTGTTGATCCATATCTATCTATCTGTCTGTCTGTCTGTCTCTCTATCTACCTACCTATTATCTATCTGTCTCTATCACCTATCTTTATATATAACTTGTATAAAGAAAGAATATGATACTTAAGATACAGTTTTCTTGAACACTTTAAAAGCTTTTCTAAGTTGAAGATGGACAAATAAGCCTTAATTTTCCTCCTCCTCATCCACTGTAAGTGTACCCACAGAAAACACCAAGCCTTCTTTGTGCCACAAATCTTTAGTGATGACCTTTTTTTTTTTTCTTGTGACAGGGTTTCTCTTGTAGTTCTGGCTGTCCTGGGCTCACTTTGTCGACCAGGCTAGCCTCAAATTCACAGAAATCCTCCTGCCGCTGCCTCCCAAGTGCTGGGATTCTAGGTGTGCGACACCACGCCCGGCTTAGTGATGACTCTCGAAGATGTTGTGTATGACATGGAATTGTGTTTCCAGCCACTCCCTTTTGTTTTGATCTGATATCGGCATTGTGTTAGGTTTTCTTGTAATGAAAAGCTGCAGTCCACTGTCCTGCTCATTACCTGTGTGCTGGCCACTACTTCACGGATTCTCAGGACAAAGGGCTAATTTTATTTGATGCCATTGAAACTACACACACACACACACACACACACACACACACACACACACACACTCACAATACCCCAGGTAGGATACGGTATTAACATCTGGCAATACGTGGTGTAGGAACACACAGAACTTGAGGATACTCAAAGACATCATTCATGTTCGTAGAGTATGGTACCACATGTTCAGATGGTTTAGAAGTGTATTGGACGTTGGTGTGCGCACTGTTATGGCTTGACATTGTAAAGAGAAATGTTTGGGACACGGCAGCAAGATAGAACTATCTAGGCAAGAAAGAGGACTTCAACAACTCTACTTACAAGAAACTCCCAAATACGTGGCAGTGTCCCAGGTAAGTCATTGTGCTTTTTTATTATATTTGGCATCAAGCGCCAAAAGTGCACTGAATATATTCTATTGGAATTTGGTAAATGGTACATTTTTTTTTTTTTACTTTAGCCTGGGAGGAATATGAATACCTGAAGGTTCATATGCAACAATGAGTAGATGATTCTTCAAGAGTTTGAATAACTCAAAGATTTGGAGAGAAAGAGAATGCCTTTTCTAATATTTCTAACTCTTTCTAATATTGAGCCAGATAATTTGTATGGTTTCCACACACACATGCACCAGTTTCCAAGTGTGTTTGTACAAGTTTTTACCTATGGTTATACGAAGAACATGTTTTCCCACTGTCCCTTTTAGGTTCTTTTTTTGTTGTGAAGAAAAATATTCAAGTCAAGCACAGTATACAATTTAAGGACCTATGTTTTTACATTTTTTAATTTTTAATTTGTTCACTTTACATCCTGATCGGAGCCCCTCCCTCATCTTCTCTTGTTTATTTGAGATTTGTGCTTCCAATATTTTGTTCTGACATCTTCGCTTGAGTTCTACTTTGTGTCCTTCACAGCTCAGAACTTTTTTAAACATTTATTTACTTATTTAGCCAGTTCTCAAATTAGTGGTTCTCAATTTGGTGTGTTGTGAGGTATTAACCAAATTACATGTTCAGTCAAATATTTCCTGCCAGAGTCGTGGTGACCACGACCATAGTCCTGGTGTGACAGTTCATAGGCTGGAAATACTTCACTCTCCCTCTCCGAGACTGCTGCTGTGTAACACTAGTCGTAAGTCTAACCTAAGTATAAACTATTTTCAATACACACCTGAATTGCACAACTGCTTTGAAGATTTGGGGTAGGAGAATCTGGTGCCTGGGTTAAATCACTGTCTTCTGATTACAGCCTTTCTGGAAAGGGGGCCTGTGGCTAAAAGGAAGCTTCACACTCTGGGAGGAGGTGTTAAAAAACAAATAAAATTAAATTGTACCTTTGGTAAAATCATAAAACATGCTCAGCTGCAAATTCTTAATGTATACTTTAAGAATTTTTCTTACTTTTCTGTGATTTCCCTTAACCATTCATTTAAATAATTCACTCACATATTGAATGGATATGTGCATGTGTGTATGTGGATGTATATCTCTGTGTGTTTATAATTAAGTCTTTCTCTGTACACATGTGCATTTTTATTCACCAGTCTAGATTGTGCCCCAGAATAGCTAATAATTAGGATAGGCTACTAGCAGCCTGCAGTGAAGAGGATGTCTTTGTTACTGTGTGGTTGAACTGAGTACAGAAATTAGCATCTTATAGTAATGTCTTCTCTGGAAAAACTGGGTAGAGTCTTTTGGGCTTTGTAAATGCTCCTTATTGAGGTTCTATTTTGATTTATTGTGTCCTATTGGGGGGGTGTGAGACAGGGTTTTTCTGTGTAGCCTTGGCTGTCCTGGACTTGCTTTGTAGACCAGGCTGGCTTTGAACTCACAGCAATCTGCCTACCTCTGCTTCCCCGAGTGCTGAGAGTAAAGGTAGGATCCACCATGCCCAGCTTAGTGTCCTACTTTCAATACTTAAGGAGCGGTATTGGAAATCGGGAATATAGTTTGCTCCCCAAATGCATTACTTACCTTCACGTTATTGAATATTAGATATATTTGTATTATATTAAGATGTTTATATACTTGAAGCTTAAGTATCTAAATACTTATAGATGACTTTATTTGTAGCATTAATGAAGAAAGGTAATACCAGGTCGAAAGAGAAGACTTTAGGTATTAAGAAGAGTATGAACATATTGTTCTGTGCTGAGAGGAAGATGCCGCCTTGTAGACAGAAAGACCACATGAAAGTCTAAGTGGCTGGAAACCACAGAGATGGGAGTAACAAGACAAGTGACAGGATTGTAAGTCAGATCACAAAGGACTTTGTAGATCTCATCTGGGACTTGCTGGCCAACGCAAAGCCACTGATGATAAAAGGGGAGTCTCAAGAACTATACACAATTTTTATACTGTAGATGGTCAAAATGGTTGGAAGGGACACCACCATAAAACTATTGCAATACACATAGAATTGGGATAGTGACTGTGAAGACTGTAAAATCAGGCTATCTCAGTTCATAATGTAAATTAGTGAAGACAACCAGACCTTAGACATCCAAAGAGTCAAATATATAAAAAGGAAAAGAATTAGTAATGACTTCCTGGATTTTTAATATAAATAGCTGGAAAAGTGAAGTCAATATTTGCTGAAATGGGGGAAGGTTATACTTTGGTTTTGGACATACTAAGTTTGACATATGAGTTGAAAGGTCAAGGAAGATTTGTAGGTTGGAGGTAGAAATTATATTTAAGAGGAGCCTGCATGGGGTTCTTGAAGTAGTGAGTGTGAGTCGTCTGGAAGAGAAAGCTTAGGGGCACGTCTGGGATTTTCCTAAAACTACTCTCTTGTTACTTTCATTCTAATCAGTTTTTAAATGGGAGGCCCATATCTAAGATTGCCAAAGCTAGAAAACAAGTGGAAATCTAAGAGAGGAATAAACAATCAATGATTCCAGGTACTCTTCCTGTTTTGAGCCTCATACACTTTGATCTTTTCTTACCTCAATCAACTCTCCATCACATGCAAAATGGGTAGACTTATCAATGTTTATCCACATACAATTCTAATTGATTATATATGCTAATTTTTCTTTTATGCATAGGTACATTGAGTCAAAACCTTAATGTGACAACTTCTGTTTTAAAAAAATTAAACACAATTGTATAGCATTGGACCTCACAGTTCATCTTCTTGTGTTTATATTCCTTGTTGGCATTACCTTAAAAGCAGTTAAGTGGAGAGTGGGATATGACTTTCACACGAACTCTGTTGCCCCATATTTGACCATGTCCCCTCGATGGGGAGACCTGGTGGCACTCAGAGGAAGGATAGCAGGCTACCAAGAAGAGACTTGATACCCTATGAGCATATACAGGGGGAGGTAATCCCCCTCAGGAACAGTCATAGGGGAGGGGAGTAACGGGAAAATGGGAGGGAGGGAGGAATGGGAGGATACAAGGGATGGGATAACAATTGAGATTTAATATGAATAAATTAATAAAATATATTTAAAAAATAAATAAAAAGAAAATTATTTTAAAAGAAAAAAAAAGCAGGTAATATCCTTATTATTTATCTGATACATGTAGTAACAGAACTGCTGGAACAGAAAGTGGGTAGATATTGAAAATTGAGGTCAATCTTTGTTAATGCCTAGTCTCAAAAGAAGGGAATAAGATGTCCAGCTTTGCCCAAGTGATCCTTCATAGGGGAAAAGTTGACTCAAGATGATAAAAATATTGCACTATAAATTGTTCATTAATTTGTATTCTTGTTTCTCATCTGCCAGTCTCTACAGAGTTAATTATAATCATTTTACTATGAGTTGAAATTGTTTCCTGGAAGCATGAGGAAAAGACAGGTGCTTGTATTTTGTATTGGAAGACAATTATTTAATGCCCTCACTTCTTTAATCTTTTGACTTTGAATCCATCATTTAACAAGTTTCCAGAGAATCCAGGTACATCCTTGTCACCATAGTTCTGAGGACCTAATTGAGATCTCCAATTTGAAGAAACAGAAAGTCATTGATCTAGTCCACTGTAATCCCAAGGACCTCTACACCCAGAGCACGAAAACAACCATGACAAACACAGAAATACTCAATGCCATGATTGTTGCAGAAGAAGTTGAGCATCTTATGAAATGTTAAGGATCTTAAAGAAAATGTATAGTTGGGAAGGGCTGTAGAACAGCTGAAGGTTACCTCCAGGTACTATTACTCAGAAAAACATCACATTAATAAATGTTCACAGAAACACATATGAGTTAGTTTATAAGCTCAATTATTTAATATATTCCCACTGTGTTACAGAATTGTGAGCTCAAGAAAACATAGTAGTTGTGATACAAAGCTCTTAAAAGGGTGTATTTAAAGGAAACTTGCACAAGACTTAGGGGTGTGCTTTAAGTCATGGCTGATTAGATAGATTTTTACTTGTTTGGCATTTGAACACTTGTTTTCATTGCTTCAGCAGATCTGTTGTGTCTTCTCTGACTGCACTGTGTATGGGAGGAGGAGTGATGACTAGTTCTTGTCAGTAATCATCACATACATTGCCAATATTGTACGTTTATATTCTCCAAGTCATAGTCTGTGATACCTTCCTTGTGTTCTTAGTGGAAATGATGCATAATAGGTAAAGGAAACTGCTTTTCCTTGAGGCTTTTGAAAATGCTTTTGTTCTCATGTCTTTAAAAGACAAAATTGCATTAAATTGTGGAATCTTCTGTGGCCATCATGAACATCAAGAAGCTTTAAATTAGAATTCAGGAGTCGCCTTTACAGTGGCTCCCCAAAGTGAACTCTAAGATACCAATTGGTTGGAGAAACGCTTTTATTTGGATTATGTCATGAGCTCCATACGTCTCACTTTATACACCTAAGGTAGGGGCTATTCAGAAATGTTAATCCAGGATGCTATCACTGCGTTCCTTGGACTGTCATTCCTCATAGTTTTGACGCTTACATGACTGACCACTATCTCACACTTGATTACTTTTAAAAAGAAAAGTAACAAATGACTTGCAGGTAGGTCTAATTTAGTAGGTTATTTACTAATTTGTTTAGACTTGTGAAGAAATGGGTTCTAATGGGACAAGCTGACATTTGAAAGAGCATTGCCATAGAAGTGAAATAACCAGAATACATACACTATGCCAATGCCTATGGAAGAAATGCTAATTTACAATAGAACTGAACATTGAAAGTCAAAAAATCAATAATGTGCTTTGAAATTAATCTACGTGTATCTCCACAGTCTTGTCTTCCACTTTGCCAATCTCTGCTTGAGCTCTGGAATCCACAGATGTGATGTTTAGATTCCACACAACCATCCTTCTTAATTCCTAAAAGATTAAATGGTTTCTATAAGAACAGAACAGTTCAGAGTTTTTATGTCATAGTTCCTGCACAAGGAAGGTAGAAAGTAGTACACCATGGACAAAAGCTTAAACCATGGCGGGGGAGTCATTTCTGAGGTGGAAAGGTTGAGGAAAGGCTAAGTCAAGAGGCCCCTCACTTCCTGCTCTCGCTGTCCCTCCAGTGTTCTCAGCCTTATTTTGAGCCCTCGCTTGCTCACACTGTGGCCTCTAGCATCCCTGGGATTGCTTTTCTTTTTTTAGGAATTCCTCACTATTGATCATTTCCATCCCTCTCAATTTCAGCAGTGACCCAAAACTTAATTCTTTCTTTTTTTGGGGGGGGGGTCCAATTGATCTGAATAGGATCATATATGCAGCACTTAAACAGCATTGAAGGAGGCTCAAGGAGGCTGTGCTTACTCAGCGTGTGTGATCAGGTAGTGGTATGCCCTTTCCCTATATTTTCATCACACTGAGGATACATGAAGAGTTATTCAGAGAAAATTAGGCTAAGGTGATAAGAAAAGGAGGACTGGAGAAAATGCAAAGGAAACTGGCCAAGAATATGAACAAAAGGAAAAAATGACTGAGTGAAGGATTAACAGCAGAGAGCAAAAATGACGATGAGGATGACAGAAATAATAAGGGAAACACAAAGACAGTAATGGAGAAGGAAGGACTGACTGTGAACATCTCCAGGAGGTTGTTTTATTGAAGGGTTAATGGAGATGAAGCAGGAGCAGGAGGAGGTGGAGAAACTGAAATCTTAGCTGGAATCCTAATAGGGCCATTAATTTCTGCATAACTGATAATTCAATTTGGTTAACTCAGAAGATTCATTTTTACTAATTAGTCATGTATATGCATAAACACACACAACAGACAGACATGTGCAATGCCTTCCACCCATGACTAGGGCTGGGTGAACACACTGTTTCTGAGATGAAGATTATGATTTGCAACCATTTTGATTAGATTCCCAGCATATTTTATCTGTTATAGTCAACCTGTGCTAATGTTGATTATATAGAGCACAAGCAACCGCTTTATACAGGAAACGAGTTGCTTTCAGAAAACAAACAGAAGACCATCAAAATAATAAAATACAAATTAGGCCTTAGCCCCTAACTCTAACGTGTTGTTGTTGTTGTTTTTGGTTTTTTGAGACAGTTTCTCTGTGTAGCCCTGGCTGTCCTGAACTCCCTTTGTAGACCAGGCTGGCCTTGAACTCAGATATCTGCCTGTCTCTGCCTCATGAGTGCTGGGTTAAAGGTGTGTGCCACCACCATCCGGCTCTTTAACATGGTTTTTCTAGAGATTCTTTCATTATATTTGCTGTTTCATCATTTTACCAGTGAGTAAGGTGACGCCAAAAGTTTTCTGGTTTGAGTATACCTACATCTTGAACTTAACTGCCTCATACTTAAGATAAAGTTCTTATTTCAGAAACAAAACTAGTCTTTTCCCCCAGTTGATACTGTTATTTGATAACAGTAAAAGCACAGTTCACAATACTGAATGCATCACACTACGCTTGCTGCAAGAGAAAGTTGGAAAAACTGAAAAGGCTGAAACAAGGCTGTACCACCCAGTTCCACACATGTGTTCTTCATTGGGAAGGTGAAAAAAATCTCAATCCTACCTAGAAGGCTTCAACTGGTTTTCATCAGAGAGCACAAAGCACCAGAATGACATCACTGTCAAATTTACAACAACAACAACAAAAGCCCAGACAAATGGCCACATTCTTGAAACTCCCAGGATACAGCTCATAAAGCCCAAACCCCCACAAACTCAGAAAGATGAGACTTGAGTCCCCACTTACCAAGATGAAGTGGAGCTCCGAATGAGCCGTCAGTGAAAAGGCGGGCAGCACATTCGATACCTAACCGGTGATGTCGGCAGAGATAAGCACTGTGTGGAAGATTCCGGTGGAACCTCCAGAACAGAAGACACGGTGCAGATGAAGTCTGTCTGCACTGACCACCCTGGCCACTTTGATATATATGAAGAAAGGAGGATTTGTGTTCACAAAGACAGATAGAAATCGGACCGACTGACGCCAGCAGGGATGAAGGCCAAGCATGTAAGAGGGACATTGGCTAACAGTACAGACTTGATGCGCATGAGCAGGCAAGGCACACCTACATGGAAGATGGTGCACCGTTTGTAAACCTCTGGAAGGCAGTACCAACTTGAAAGGCTTATTTCAGAATCTCTTTAGAAATTAAAGGTATCAATTTCTTTGGCAGTTCAAGTCCCTTTAATTAAAGTTTAGCTATCCTGGAATGTGTGGTTTGTTTGAACGATAGCTGTCAATTAAGCTATAAAGACACAGGAAAGCAGTTGATTTCATGGTACTTTATAATATATTTTGAATATATAATTATAAAATATAGTTTATAAATTATACAATATATATTTTAAAATGTAATAAAACTTTTATTTGTTGAAGCTTTGTAGACATGGCAATGGTTCCTCTACAGTCTATTTCAGGTTCATTTCACTGTCTTCTCCTGCTCTCCACAGAAGCAGCTCAAACAGCTGCTTGTAAAGTGACACACTACATACCCCTCCTACTCAAGGCTACCTCTCTTCTTGTCAACATGACCCATTCCTGTAATAACATATTCCATAATTCCAAGAGAGGTTCCTATTTTCTAGTGATTTCTTGGGGAGAGTGGGATAAAAGTCATATCCTGGTTTGGCTTAGTGTGGTACTGGTACTCGTCCCTGAATCACGGTTTGAGGTAATGGACTACCCTTGTTGATCAGACAGGGAAAAGGGGAGAGTCAGTGTCCAGAGGCAAATGGAGACTCATTAACACAGTGGGGGGGGGGGGTGGAAGCACAGGACAGAGTACCCATCTCTTACATGGAGAAGTGGAAACTTGCAAGGTCTCAGCCTATACACGTTAGGTAAGGAAGATGTAAGAATGCAGGAAGTGAGGCCTGTGGTTTTCTTAGATACATAAAGTAGTGTCCTCAAGTGTCGGAACCTATGTCCCATCTGTTGCCCCACTTATAAATGTTCAGTTGGGAAAAAAGCAACTAAAAGTGTTTGTTTGCCTTATAAAGATATTTTTATTTTCTATTCTGCACTTCTAGCCTTACAGGACCTTTTTCTTATTCTTTAATTAAGAAGAAAAATCTATAGAAATATATGTAATTTGGTCTTTTTAAGTAGCAGAGAGAAGTAGAGAGATTAAATGTTTAAAGTAAAATTACTAAACAATGTTAAGAAATATTTATTTGTAAAATTTTGAGTTAGGTTTCTCTTTAAGTTTGAATAATAAGAAACAATTTGAGTCAATAAAATAGGTAGAGTTTTATTAAGGATGTTGATGTGAAAACCCTGATGCAGAGACAGTGCTATGAAATCTACGTGTGAGATTTTTTTTACTTCATTTTTAGTTTATTTTTTATTTATTGTTACAATTGACCTATAAACACATTTGTAGAAAACTTTGTCACTTGTATATTACAGTGTTCATAAATCTAAGTTTTGCATCTTAGATTAACCTCTAGACTTAATATTGTTTCTATATCCATATTTATTATCAAAGTATTTGTCATTTTGAGATATTAGTAAATTATAAATGCACAGATATATGAATGCTAATTTTTCAAAAGGAAGTGTTATTCATTCTAAAGTCAAAGTTTTCATGTTTACATCATTCATAAATTCACATATTGAAAGGAAGGCTTAACTGAATAGTTGAGTAAAACGCTTATTCTTGTAATACTTAAGGTTATATGTTTCAAATATATATTTTTGGCATTTTGTTGTGTGTTTGTTTGGGAAATGGAGTTTCATTGTACAGACTATGATGGATAGAACTTGCCATCTTCCCACTTCATCCACCAGGTGCCACCAAAACAGGACACTGCTGATTTTATTGATCTATAACATTTACCATAATCCCTTGTTGAATGAGTATTTAAATAGTGCTTCTTTTAGAGAAGAAACCCAACTCCATGGATCATTCTGTGTTCTATTTATTTCTAAAAGTCCAACTCCCTAGAGACAACTAACTTATTTCCCATAAGCATTGATGTAATCTTAAACTATTAGACTCTTCATATTTCAACTGGAAAAAGTAGATTCTCTCTCTCTTTCTTTTCCTTGGAATAAACCTCATCTGTTTTACACACTCTTCATAAAAGCATGACTTAATTTATTTTGGTTTTATAATGACAATACTGATAAAATATGTATTTTTCATTTTGTAAGCAAATTCATGTTCCTAGAAATAGGAAATCTTTTTAAGAAAAAAAAATCTAAACAAAGTTTCTTTCCAACTTTGAAAGCCTTTCTATTGAGAACCCTCTCTCACATGGAATTCAACATTGGAAATATCTTTTCCTCCAGTGTCAAATGGGGTTCTTTAATTACTACTTAACAGGGACTGAAGAGATGGCTTGGTGGTTAAGAGCACTTCCTGCTCTTCCAAAGGACCTGGTTTCAATTCCCGGCACCCACATGGCAACACAGCTCTCTGTAACTCCAAGATCTGTCACTCTCACACCAAAGCACATAAATTAAAATTAAATAAAAAAAAGAAAGAAAAAAGAAAATAATTATTACTTAGTGATATCTCATCTGGTACCAATAGATTCATGGTTTTAGAACATCTGTTTAAAAATACACTAACCACTTCAAACTGACTACACTGTCTTAAGTTAAATGTACCCTAGTTTCATCTCCCATTTCACCCAAGCACTGCAGATAGGGCTGAATGGCAGAGCTTCTAACTAGGCTTCAAGACAACAGGAAAACAAATTATTGGTCTTAGTTACATGTCTCTTTTACTGAGGTCTTGTATATTAACACAATAGATGCATATGTCAACACTCCAGAGTTTAAAGTTTCATGTTACTGTCAAAATTGTTTGATTCCTACGAGTTTTTGCCCCTAACCCTCATTCCAAAACTATTCTAATGACAAAAGTTTTTGTTTATATTTAATACCAAACTTACATCTTCACCAGTTTTCTCTCTGGGTTAAGATATTTTTTTTTCTTTCTATTCTGCAAGGTATACTATCGTTTCTGAGCCTCAGTTTTGAATCTTTCCCTGTATTTGTTCCTATAAAAATCTGTGGCTAAGTTTACTTTTAGGGTTCATGTAGGCCCACTTAGGCACAAATATTATTATGGGATTCAAATGCAAAACCAATTTCATGTCATCAGGAACAGTGGAAAGTGGGGGACTCTTCAGAGCACAATGGTGGCTGACACGTGTAAACGGAGCATGTAGGATGGAAGATTTGGTTGGAGGAGTACTGTGTGGTTGCCTGGTTCCTCGAGAGAGCTGTCAAAGCTGATTTTTTAAGAGCAGCAAACTTGCCTGTTCCTTGAGGACTCTTGTCAGGGTGCTAAATTGGAAGAAAATTAGTTCTGGATAAAATACTCTCAAGTAGATAAATTTTTCCTTATCTATTCTTACTTCCCAGCCCTTTAGGGTAAGCACTCTGTTAAATAACTCACAGTTACTTCATGAGCTTTTTTTTTTTTTTTTTTTTTTTGGCATAAGGCAGCTAATTTTTGAAAGTCCATTGGAAAATAATCTCTTTCCTCTTTTACCAAGCCCAACAACTGTCAGCTAAATCACGTTGGAAAGAAATTTGGTTTGGGTGCCTGGAGTTGAGAAGATGTGTGTGTGGGTACTGTTGTCTTGAAGTCAGGGTCCTTTACAGTGTTCTCTAGTGGAAGACTGTGGTGAGCCTCCTCTCCAAAGTCTGAGGGATTTGAGGATTGCACCAAGCCACAAGCCTCTGGGGCACTCATCTGCATCTTCCCATCCCATGTTTATGGCTTCTGGGTTTCCTAAATCTGACCTTTGAGTTAAACACAACAAATCTGCCTTTGGTGGATGGATGTTTTTAAAATCTCTGGAGTTTGAGTCTATCACATCTTTGGTCCTCTGTGAAATGAAGCTGCTTCTTCATTTGGGTACAGTTTGGGGCAAATTCTGCAGGGTCCCCCTGTGGGCTTAGATCTCCCAAAACATATTCAGCATCACTTCTAACCTACTGGACAGAGGAAGGGGAGAAAGAATGTAAATTGACAAAAGGGGTTGTTGACATGTTTAGACATAGTTCCTTGGGCCAAATCCACTCTGCAATATCAGGATACCAGCAGTCCAGTCCAATAGCCAACAGCCAACAGCTTCGCCAAATCGACACGAGCCAGTGGAAGTGGCCAGAATCTGCCTGAGTACCACAGGAAGTTCTCTGGAATGTTTCTCTCTGTGAAGTGAAAACCAGTGAAGACCAATGAAAACCGGCGAAGATCAGTGAAGAGTTACATGGTGTAGCAGTGCAGCAATACAAAAAGAGTTGTCCCACCATTTGTGGGGTTTGCTCCTTCCAGATATGATGCACCCTCTCAAGTGTCTGCTCCCAGCAAAACATCACATGCCCTCTCATAAGACATCTTCCAGAAAAACCTCACCATGTGCCTTCTCACCAAGACAGTTCTCAGCGGAACACCACATGACACAACTGAATCTTCAAAGAAATCAAAACCTTCCACTCCAGGTCCTCTTGGCTCTCACACTTATGGCTTGTGAGCCAGCCAAACCCACATCTAAGATGTTTTTTCCCTCAACTCACTCTCATCTCACACCACTCAGGTTATTTGGGTTCTCAAGGAAGCAGATGCCAAAGATAGGTTAGAGATGTAGAAGACTCGCTGGAGAAAGAAAGGAAGAAGTGAGAGCAGCTTTGGGTTATATGTTCAACAGTTGTGGTAAAAAGAAAAAAGAAAGGAAAAAAGAAAGAAAGAAAGAAAAAGAAAAGCAAAGAGACAACAGAATGGAGCAGAAGGAGTCTAAGACATAATACAGTTTAATAGAGATATGGTTAGGCCAGATGAGTCAAAATCTACTTTGGAAAAGTGGTGTCTGATGGAGCTGTGCTCAGTCCCTGGGCAGGGGTGTCCAGTGGGAATGGAGGCGAAGGTAGAGATAGAAGGACAGTGGTTGGGAACTCGATAAAGCACAACAGCATATATAAGCTTCGGTACAGTTGTTGTTTTCTGAATATATTAATTAATATACAAATGATAATTATAACATAATAATTAATTTAGTTAATATATACTTCGAGCATGGGTCCAGAAATCACATCGCATTGTTACATATACTTAGTGGTTGATCAGTTGTTAACTGTGGACCATTTGGCGGTGCTTGACTTTTGGAACTTTTCATTCCTAAAAACAGCTCTTCAAGTGAGTGAAAAGAAATCCTTCACATTAGTGCTGTTGCTACTATAATTGCAACAGGTTACCCGTTAAAAAAATGTAGTGCACTCTGGCTTCTTCTTATATGGTATACATCTATTACTTTAAAAAAAAAAGTTTTCTAAGCCAGGCAGTAGTGGCTCCTGCTTTTAATCTCAGCAGAGGCAGCAGGTAGATCTCTATGAGTTTCAGCCGGCCTGGTCTACAGAGTGAGTTCCAGGACAGCCAGAGATAAAACAGAGAAAATCTTTCTTGAAAACCAAAAAACCAAAACAACATCCCCTCCCAGAAAAAAAATCCCTTTTGCTTTCTTTTTTTATGTAACTGATCTTGTTTTTCTGTTGATCCTTGATCCTAACTTGAATTAGAAGCAATGTCTTCAGTAACACCGGGTACCTCTCAGCATAAAGCTTATTGAGTTCTGTCTGTAATAAGATTCCAATACCAACTGTGCCATTTTTCAATTGAAGGACATGACTCATCTCACATAGCTGTTTCGTGAGCTAGTGTTACTATTAAAAAAAAAAAAGAGGATGCCTTCATGATAAATCTCTCATAATTAGGGAAGTACTTAAATAAAATGTGATAAGAATAATACTGCTTGATCCTACTAAGTATTTTAGCAAGGCTAGCTCTTACCTTGCTCTTTCTGCCCTTACCTTCACGTTGTCTGGTTCTCATCTTGGGTTTGCTATCTCAGTCATGTGTAAGGGTTTAATTATACCTTCCAGAGAGGGTATAGCTGGATGTAGTGCCCTCTCCAGGAACATACTAGTATCTGAACTCTAGCTTCCTCCTACATCATTTGCCTTTCCCCTTTGTCTGTGGAATTTTCATGTAGTCTGAGAAGGAGCTCTGGTTCTTTATTCCTTGCTTATATCTTAGCTGGTGTTGAATGGTTGGAGCCTTAGGTTCTTTCACTGAAAAGCCCTGGCCTTTTAATTTAAAAAATCTTTAGTTTTTCTTTGCATCTTATAAAATCTTATCCTGCCCTCTAATGTGAGATGAGAAGAATGAGGGAGGGGGCAAAAGTGAAGGAAATGCTTTATAGGAGGAAGTTTTTGGTTAATATCGCTATATATTAACCCTCTACACCATCTCTGTTTGAGTTCCTTTCTGTCCCTGAAATTCTTTCCAACCCAGTCAGGGTCCTATGTAGTCAGGCCAAACCTGAGGTACTTCCTCTTCTGGGAAGTATTTTGTAATTACTTCAGCTCAAACTGCGTTCTTTTCGCATTGTTGCATTAGTCCTTATCATATTCATTTTAAATAGTTCAGTTCATGTTTTATTTTTATCCCTCTAGATAATCTATTCTTAGTGGACTGGAGGAAAAGGTTTTTCACTTTTATAACCCATATGTCACTCAGTACCTAGCATAACCTTTGACACAGGAAGTACTCAAATACGTAGACTCTAATAATGAATCAAATTACAGGAAGTTGATGGATAAAGAAGTTTCTGGTTTGTTCGAATCCCTAAATCTCTATGTATGTTTTCTTGGTCCTTAGACAGGCCTTATCTATTACTGTGCTTTGCTGATGCTACTATAACTGGATGCAATGTGTCGCCCTGTGGCAGTTTAAAACATACCAGTTACACTGCGCCACCTGCTTCACCAGGATCGGTAGACAGGTTTGAATAAAGGACCACTATCAAGGCTAGAGATTTTTTTAAAGCAGTTAGGCTTTAAAAGCCTGTGATGTCTGTGTTAGCTTTCTGGGAAGGACGAAACAAAGAGCCCTGGAGTAGCAATATCTGTATTGACATGAAAGTGCAGAACAGACAACTCTTGTCTTGATGGAGAATGTGAGGAAGGTGAGTCCTAGGCAGTGCAGAAGATGAACAAGCAAAGAACAACTAGAAGAATTTCAGCCTTGGTAGCATAAGCAAGACCGTAGTGGCATACGGACATACAATTATATATTATATGTTAAAAACATTTTATATAAAATACATTTTGCTGCAACGTATCATGATTTAAATTCTCCAGCCAGACAGGTTAGATTGTGCTTCTCCCAGTAACTGGATCTCCAGCCATAGTCACTTATTTCATCTCTCACTTGCCTCACACTTCATCCCTGATGTTCTGGTACCTTAGTATCCCTTTAAGTTACAAGTAAGGTGATGCATTAAAACATTCAAGACGCTGGGTAATATAGTAGGTCACCAGTAAAGTTTTAGCTTACAGAGATTAAAAATAACCTTTTCTCCTTTCCCTTCCCTTTCACTCCCTCCTTCCTTTCCTTCCTCCTTTGTTTCTTTTCTTTCTTTTATTTTTCATAAGCAATTAGTAGGGGGAAAGTATCAAAAGGTATATTCTAGAAAAGCAGGTAAGATTATTGCTCACTCTATCTATCTATCTATCTATCTATCTATCTATCTATCTATCATATATATCATCTTTCTAGCATCTATTATCTATGCATTTATCACCGATCATCTGTTTATTTATCTATTATCTAATCTCTATCATCTATTATGTATCATCTATCTGTCATTTATTGTCATGATTGCTTTTCATCTCCTAAAATTATATATATATGTATATATACATATATATATATATATTTGACTTCCTTATTACACTTTTTTAAAAAAGAAAACAGTCTACGCTGTGGTTAATGGTCTTGGAGAAAGAAAATTGCACTATGACACTTTGCAGGCATCTGAGAATGCAGAATATGCTTGACTTTCATTTGAAAAATGTTCTAGAGAGAGAACAGAGACATTTCATTTCTGGTTAAAATGAGCTCAAGTATTTGACCTTAGGCTTTACTGGCTTTACTTCCTGGCTGGTGTTGTAAAGAATAGAAAAACCATCCTGGATGGGGGCCGTGTTTTCCCTGGGCCACTGCAGCCCTTCAGACTTCCAGTTTGCTGCTCCAGAATGCTTTCAGTCATTTGGTTTCCTGGTAACGCAGGATACCTCAAGATTTTTTTTCCCTCAACAAGTCTAGAGAAAATGGAAATAAAGGATAGAAAAGAGTGCAATGGTTTTACTCAAAAATCAGACATTTTAAAGTGAAAGAAAATCCGTTCCTTTATACAGGCATAGACTTTGGCAGTGCTTGCTGTTTTGTTTGTTGAGAGGTAGCTGGGAAGTGGTAGATGATGAGGATGTTTATAATTTTTGGCTGCAACTCATTAATACAATATTTAAAATACATTAATTTTTCAGTAAGGCACCTCAATTACATTTACAAATTTTTGTCTTCCTAAAATAATCGGCCACTAAGATTTTAATTCCTTGTGCTTGGTTCTTAAGATATTCTTATTGTAGTTTCAGTAGGGCTCATCTTCTCACTCTGCCACTTCTAGGTGTTATTAATAAGCACCTAATATGTATTTAAGATTTCAATACAACTTTAAACATGGAATAATTCTTAAGGCACAACATGATTTTAATGTCATAAATGTGGTCCATAGTTTATTTCTAAAAATTGTATTACTAATGAAAACATAATTTAGTTTTTAAATGTATTTGTTTGTGGAGTCAGAGGAGGCTGACACTGGGCATGCATTTTGCCTTCAGGATTCTTGTACACTCCTTCCATGTTTCACAAAATGGATCCCAAGAACAGTCCTTCTTAGCAAGCTCTTGGTACACCCACCTACCGCTCAGAGACTGCTTCCAGAAGACTCAGCCTCCATCAGGAATGGAAAAGAGGGTATTTCAGAAGTCAAGTTTCACTTTATTGTAAAGAAGTTGAGAGGAAAGCATGGTGGGATTGGTACTTGGGGTTCTCTTTTGCTGCCCAGAGTTAAGCTCTGCTGTAGAACAGCAGTGAGCTGCGTCTACCTCAGAAACAGTCAGCCTGAAGACCTCCCAACAGCTCTCAGAGCAAAAACAATCAACATGCAAGCATTTTAAAAAACGAAACCACTACTTGGTGTCTTTATTTCATACTGTTAGAGTGAAATACACAGTTGCTGTTTGAGCTGTTACTTTGGTGAAAGAGTTGGTCACCATCCCTTCCCCCACCCCCCCACCGTACTTCTTGTCATCAGTGCTGGCGGTAGTGCGGCCAGTTCTGCATACTTTGCAAAGTTTTAATGAGGTGCTAAAAGAGACACTAACAGTGGAAAATTTTGTAGTTAATATAAGTATTAGTTGCTATACTGAGATAAAATAGGTGCCCTTAATTTAGTTTCGATACTTCTAACATATCACACACACACACACACACACACACACACACACACACACACACACACACACACTCGTGCGCGCGTGTGCACGCGCGCATATGTATAATATGTCTGGTGTTACAAATCATTAAAAATATAATAATTATTTTCTTTTCTATAATTTTAAGATCTTATATTTGATGTACATAGTTTTATTTTAATTTGGAATTATTTTATTTTGGAATTGTATAATCAGGTATATAATTTGTCTTACTATTTCTTTATTTTACAATAAAGCAAGTAGTAGAGAATTATTCCTTTAGAGGGAAAAACATGATTTAAAATAGCTGAAATAGCTGGATCCTTTATGACATTACTAAAATATAACTAATTTACAAAATAATAACCTGTATTTATCTGTTGTTATAATTACAAGGCTTTGAACTTATATACCAAGCCAAAATACATATGGATTCTTTTGTTGTTGTTGCTGGTGGTGTTTTTCTTTTCTTTCTTGGTTTTTTCAAGATAGGGTTTCTCTTTGTAGACCAGGCTGGCCTTGAACTTACAGACATCCTCCTGCCTCTGCCTCCCCACGTGCTGGGATTACAAGCATGTGCCACTGTGCCCAGCCATACATGGATTCTTGATGCTGTAAAAACTGCCCTCCTCAATCACTTACAAAATTAATCCATATATTTCACAAATAATTGGATATAATGAGAAGATCTGAAATCTGTGAAATAGTTTATAATCTGTAAGATATTAATAGTTGTACCTTGTTCATTTGGAAATCAAATGAACAGTGAGCATCACAATTTAGGACATAGGTGTATGTGTGTGCCAGGCACAGTATTAACTTGCATTAATCATCTAAGAGTTAAAATGACTCCAGTGATGGGGAAGCCTCTCATGGGGAGGCCAGTGTCCTCAAGTTAAAACTGACACCAAGTTTACATAACTTCTGGGCACTAGAGCAAAAATTGACATAAAGGTTTGTCTGACACCAAAGTTCACATTCCTGACTCCGTGCCACATGGTTTCACATGCCTTTTCTTTGGTTGCATCTATGAAGTCACGAATTCCTCCCTTAGACAATACCTGGCTGTAATATTTTGAGCCACCCATGATTAGGAACTTAATCAACAGTTTGATTTATCTGAAACTAGGTCTGTATACACAGAATGTTGAAATGATAATCAGTTTAGTGGAGAATTAATTTGTACATGCACGGTTAATGAAAAGCATTTCTAACTAATTGTTTGGAATGCATTAATCTTGCTTTGGCTGGGGTGGGTCTCAAGCTCTTCTTTCTCGTCGTCTTCTCACTTTATTTCCTTGTTTTTCTTTAGAGCCTACATTGTCCTTGCACATTTTGCTGGATGAGCAGGCTGTCATTTCCAGGGGACTCTTTCCACTCTGGCAGACATGCTGTTGCAGGGATCTCAGTTGTTGTGAGTCTTGTGGGAGCCTCTAACAGATTCCCTCTGCAGATACCTCATTTTCCCGCTGCTGTCATTGCCTGCCTTCTTTACAGGAAATCCTTATTATCTCGCTGTGGGTCTCCTCATTTCCTCCTCTCTTCTTAGGCATGCTGCCTCCCTCCTCCACCGAAGCCCACTTCTTTCTCTGTGCTGTTGGCATTCTTACTTAGCACCCTTACTCTCTTGATGTGTCTATTTGTTTAGTTGCGTTTATATGCAGGCCCTCCGAATTTTCTTTGCATCTACCCTCTGTTGTCCTCACCATTTTGTCAGAAAGGACCGCCTTCTGGGTAACACCACCAGGAACACATTTCTCCCCTGGGAAACATGACAAAACCTTTCTTTCCAGTGTTCCCTGCACTTTCCCTTTAAAGCGTTTCTCCGCTGAAGCAGCTAAGTGGCTGCACAACATAATCCCACAGAAAGCTAGCAGAAATGCTATTTCAGAGCATTTGTGTTTAACTCTTTACTGTCCGTTCGGTGCAGATTTTAGTGGCCCACAAATAATCCTTCAGTGAATCCTCATTCAACACATATCACGTGAGCAGTTAGTTCTATGAGAGCCTTTGCATTTTGCACTATGTATTTTCTTTGCTGTTCTGCTGTGCTTTGGGACCCCACTCACCTCTTCCCGGACAACCATAAATGGACTATGCCAATGGCCTCTGTGCATTTCCTTCCACAGACCACATGGCAGGTTGGGTTGAGGCTAGGGAAGACACTGGCAGGCAGGGATTACTTACTGTTTTGTCCATGTGGGATGTGCTTTGGATTCTCAGCATCTCTGCCGACCGGAACATGCTTCTCATTCACTGATACTGCTCTCCTTGGTCTAGAATGATGCCCTTTCCTCTGTGTTATTTTCCAAATTCAGACTAATCCTTTATTTACCTCTCAAAATTCAGCTTGCATGCCTTGAAGTGTCTAGTCAATTATGAATTCATTTATTTAGCAACGTGGGGGATTGAATGCTGGGCAGTTGCTTCACTACTGAGATACATTTATAACCCTTTTCATTATTTTTTCCCCTCAGTTTTAAAGCAAGGTCATATTAAGTTACCCAGGCTACCTTTGAATCCAAAGCAGTCCTTGAACTTGCGGTCCTGCTGCCTCAACCTCTTGAGAAAGTGAGTGTCATTGGTAAAGACTCCTCAGATCACAGTGACTGTAGCATCGGTTTCCGCTAAACTGATGTGGACATTGAGAACACAATGAGCAATTAAATACATTGGTTGCTTTTAGGCACCAAGACTTAAGCTGCCATCTAAAGTCAGGAAGGAATTGGGACTTATAAGACATTGGCCAGAAGCAGTTGTAAAGCTCAGAGAAGCCATATTAAAAACGCAATTGATTTTATGGAGATAACAGAGCAGCTGTCATGGAGTAAAGCTAAATAAACTGATGCCTTGAAAGTTGTACCGTCTGTTTAAGGATTGACCACAGAAAGGATGGGGCTGTAGATGTGCAGAAGAGACATTCTGAAGGGCCATTATTTCACGCATAGGCAGATTGTAAGTTCTCACTAGCCAGAGCTTACAGTGGGAGAGTAATGTTCTGGTTTTCATCAGCTTGATACAAAGTGAGGCAACTTGGAGAAGAACTCTCTGTTGAGCAAATACCTCCATCAGATTGGCCCATAGGCATGTTTGTCAGACATTTTCTTGATGAAGGATTGATGTGGGAGTATCCAGCCTGCTGTGGGCAGTATCATCCTTGACTAGGAAGGCCTGGGATGCTTAACAGTGGTAGTTAAACATGAGCTTGGAAAGCAAGCTGGTAAACAGTGGTCCTCAGTGGTCTTTGCTTCAATTCCTGCCTTCCAATTTCTGCCTTGAATTCCTACTCTGACCTCCTTTTTATGATGAACTGTAAACCGTAAGCCAAATAAACTCCTTACTCTAAATTTCTTTAATTGTGCTGTTTATCACAGCAGTAGAAAAAAAATTATGACAACTAATATGCACTTAGAGAAATATAAAGATCTTAGGGGATCATTTTATAAGTCATTGTGACTCCCAAGAATTTTACTCTGAGTGGACAGATTAGCTTGGTCTTTAGACTTATTACTATGGTGACAGTGTTTGCACTTAAAGAAGATAGAATAAACAGGTCATGAGGAGATAAAAAGAAGATAAGGATATGACTGAAAAAAATAGTGATATGTGCGGTAGGACTGGTAAAAACCTTGCCTGTATGTTGGAAGTGGTTGTAAAGGAAAGAGAGCCCAGAGATCTCCAGGTCGGTGACTTGATAACTTTATCATAAGTACAGAATAGGTTTTGAGATAAAACAGGAAGGAGAGATATTTAGCTCATTCACCTATGGCTGAGCTTTTTTTTTTACCACATGCAAAGAGAATTCTCAGATGCAAGCTCTGGACCAACAACATGGATTGGAGCATCACTACAAAGCAGGTGTCACTGCAGCCATGAAAATGCCTAGCATGCTTAGTGGTTGTTGATGAGTATTTGTTGATGACAGGGACAGTAGAGCAAAATCTAAGATGTGATTTTAAAACAGTTATTTAGAATAAAGGACATGGTAGGCTTTTTTTAAATAGTCACTGACATGGGTCTTACCAGGACTTTGCCGTATCCGAAGGTTGGAGATATCTTATGCTTTCAATCTCACAAATGAGGATGCTCTAATTTACAGAAGTAAACTTGCATTGACCATTACCAACCAATAAAAAGGAGAATGATATCCAACACCTACCACATAGTTCCTCATTGTCCTTATTTTTAGCAAACTCTATGAATATAGGACAAAATTAAAATGCAGGAAAACATAGACAAAGTACTTTTTGGACCCATAAGAAATACACCAAGTGTTAGAAATGCTTGTCTACTTTGAGTTATATGTTAATGTGTAGAACATATCATTTTGAGGAATGCCACCATAGGTTATATGTTTGAACACTGAATTTCAATTCTTTTCTTTTTGATTATTTAGCTTTTATTTTGTAGTTTTCCTTAAGATCAAGATATGGTTTTTAAATTTTATTTTAAATTAAGTAATTGTGTGTGTGTATGTATGTATGTATATATGTATGTATGTATGTATGTATGTATGTGACACAATGGGATGATTTGAGAAACTTGATTTATCTTTTATCTCCCTGGCTACTGTTCTATACTGTTCTAGTCTTGTCTTACTAGGGTTAAATTTTCTTTTATATGTAACCCATTATCAACTTCCTTCTTGTGGAACTGCCATAATTATCACTTTCACTTCAGTATCACACTAAGGTATGGTGAAGCCAGTTTGAAAACAGAAGACGACCTTTATATCAGGTTTCTCTTCACAAAACCACAGTTGTTATCTGAGTTGGATAAGCTATGAGTTGGAAATGCCCTGTGAAGAAAAATGCGGAGAGAAGGGTCATTAGACTAATGTTATTGCTATCCATTATGCAACATGACCCATAAGCTATAATATTCTTATTAGATATATGATGCCTCTATATAATAATTTATGGCTGACTTACATAAATCACTATATAGATTCAAAACTTATTAAAAGTAAAAGAGTTTATCAGAAAAGCCCTTATGCATACTGCAATGCCAATTTCTTAGTACTTTCCAAAACCCCTAATGCTCTCTTTAAAGAAAAAGGATGAATGAAAGTGGGCATGCCACAGAACACGTATCTTGATCAGAAGGGAAATTAGTAAAGGAAAAGACTTCCCTCATGAAATCATATGCAGGATCAGTAGATTTTCCCAATAATTTCCATCTTCTGATTGAAAGGGACAGCAAAGCCATGATAGGCATTGGAGCAAGGGCAAGAAGGTGCTGGTGGTTGGAAAAGAGGAGGAAGATGTGCAGGTAAGTCCAAGTTTAGGAGAACAGGATTGTGGGTTGTGTTATCTGTGCCCTTCTCAGACTGGGCTGAGGAGTCCTGTGAAGGGCATGGTCCTTAATGAATTGTTGTATCTCTCAATGCTGCAGAGAATTCCCCCCCAAATCATATTCATCACTAGTGGTTTACATTCATGTAAGTAGAAATTCAGGCTTGAGTGCAAAGAACTGTGGGAAGGCAGAGGGGCAAAGGAGGTATTTCCAGCACAGGATGATTGTGATGAAGCACTGGATTCCCAGCTAGCTAACAGCAGAGACAGGATGGGGAAGAAAGAGGGAAGACTGCTGGATTATATTGATAATTTCAGAAAAATGGATGATATAGGGCTCTCCCTGAATGGGTTATAAAAATATTGTAATTTTAAAGCATCAGACCAAGATAATTACCAGGAAAAAGTAGAAGACCAGATAGTCTCAGTAGAAATGGTTTAACCTGAGACTGTTATGGTAAAAGTATATGACGGCATATAAAAGAAATATTTCTCTCCTTTTGCTAGATAGCTGGTAAAACTGATTAACGTATCTATTTGATCAGTATTCCTGCAATTATCTGCTAAACAAATTGACTTTGTTTCATGCATATAAATGCAAGAACCTCACACATTTAGATTCAAATTGATTTGTGTATAGTAAATCTACCACATAGAGAGGTGGCTAGACATGTAAAATGCCTTTTAAATTGATCTCATTTTCAATGGATGCTAAGATGTTATTTTAGCCATATAACCCTATTAATGTGGCTTTCTTAATACATTTTTGGGCAACATTACCCTATATTTTATTTGCTTTCTTGGAGAAAATTCATAGAAGAGCAGTGCTAGATGTCTGCAAATATTCTAAGCTGGGAATGTTTTTGAAGGCTCCGGTAAATAAAAAATAAAAAATAAATTACTCTAAGATGTTTTATACCACCTAACCTAACAATGTCTCTGTTCAATCAGTTGTCATGTCAGTGTTGGCTTTTATTATTTCATTACTCACTAAATTAATGAGAAAACCAATACCTTGCAGATATTTTAATCTACAGGTATCTGTTAAAGTGGTTAAGTTCTTTCCATGTTCTCAGTATCTTGTGCTTAGTTTGCTGGTTGGTTGAATGTATGTGTATGGTATTCTACAGTTTTTGTCCTGTTCTGTTTTTCATTTTTGTCTTCACAATCAGAGCCTTAGCTAGCTAAACCTTTGAATGAATCAGAAAATGTACCCTGTGTGGGCTGATCCAGCCCTGCAGATACAAGCCATCGAAAGCTCAAGGAGACTGCAAGGACAATGGTCCAGCTGCTCTTGATACAGAAGCTCGACACCAGCACTCAGACTTCATCTGGGGAAGACAGACCCCTCTCACCTAGTTGCCCTCTGTCTTGTCTATTTTTTGTGTAGTACATAATCAACCTAGCTGTTCATGGTTACCCTGCTCAGCTAATGTTGAAGGCTGAAGGTTTTGTTTGTCTATAAGTTGAACACAGAAAAGATAAGTACTTGACTAAGGTAAAAAAGATAGTAATTGCGCGAGACGAATGGACATAGATTAATTAGATTGTCTCTACATGAAGGCTGAAAGTCTTTCCACAATGCACATCCTCTTCCAGGGTAGTTCATCAGACAGGGTTGAGTCTGTCACCTATATTGCAGGATTTAATGACCTCCATTCATACAGCGTTCATAGTTAGGCAATACTCTTTCACGTTTTAATAATTTCATGACCTACAATATTTTCACGTAATTGCTAAATATAAAACATACCAGAGAAATTGAATATATTAAGCAGTCAGTAGCTGGTGCTCTCTTCTCATTCTCTTTCTCGTTATAATAATAGGGAAAATTGTGCACATTTCTCATGTATGGTAAGATGCTGTGAAATAGATGTATGTTGTGGAATGAGAAAATCTAGCCTACATATGTATCACCTTGCATAAGCGTCATTTTTTTACTCTTACATGTTTTGGGCAGGTGAGCTGGCTCATTAGATAAAGGCTCTTGGTCAGGGTTCTGATGGATTGAGTACATCTTCAGATTCCATAAGATGCCTGCGGAGAACCTACTCCCAAGAGTTGGCCTCTGACCTCCAAGCACCCATCCTGGTGTATATACCTACATAATACTCATATGCATGCACAACAATAACAATGAATAATAAATAAATCTTGCAATAATACATAATTGATGTATAATGAAAAATTAAAACTACATTTTAGTTATTATGCTGCACTCCACCAAGTTGTATATAGAGCCCATAAATAAACGCATTCCTCCTAACTAAAATTTTGAATCCTTTCACCAACACTTTGCCAGTCTCATGGTCCCATTGAAAAACCTGAACCCTGTTTGTTAGCCATCAGTCTTCCACTTACTTCTATAAAGCCAATCAATTCCACATATATGTGACACTATGCTGTAGCTGCCTGTGTTTTGGTTCTTCCCTTAGGATGACTTCCTCTAGATTCACTTGTCTCATGTGACAGACAGAAATCCCTCTCTTTTATTTATTTATTTTTATATTTTATTAATTTATTCATATTACAGCTCAATGGTTATCCCATCCCTTGTATCCTCTCATTCCTCCCTCCCTCCCCTTTTTCCCCCTTACTCCCCTCCCGTATGACTGTGACTGAGGGGGACTTCCTCTCCCTGTATATGCTCATAGGCTATCAAGTCTCTTCTTGGCCTCTCTTTATAACTGATTAGTACTCAATTGTGCATATATATGCTGCATATTTTACCAGTTCATTCACAAATAATAACTTTAGTTGATGCCATATGTTTGCTAATGTGCATAGTGCTGTAGGATACAAGGGATACAGGTATCTTCTGCACATACCAACTTTTTCCTTTGATTACAGACTTGGTGGAAAGATTGATTAATCATATGATAGTTCTAGTATTTAGAAAACACACTCCATTGATTACTTGTATGCTTCTTTTGATAAAAAACTAATTTTTAATTTATTTAGTTTTAGTACATCATATACTTTTTTTCTGTAGAATTGTTTCTAATATTATTTATTTATTTAATTATATATTCACCTTACACCCTAATCATACCCCCCTCCCTCCTCTGCTCCTGGTCGCACCCTCCCTCCTCTTCCCCATCCTCTCCCCTATTCCTCAGAAGAGAGGAAGAAACACCCCCCACCTACCCACTCCAGCTCATCACCTTACATCAGGAGTATTTCTCTGTGGCCTGGTGAGAGGCAGTCTCACCAGGGGGGAGTAATAAAAAAACAGGCAACAGAGTCCATGCCACAGAACAGCCCCCACACCCTTAGTAGGGGACCCACATGAAACCTGAGCTGCTCATCTGCTACATCAATGTAAGGGGAGTTTTCTTTTATATTTTTATTTTAACTATATCAAATTTGTGATTTTTTTTCAACTAGCATTTCAATTTGTTTTTTAAGTGCTGGTAAAATTTTGTATACAGCATCTATATTTGGATTTTTAAAATATTTATCCAGTTCATTATCCCGAATTTGATTATTTGAACATCAAAAGATAGTTCTAAAGTATAGCTTACTATTTAAAATCAAAGAAATTCAGCATGTAAACATTCTTCTTCACAAATTTTATATAAAAAATAGAGATTTAGATATATTGAATAATCTCTTTTAGGACTCACAAAGCAACAATCTTAATCAAGTCATTCCCGTGTGACAGTTTCACTAGACACACAGCATTTGGAGATGAAAATATTTTAGCATGAACCATATATGATCACAGGCTGCAAGTGTAGTGAAGGAAAGGCCATATTCGGGAGGTTACGCTGAGTGCTGAAGACCATAGATCTAGAGCAGATCCCAGTGGAGAGTTGACAATTATTCTACCATTTCCTCCATGGCTGGCTGCTGATATAGTGGCATCAACCAGCATGACAAAGAAACCAGGCACAGAGCTTTGTCACTGCAAGATGATAAGTGGATTGTCTTCCCTGCATTTTATGTTTGTTAGTGACACTACATACAGTTTAGAAAGCCTGGCACAGAAAACTCCAAGTTGGGGAATGAGGCTAGGCTCAGTTAGACAAGTAGGTTTTGACACATTTTCTGTGCACTGATGGAACCACAGGATGTGAGAGGTGTTTTGTGCTTAGAAAGAAGAGCAGAGCCCCTATTAAGATACAGAAGAAACTCCATGGATGGAGTATTCTAAAAGGATGGTCATGCAAAACAATGTCTCCTGCTATAATGAAGACCTCTCCTCTGGTTGACCCCCCCCCGTACCCCATTCCATAAAATGCACAGACTAACAGAGACTGTAAACAGGTAGATTGGAGGCACATCACGTGAAAGATTTGTTTCATGTGACTCTAATGTTTTGAAAATTTATAATCAACATATGAACAAAAATCATATACAATACTAGTAAAACACAAATATAGCTTAAAAGAAGCGAGTTTTTTATTCACAAATGACTACAATGATAAATACAGGACATTTGCAAATTTGAAAATAAGTGAAGATAGGTTTGTGGCAGAATCCCAACATAGGCTGAAATGCCCACTGGGAACTAGTCCCTGTGAAGCTGCTCACCTGATAACCCTAGTTAGGTGACAAGAGTACTTAGTGACAGGTTTGCTAATTATGGTGTGGAAATTACAAAAGTCTCTCTCTCTCTCTCTCTCTCTCTCTCTCTCTCTCTCTCTCTCTCTCTCTCTCACGCACACACACAAGTGTGCATACATGCACGTACACACGCATGCATGTGCGCACGCATACACACACACAGAGAGAGAGAGAGAGAGAGAGAGGGAGAGAGAGAACACAGAGAGCAACAGAGAGAGACAGAGTCAGACAGACAGATGCAAAGAGAGAGAAAGAAGAGAAGAATACATGTTTATGATGATTAGTCACTTATGGAAGTGACAAGGATCAGGACTTGGGAAAGGATACAGCATCCATTATTAAGGCTTTCAATGAAGTCTAAATGAGCCTAAAAATTGACAGATAAGTACATACAAGAGAAATGGAAGCAGCAAAGTTTCACAGGTTATACTAGACAGCCAACAGCACTTGCAATACCTAGGGTGGAGTGGACACTAACATTTCAGGAAAAATGCACAACCGGGGAAAAGATTGTGAGTGATCTAAGGACAAAGTATGCACTATTAAATATAAAGGTACAAATCTAATGTACTGCCAATATTCCTGGTGCAGCTCCATTCCACATAATGATAAAGAAATCCAGCTTGCTTTAGCTTTGTACTTTTATTCTTTGGCTATCCTGGTGATTTATCTTAGGAGCAGGGGGACTGTGCAAATGTTTTACTATAGAACACCTTACTAATCCTTTTCTTGTTCCTTAAAGTCTTCTCTATGTGATAGGTAGACAGAAAAGGTGTCAGGAAAAAGACATGTCCATTTCTTATCTTCTCTATCTCAGAAAAGGCACATCCCTCCTGCACCATGTGGACCCCTTTGAGAAGGATTAGGAGGTGTGGCCATTTTGTAGGTGGTATGTTTCTTGCAATGGGCTTTAAGATTTCAAAAGTCCATGCCAGGCTTAGTGTCTTTCTATCTCTCTCTTTGCATGCAGCCTGTGAATCAGATGTAAGCTCTCAGTTTCTCTCTAGCACCCCGATTCTCTGCTTGCTGCCATGCTACCCACCATGATGGTTACTGATTCACCCTATGAGTCTGTAAGCAACTCCCTCACCACCCATTAAATGCTTTTTAAAAAAATAAGTGGCCTTGGTTGTGATGTCTCTTCACAGCAACTGAACACACCTAAGACACCTGGTCAACATTTTGTTATACTCACCTTATATGGCAAGTGATGCTAGGAATGGTAGTCTAGTTATGTGAGCAATTGAAAATTAGGGGCAGTTGATAAACCTGCCACTTCTATGGCTGCACTAACATAGTTAATGATGAAATTTAAAAAATGACAAAGTTGGGGAGCCAAAGCAGTATTAGTTTATAAAGGACATGTTATTTCAAGTTTAGACTTTACATAGGGGAAATTTTTAAAGTTGATTTGTGAATATAATGTTTAGAGTTTCCTAGACCACATTGCCTGTCTCTAAGAATAGAGAGAAGAGAGGTTGGTGGGATGGCTCAGTGGGTTAAGGTGCTCGCAGCATAAGCCTGTTGACTTGAATTCATTACTCAAGGAATGAACGGACTCCACATATTTGCCCTCCTACATCCAGATGCATGCCATGGCACATGCGTATTCACATAAACATATGAGACAATAATAAATGAATAAATAAATATTTTTTAAAATAAATGGTCAAAAAAGTTGCCCTAGTTCAATAAAACTAGGCATATTGGTTCATGCTTGTAATCCCAGCACTGAGGAGGCAGAGGAAGGAGGGTGAGAATTTTGAAGTCATCTTCAGATACATAGTGAGTTTTAATCCAGTTTGGACTACATGACAGCCTGTCTCAAAAAGTAAAATCAATCAAAGAGATGGGAAGAACACAGAAGAAAATTATGGAATTCTACACTCCCTAATTCTGAAGATTATTTGCATTAAATACTTGTTTGTGTTTTAGAATAAAAGGAATATGAGTAGAAGCTAACTTAGAAATGGAGAATAATCAGATTCTAGATACATAATAGTGGCCTAGACATTGAGAGTAGTTACACAATGGAGGCCAGGACTGATAACGATGCTTTCTAACTAGAACTTTCTCTGGTATGTAAGGGAAAATGAGGAAGTTGTTACTAGCTGTCTGGTTCCCTAATGGCTATGGCATTTCTTTAGGTGGGGAGAAAACAGAGACGGAAGAGAGACTGAGATGTAGCCAACAGGTGTAGGGAGAATAGGTGTCAGGTCTTTCTCACCTTTGCGTTCCTCCACTTCTAGTCTTTACGTTGACTGCATTCAAGAGCCCAACTGATGTGTATTTGTGATGGACCCAAATGGAGTCATTCACTTGTTCAGAAATCACTGGTTATTTGGGGTTAATTTTTTTTTTTCAGGATTGGAAATAAAAGAAGTGTATTTGAGAGTATTACAGAGAAGTCTGTCACAAACGTTAACCTGAGCCCTGCAGGGATTGGCTTGGGCCTACACTTTCACTGCAAAACCTTTTCACAGTATATGTCCTAATAATATAGCTGTAGCCTTAGAAATGGATCTTGGAAATATCTGGTGCATCTTCTTGGAGGACAGCCTAGGATTTTCTTCCTTCCAGTAAGTTCCATATTTGTGTGAAACAACTGGAAATACAAGTATTTGTTGAGTCAGTTCTTTTGCAATACTTTTCTCAAAGATCTGTTATTAAGTTATTCCTTAAAAATTTTAAATTTATGAGACGGGCGTGGTGGCTCACGCCTTTAATCCCAGCACTCGGGAGGCAGAGGCAGGTGGATCGCTGTGAGTTCGAGGCCAGCCTGGTCTACAAAGTGAGTCCAGGACAGCAAGGCTACACAGAGAAACCCTGTCTCGAAAAACTAAAAAAAAAAAAAAAAAAAAAAAAATTAAATTTATTACCATTTTGCCTGCAAGTGTGATGTTTGTGGTAGGTGTTGCACACATATCACAGGACAACAAAGGGGTTCAGAGGACAACTTTATGGGGCCCATTCTCTTGTACCTTTAGGTGGCTTCTGTGGATTTAACTAGGGTTGCCAATATTACATGGCAAGCACTTTATTTTCTGAATCCAGACCTAAAGCCATTTCTTAATACTAAGTTTAGCTAAGAAGGCAAGAAGACTCTCAAATATAAAGTTTCATTACAAATAGATATGTGTCCTCTAGGGTTGTGCTTATCCCAACGAAGGCAGCAGTGATACAATAAACTGTGCCCATATGTAGCCAATTTGCATAATGTGTACTTGCTGCCACTAATCTTACACTTTTTGGTGCAGAGCTAGACCACAGTAGTTCATAAAGATTGTGTTTTCTTGATTATCCTGATGTGTGATCTATGCACTAAACATCATTCCTAGGGAATTGATTACCTGCTGCTTGCTTCCAGCGCAATTATGTGAGGACTCGTGAACAGAAAAGAGACAAAGAAGGAAGCCACACTCTGGGCTTGTGACCTCAGAAGGTGTGCATCAGGCACATCTAAGCATCTGGTGTGCTGCGTGCTTCTTGGTGACTGGCTCCCTGGGCCAGCATTGGGTTACTTGTCTTCCTCAGCTTATGCAGCATTTGAGGAGTTAATGAGGTAGTGTATATAAAGGTCTCTGAGCCAAAATGGAAAAGGGATTATCTAGCTACACTGTGATATGACAGAGGGACCAAGCATGATGAATGAGGGTTTGTTACAAAGCTCCTGGCTAGATTCATCTTGCTGCTCTAACCACCATCAAATTCATTATTATTATGGGGTTTTTTGGAAGAAAAGTTCTAGGCAAAACAGGTCTTTCCACACTTTGTGTGTCACCTGGTTTCTTCCAGATATCGTAAAGGAAGATTGGAAAAATGATTAAGTTAAATTTTTTTCTTCTGTTTTTGAAGGGAGTTATGCCATTTTCAGTACACACGGAAGATGGCATTTTTAGTCACGTTGTCACGGATCTTCTGTGGCACCCACAAAAATGTTGACATTCTGGATGCAAAACTGTCCAGAGACTTTTTGTTTGGTGCTAGTGGTAATTGGACCACTCACAGCCCACCCAGTATTCTGTTTCTATGAGCCCAGGCTCTACAACTCTGTCTTGCCTTGCTAATCATAGTATTTAGTTGTAGGCTCATTTGATGAGGGCTTATCTTGCTATGACATTAAAAAAGCTGCTCGTGTCATTTTGCAATAGTGGGTAACACACATGTGACTCAAAGGCACACAGGAATGGTTTGACTGTCAGCTATATCTTAGGCACATGAAAATAGATCTCAAAAGTCTGCATTACTGCATTAGCCCAGAGGAAAAGTGTTTCTCTCTCTCTCTCTCTTTCTCTCTCTCTCTCATTTGTGATCCTTGGGAAATTTTGAACGATCATGTTCTGTAGAAACCAAGTGTCCAACAAAGAGAGTATGTGAATGTGTTTTACCTTACCTGTTTCTAGGTCCTCCTGGATGTATTGATTGGTTGGGTACATTGTAGAAATGAATCAGGGTATCACAAAATTCTCTCTGACTCAGCACACATTTCATCAAACTAGATAAATATTTATTACCCACAACATATGTAGACTAAGGATCTACAATTCCGCTCCTGTCATCCCATAGATTATGGTCCAGCTGCTGAAACAAAATGTTGAAATGATAAGGTATATATGAAATGATAAGGGAAAACACTAATTGCTGTATTTGAAAGACACAGTGGATGGTACATGATTGTCTTCGATTCTGTTCTAAGTGACACATGACTCAGTGCTTAGAGCACTGTGTTGGTCAGACTAATCACAGTGAGTAAATGCTTTGATGAACTGACTTTCCATGCCTGCCTCTGGTTGAAGGAAAGCTAAACAGAGTCCTATCAGTGTGTGTTACAATATTTTTAAACATCTATAAGGTTTTTCCCATTTCATTAATTCAGTAAATACTGAATATGTTTTGCAGTGTGTTGTAATTATTTCCATGGGTTTGCTACATTTTACATGTATTCTTTCTATTGTTTTTAAAGTTGACTTGAAATTGAATTTTGACAGTGTTCTAAAATTCAGGCTATCTTTTGAAATACAAACATACATGCACACACACACACACACACACACACACACACACACACATGCACACAGTATGCCCTCACATGCACATATAGGCTGTAGACTATCATAAAGGCAAGTGAAGTTTATGGAGTCATAGATATTTGAAGAAGCCTCTGTAGTAGCATAAGGGACAAAATTTGATAAACAAGACGATTTGACTAAAGATGAAAATACAGAAAAATGTGAATGATACACAGAGAGTGATGAATTGACCGAAAAGTATCGTGGGCAGACATCTTGAAGGAAGTGATTGTAGTAGTAGTTATATTTCAGTCAGAAAACACTCAATTATAGCCTGGCTGGTCATTCCTTGAAATTGTTTGGGCAGAGGATTACTGTGGTAAGGCCAGGCTATCTTGTCTAGTTCCATAAAGCAAGATGGATCATTCTAAATGTTGTTTATAAACACGGTTTGTGGATAACATATCACTGGACTTTGCATACTAAGGCTTTTACTACATATTTTGATAAGCCAAATATTGTCTGGGTATATGTAAGTCTCTGTTATAATGAATTGCATTAAAAATAAGATTTACTGGGGTTGAAGATTTAGCTTAGTGGTAGAACACTTGCCTAGCAGGCATGAAGCCCTGGGTTTCATCCTCAGATCTGAAGAAAAAAAGATAAATATAAGATTTATTTATTAAACAATTATTGCTATGGCCCTTCTTATTTGTGTCATAATTTGGGAGTAATTCTCAAATGCACAAATTTTTTAAAAAATTAAAACAGAAAAGTTTAAATGTTCTTTGAAACTCCTTGATAAACAAAGATGATTCATCAGGAAGTGCTAATATTCAGCTGGAATTTTATGGAACACCAATGCAAGTGTCAGAAGAATCTTTTTATTTGTTTTTATTTTTTATTTCTTTTAATTAATTATGATTTATTCAGATTGCACGCTGATTGTTATCCCCTCACTTGTATCTTCCCTCCCCGCCTCCCGTTCTCCCTCACTCCCTCTTCTGCCCTATTCCCCTCCTCTAGACCTCTGACTGAAGGGGATCTCCTCCCCTACTTTATGACCACAGCCTATCAGGTCTCATCAGGATAGCCTGCTTCTCCTTCCTCTGTGTGTCCGCTGGGCCTCCCCATAAAAGTGAAGTGATCAAATTGGAGGCACCAGAGTTCATGTCAGAAGCAGACCCCGCTCTCCTGAATCTTTAATGCCAAATGTTTTTGTTGTCAGGACATCTTCATTTACTTTTAATAACCAGGATAATTTGCAGCATGTATCATAATAAAGTTTCACTCATAATTTAAGTGGATGATTTTGTCCAGTAATCTACATTAATATTTCTCATTAAAATTTCCTTTGAAGATCAATTTGTTTTGCTGCTGACTAGGAAATGACTGGGGTCGAGCGTGTGGTTTTAGGTAGAGCCATTGATGCTTTCTTGGTGAGGTTGATATGTTCTGTAGTTCACTGAACACATGATATTTGGAAAGCTATTGTGCTGTAGGTTTGCTTCTTGTCTCCCAGCTCCATTTCCAGCCGCATGGTTCTCCTGTCAAGCAGTAGGCTGAAAGCCCACAATCTTCTTTTCCTGACTGGCTGTCAGCTGCTTTCTAGTGGGTTTTAGCCAATGGTCTACACAGTGCAGATCTGGGAAACAAAAAGAAGAAAAGAGGCCTGTTCCTGCTTGGTCCAGGCTTCAGGACCGGCTTTTCTCAGGAGAGGATCCTGGCTCCATCCCAGGTGTACTCCCACTGGAGTCAGGTCTCCCCAGCTCAACTCCCCTCTGTTTTCCAGGGTCTCATCAGTATGGCCTCCCTGAGTCCTACCCAGGCTCCATATTTCAGCCCAGGGCAGGGGCAACTCGGTGGCTGTCACTCTTTCTCTTTTTCTGTGCTCTTCCTTTAGCTGCCGGGATTCTCGGAGACCTCTGTGCTTAGTTTCTGATGTTAAACCACCTCTCTTAGAACTACCTTGAGATTTTTTTCCCTCCATTTGGACTGAACTCAGGAATAACTATTGTATGTCTGCATGGCTGCACATTTCAGTGACCACCATAGTTAACAGACTGAAAACCTTGTCTCATAGTGCTATGGGACACTAATAAATACTTTATTATGTACCAACCACCACATGAATTTAAACTCTATGCAATCCTTAAGCTGTAGTCTTTGGTTTGTTAATACACTGAGGGAAACCTTCAGATGATCAGTAAAATATTCCCATGGATCCATGAAAACAGGGCAAGAAGGTGGGATTAGGAGCTGTAATGGATTTATCCTTCACATGGGGAACAACCTTTTTAGTGCATACTCTTTTTATACTTCCTTTAGTTTTGATCTCGTTAGTCGAAGACTGTATTCTTGTTGGTTGGAATGCTGACTGAAGAGATGAGAGTCAAACAGAAAGATGGAAAGAAGATCTACACTGACAGAAATTAATTAAGGCATTTTAAACCTCCTTGGAGGAAATTCCTATCTCACCAGAAAAGCGCAGAGTCCATGAAATGAAGCCCTTTTGTCTTGATTTGCACAAAATGTCAAGATATGAATTTCCCTTTTAATGCAAGTTGGGACTGTCTTTTAATTTGTTGGTTGATACTCTATTTGCCTATCTCTAATCCTAGGTCTGCAGAAACAATATACATTATTTTATTTGGTTAGGTAGTGGGATTTATTCTGGTGATAGTGACTGTAAAATCAAGATTTGAATTGGAGTAGTGTGTTGGAAACATGTTGGGTGCAAGTAGAAAATCTTAGGGCACCACGTGTTTTAAAGACTCTAGTAGCACAGCACAATTTCATAAGTGTTTTATGGCACATCTTGTGACACAACGCAATATGTTTTAAGAAAATAGTAAAAATAAGAAAATTGCAAGCTAATTAATGAACTTTTCAATGGTGGAGGTAAAGACATTAAGCTGAAATAGTATTTTTCTTTTCATAAATATACTACATCTGTAATAATTTTAACAACATATTTTGTTACTTTTTAACATGATTTACTTACTTAGGTTTAGACATCAACAGACCAAAGTAAATTACCTTATATTTTAGTCTTAGGGCCAGAGAGAAGGATTAGCTTTCTCTGCTCTTGCAGAAGACCTACCACCCAAATGGGATGCCTTACAACTGCCTATATCTCCAGCTCCCTGAGGATCCCACACTGTGACCTCTGAGAGTATCTGTACCTACTCTCACATAGTCACAAATACATATATACAAATTATATTTTTATAGTGAAAAATTGTTCATATTTTAATCACTTCTTTTAAAAAATTTAAAAATTTATTTTAGTTACCCACTTTACATCCCAATTATAGCCTCCTCCCTCCTCTCCTCCCAGTTCCAACCTCTCCCCTTTCCTCTCTCTCTTTATCCTATCCCCCCTCTCCTACACCTCAGAAAGGGGGAGCCAACCCATCCCCCTACTAATCCACCCTAGCACATCCAGTAGCATCAGGACTGAGCACTTCTTCTTCTACTGTGTTCTGGATAGACATGGGAGTACTTGAAGAGAGAGAACTGGGTAGGAGAGGGAATGCTGAGGGAAATGAAAATAAGGGTGGATACATAAATTGATACATATATATATATTTTTTTTTTCATTCTTTTGGGGGTGGCAAGATGGCTTCATAGATAGAAGTGCTTGCTGCTAACCTTGATAAGGTGAATTTGATCCTGGAACCCACATTGTGGAGGAAGAGACATGGCTCCAGCATTCACCCACAAAATGTGCATATATATAAGCACATCACATATTTTAATTGAAAATATTACTTTTTAATCTCAATATTGTGATCTCTGAAATGTAATAATATGTACTCTTGGCAAAACTGAACACATTTTCTTCCCCTCAGTTTCTAAGTGTTACATTCATTAGGAGTTTATAAAATTCCATCAAATTCCCCTTCCTACTGCTGAGTCTTATAGACGTGGCCTCGCACACTTTGCTGGGAAACACAGTAAACAGATAGAACTCTGTTTGTTTTCAGAACTGTCTAGTTGAAGAGTTGAAGGAGGGCATAATTCGAGAAAGGAGGGACCGTGAAGAAATTGAGCTGCTGAGGATCTCCCAGGTTAAACCATGGCTGTTTGTACCCAGTCACAACTGAACCCCCTTTTTTCGTCCCCTGCATGATAGTGAAGAGAAGAGGGAACACTTAATGTTATGTGACTTCTAAATGTTTATGGTTTTTATTCATGGGGCCTGTGGACAGTCTGAATAAAGGGAAGCAATGGAATTCCATTTCTTTCACAAAGGAAGCACCACAGAGCAGTTGGTTTTCTGGTGCTTTTCCCATGCTCTTTTCCCTTCTTAGAGTTCTGCAGAGCAGTTTCTGCTCCCAGAGAAGTACATCCCTAAAATAAAACAAATGTACAAGAGACACTCAGAGGAAAGGTTTCCTATGTGCTGTCTAGATTTGTGCTGAGTGACAGTTGTCACATCCCTGTCAGATTAATTCCTGTCATATATTTTTTATTCCATAAATAAGTAGAAAAATTAGTATATAAAAATAGACATTTTTAACAATTAATATTATACAGTCCAAATAGATTGAGGTATTTTATAAAGACAGTTTTGTAAACTTAGAGTCCTACCTCAGCAGCTGGATGCTAAATCCTCACACACAATGCAGAGAAGACCAGAGAGGAAGCCAGGGTGTGTGGTTGAAAGCTGTCTTCTGGATTGTGTTTTGTTAACTCAAGTGTGAAGCAAAGGAATTGAGGGGGAAAGGGGTTATACTCTATTTCTTCATCCATTGGTGGGTTGACAAGTTCACAAGAAAACAGATGCCAAATCTGCTTGGGTGAGAGATCTCTGTGCCTTGTGGCGAATTGAACCCAGCCTCAGAACACCAAGAGTTGGTTACTTGTATGTGTGGATTACAGACTGCCTCCAGCCTCTCCATTCATACCGGTATTGATACACCACTACTGCCAGGAATGATAAACCATGTTTAGCAGCCAGGTTTGGGTGCTGCATGCCTATGCATTAAATTGGACCAGTAGTGTCTTTAAAACAGAGATGGAAACAATGTGAAGCAAGAGACTTCTGAGTCCACACTCCTGGTACACAGCTCAGACCCACAGAGCTTCGTACAAGAGAGCTTTGACAGTTAGTTAGCTGCTGCAGGGAAGACACTCATGGTCAGGGTAGGTAATATGGAGCTGTAATGAACCACTTTCTCATTCACCCCTCTCTCCAAATTACTATTCATATGTAAGTGCAAAGAATGACATAGCACAATTGCTTAGGGTGATGAAATTAGTTTATAGTACTGTCTAAGAAATTCACCCATGCAATAATTTCAGTGTGAAAGATTACATAAAAAGAAATGTACAGATGTATTCTCATCTAACATGGTGGAAATGCTTTGCTATTCCTGTATATGGCTTTTTTTTTTTTTTTTTTTACATAGGATGACCAGACAAGCATTTTTAGGTGAGAGAACTCTGAGCCTTCTAAATTTCACTTCTAGTCTGATACCCCTCCCCCAAGCACATCATTAGCCTTAAAATGCAAAATTTTTCTCTGAACTCTAAATAGAAGTTAAAAATAGCATTTCATTCCCCAAAGCTTTAAATCCCACCTTGTTTTTAATCAGCTTTCCAGAGTGACTGTGCAAGGTTACACAGACCTGACTGACTGATTTATGAATATAATTTTTGTTTTAATTGAAACAGCAACATTTAGGTTCCACCTTAACAGTGCACCTTAAAAGATTATCTCGGTTATTTCACAGGCACCGAGCCGGCACTAATAGTCCAAGGCAGATATTGAAAAGCAGCACAGGGCCAGGCAGATCTATTAGAAATTCCCATCCACGCGCCTCATACATATTGATTTCTGACACCAAGCAGCAGTGAAAGCCCCCGTGGGAATAATATATTTAGCAGGGTTCGCTGCGAGGAGGTCACAGAGTGCATACAGATTAGCTTCAGAGGACCAAGGCGCTAGTACTGGAGCCAAATGCTAGATTTTATATCATTTTAATCTGAACTTTTATAATCCTTTTAGTTCTTCCCTCTCTGTATGGCAGAGAGAGGACTGCTTCACGTGGATCGTGCATCTTTTCCTTTATTCTTCCTATAAATGTGCAAATGCGGCTGTAATGGGGAGGAATGTTCCTTCAGCACTAGCAGCCCAGCCCCAGCCAGATTTGCTTTTATAAATGGTGGTCAATTCAGATGAAGACATCTTTATTTAAAGATTCCTTTCTGTGGGGGAGGGGAAAAAATCACACACCGGGATCCCTGGGGCTGAGGCTGAAGCACAGAACTTGCTCTCTGTTAAAAGACCCTGTCCCTCCCCTCCCCCCTCTCACTGACACAGGCGCTTAATTGAGCAGAAGTTTCATTTATACTGTTACGGCTATGAAAACAAAAATCTAAACATTTTTTTAAATCACCTTTCTAGTGGGGAGGGAACGCCTGCTTATTATGCAAAGGAGTGTTGTGACTGTATCAGATAAAGGTGTCAGATGAGAGTCGAACACACAGTTTTGGAGGCTGGAGAGGAGCCAGCAGGCCAGCAGTGCCAGAGGAGAGGTTAGGGTGGACACACTTTGACAGAAGGGTGAAATACGTTCAGACAACAAAGAGGAGTGGGAGGTTTCACTCAACACACACAAAGGCCCATTGTCTCCCCTTGGCTGCATTTGAATTTTAGGTGTTCCATACAAAGTTCCCATGATTACTAATAATCAGAGAAAGAAGGAGCTACATCTGTGCAGTGCCTTTTTGAATCCCTCTTATTTTCTCTGGTATCCTGAGCAAGCATAAAAGCTGAGGACAGAAATAAAAAGAGAGAGAGAGAGAGAGAGAGAGGAAGGACAAGCCATCATGACTGAGCCTTGGCAACACAGGAACAGTCACAGCAAGCCAAAGGTACATCTGAGTTATCTGAGCAAAAAGAAATGATTACAGCATCCAATGAAAACCAGAATTTTCCCTTGTGAAACTATCTAACTAAAATATGCCAAACACATCACTTTTTAAGGCCCATCTCCTGTGATACGTGTTTATTTACATTTATTTTCTAATACATTTAAGCTGAGAACAAGCCAATAAAAGAAAGCCATTATGTTCTGGGGAAGGCAAGCAAAGAGCAATAAAACCTCATAGCCAATTTTAAGCAAACTTGGAAAACTATGAGAATCTGCTTTTGGCCAGTGCCTTTGTCTGAAGTGCTTGACTGTTTGCTTCCTGAAAGCCAGATGACAATCATAGTGAGCCCCTAAAATGAAGGTTACAACAGGCAGTCTGAGAGATTACAGGGTAAAGAAGGATCTGGATGCTGGATAAACCATAAAGGTTTCACTCAGCCCACGAAGACATTCAGGGTTAAGAAGGTAGAGGCAGGGAATAGAGAACCCTGGACCAGGAAGGAGGTTTTAATGGGGCAGCTATTTGCTGAAATCTCTGGGACTACAGAATTTAAGCATTTCTACTACTTAAAAAGAAGGCTTCTCTCTCTCTCTCTCTCTCTCTCTCCCTCTCTCTCTCTCTCTTTCCTCTCTCCTCTCTCCCCTCTCTCTCCTCTGTCTTTCTCTCTGTCTCTTTCCTATCTCTCTCTGTCTCTTTCCTATCTCTCTCCCTCCTCTCTCTTTCTCTCTCTCTGTCTCTTCTCTCTCTCTCTCTCTCTGTCTGTCTCTCTCTCTCTCTCTCTCTCCTCTCTCTCTCTTTCTCTCTCTCTCTCTGTGAGTTAATGGAGGAGTTTGACCAACAAAGGCATCAGCATTAATTCCCCTTTCCCATTTGCTTCTCCTCCTTTGTTGTCTCAAGTAGAAGTAGTCATTCCTATATTTGGTAACTTTCTGCGAACTGTACCGACTTTCACACTAGATTATTGTGAGGACTTATATTTCTCCTATGATCTTGGGCTCAGTGAATTTTCTTCCACTTTGTAAATGAGAGATGGACTCCACTCTGGGAGCCTGAAATAACCAAGGGCACATTTAGGACCGAATGAACATCTGGGCAGAGTGGGCAGAGTGTCAGCGCACTGGCCTGGACTAATCGCCCTCACCACAGACCTGCTTGGGAGAGTAGGGGTGATCCCTGCTCAAGCCAAGGCAAGGAGAGCCTGCCTATGTTCCTATGCACCTTTCCCAACTGTCAGCATATTTCCTTATTTCCTCGTATATAGATGTTAGCTAATAGTATCAGTTGGTGTGAATAAATTATATTAGATAAAAGTTGCGCCTATGGAACAGAGACCAAGAAATAATTGGCAAAAAAGCAAATGAAACAACAACAACAACAACAACAAAAAAAAAAAACCCCAGCAAGTCATTCATTCAGCAGGCCTGTCTTCGAGGCAGCCAACACTCTGCTTGATTGCTTCTCTCTGGACTGGCCCCATCAGTGTCAGGGAGACAGTCTGAGGCTGATGGAGCTGTTCGGTTATTGCCTGAAGGGGGGAGGGGCATATTTCCCCTCTCAAAAACAAGCCTAGGAAAGTGCAAGGAAAGGAAAGAACAAGTATTGATGGTTGGTCTCCTGATTTTGATTGGAGTCCCACTGCCCAGGTGGCAGTTAACAATTCATGTTCCATTTTTTTTTTTCACCCGAAGCCAACTGCATGTCTGTCATATGATCCCAGCCTGCATCGTCCCTGCAAGCCATTAGTCAGCTGAGAGCTTAAAAGCATTTCTTCCAATGTGCAGCTCTGAGCTTGTGTTTAGGAAGTATTTCTTATAGGAGTAAAAGTTCCTTTTAAATGTCTAATGGCTGGAAAGATGGCACCTAGCTAACCTGAAACTATAAACCTCCACATATCTTTCTGGATCAGGGCAAGCAAACTTCCTCCAGGCTTAAAGACATTCATTTTTATTGGGGTGCTGTTTCATAGAATTGCTGAAACTCTGACAGCAGGGGAGTGGTCGAGGATCCTAGCAAGAGTCTTAGCGTTTGGCCTGATTTCCTAGCATCCTTTAGACACCAGTCAGAGTAGAGTATAACGCTGTTGCCCGTTAGGTCTGGTGTTGGTTGGTGTCCCTGAGACTCTTGGGACTGAGTAGCAGAAGAAAGTAAAGCATTAGGAAACTTTTTCCCATGAACAGAAAAGTCAGAGATTTGGAACTCTGAACAGATCAAGTAATCTTAAAAATCCCGCAGAGCAGGTCCCCCGGTTGTTAATTACGTGCACATCATCTTCACTGAAGTCTCAAGTGGGATAGGGGAATTTATAAAGCTGGTTTTGAAAACAGAATATCTGAATCCTTCAGTTAAGGGAATGCAAAACTAAAGTTGAAATTAAATGATGGAATTACTTCTCGAATTAATTTGCACTCTCAGCCTTCCCAGCTGTGCTAAATATTTTATCTCCACAAAGAGCTTCACAATAACTGGCAATGTGTGTGAGGAAATACAATGTGAAGGTATTATAAGCCAGGGCATAAACTACGTGTGTGTGTGTGGCAAAAAATTCCAAATTCTGGCAATGTCCATAGTGCACAAGTGAGATTCAAGAGGAATATACAGATGCCTTTGTAAGGAAAAAAAAAAAAATCCAGGGAAAAAGTCCCTTTTAGTTGGGGGCAAAAGCATGCATTACTCTTTCTGTGGAAGTGGACATACATCCATCCCTGCTGACAGCAGGAGGAGGGCTGGATGAGCTGTCGAGAAAGCATTTTCTCTCGCTTTATAATGTTAGAAATTCTTGGACTGTGGTGTGCATTGCAATGCGAGGATTCTGCGGTGTAAGAGCACATCAGGGCATTGAGAAAGGTTTAATGTGTTCTCATTAGAGGAGCAAGGGCGGAGGGGGAGGGGGAGGGGGAGGCGCCTTGGGGGACAGAGCTGAGCTCAACCACTCTGGGAAGCATTACAGTTTTTGTGCCTTCTCACTTCAACTCCCTCAATCCCTGAGCTTTACATAGCTGTTTCCCAGACAGTTCAGGGAAATGCCTCCCAAGCCTCCTGTAAAGAGAGCTGTGCTGTGCCTCGCTGCTTGGCGGTTAACAGTTTGTTTGCTTGGGCCTTTTCAATGTTTCCTTCCTTCTTGGACAGACTCTAAAATAAAATAAAATATAATATAAAAATCAACCCCTGTTCACATTTACTTCTGATCAATGAGAAAACCATGGGGGGTGGGGTGGGGAGGAAGACAATTTGATTAATGTAAGAAAATCTAGAAGACTTAGAATTATAAACTGCACACAGCTGCCAAAGTCGGAAGTCTGTCAGGAGCACAAAAGAGGACTTTATTTTTGAGAAAGTTTTCATAGCTAGCTTGATAACTGTAACCCACGAGCCATCAGCTTTTTTCCTGCCTAGGTTATTGTCTTTTTTTCTAAAACAGGCAAACAAACAAATTTGTCCTTAAGAGCCTTTTCTTAGTGGGTGGTGAGATTCAGTTTGGAGAAGAAACTATCTGTGTAGGAAGGCTTTTCTATGTAGGAAAAGAGGCCTGCTTGTGATCCATGTGACCATGTGACCTGAAGTCATGGAATGAGCCAAGGGCATGTTTCTTCTTAGGTATGAAATATTGAAAGTAACTGGTAACCCGTTGTATGTATGCTCTACCACTGAAATTCTGCTCCATAGAATCATGGCTTACAAGCTTTGATGACGCAGCTTTCCCAAAATAGACAAATAAGCAAGGAAATGGAAAATCCACCCCAGGCCATTTCCTCCTGAGGTCTTGACATTGTCTCTATAGTCTTCCAGCTTGGGAGTCATAGGACCACAGATAATGAGTGTTGTACACAGATAGCCACAGTGCTACATCACTACTTACAAAACAATGAGGCTGGGTCTGTGCCATCATCCTGAACATCTTGTTCTGGAGACTTTCCTAGCTATGTGCACTTAAGAGTTATGCTAAGGACAATACAGGTGGTAAACTTTAAACCCCTTCCCAGATCTAGCCAATGGTCAGAACATTCTCCACAGTTGAGTGGAGAGTGGGATATGACTTTCTCACGTACTCTGGTGCCTCACATTTGACCATGTCTCCTGGAGGGGGAGACCTGGTAACACTCAGAGGAAGGACAGCAGGTTACCAAGAAGAGACTTGATACCCTATGAACATATACAGGGGGAGGTAATCCCCTTCAGGAACAGTCATAGGGGAGGGGAATAAGGGGAAAATGGGAGGGAGGGAAGAATGGGAGGATACAAGGGATGGGATAACAATTGAGATGTAACAAGAATAAATTAATAAAAAAATAAAAAAAAAAGAGTTATGCTTACCACTGTTACCCAGATGTTTATTATAAAAGGTTGTCAAATGTTTCACAGGGAAAACTGGGAATCCTTCTATTGAAGGATTGCTGTAAGTAGTAAAACTTTAGAAACAGACTCAGCAGAAAGTTTGAGGATATATTTGGAAGAGTCTGGGAAGAAAACACCAAGATAGGATGTCTTAACAGCAGTCAGGAGGAAGGACCTGGGGCAGAGGAAAAGAGAAAGCTACAGCTTTTCAACATGGGTCAAGAGAGCAGGCAAGTTCAGCAATGGAGGTCAGCAAGCATCCTTGTGGCAGAGAGCGGGGAGAGTGTCAGCAAACAAATGAGAGTGTCCAGGATGTTACAGAAAGCATAACCAAGTTCTGGACAGTATCCAAAACAGAGGAAAGATGGGGAGAAACTACAACACCACACGATGGAAGCTTTGCAAGCAGTTACATGGGCATGGGGTTCAGGAGGGATTAGTATACTATCTCATTAAGGGGATAATTATTCCTCCTATCTCTTTAAGCAGATCTCCAGGTGAAGCAGATTTCTTGTGGGAAGAGGGCTGTGGTGGTGGTGGGAGCAGACTCCTGGCCACATGGTTGACAGGCCTAGCTGGATTAACTCTTGAGGGAAGAGACAATAGCATGAGATATACTCATCTTTGGAGCAGATTAGAGTACCGCGTCTTAGCCCAGGGTCAGAAGTAGATACAATTCTTTTGACCAGGAGTCCTAAGAAGTGACAAAGGTAATGTCTATCTTGTTAGCATCACCAGGGAAATGGGAGATGTAGCTCCAAGCTGACTTAGAGAAGAGTGATTCCTTAATGACCTACTACTATAACATTTCCCCTCAAGAGCTGAGACCCTAAAATTGTTTACAAGATAGGCTAAAGTTGAAGAATCCATATAATACATTTTTAACATGAAGTTATAGAGATCCATTTCAAAGCTGTTCTCCATAAGGGCTTAGTGTGTGACCAAGAATGTCTTGGTTTTCTTTTCAACTTTTCTTTTCTTTTTCTTCTTCTTCTTTTTTTTTTTTTTTTTTTTTTTGTATGTGGGTGTTTTGTCTGCATGTATGTCTGTACACTACATTTGTACCTGCTATACAAGAAGGCCAGAAGGCATCAGATCCTTTGGAACTGAAGTTACAAACAGATAATTTTGAGCTGCCAGGTGGGTGCTAGAAGTGAACCCTGGACTTTTGGAAGAGCAAACATTGTGTTTAAGAGCTAAGCCATCTCTCCATCCCCTGATCTAGACTTTCGGTCACACCCTCAAGTCTCCAGTTTCTGTTAGGTAGAGGAAGAGAAATAATAGAAATACAGACTAGGAGTCAGAATTTATTCCAGTACCTCTGGCCTATGGCCAGGAGAGAACAAAGTATATTTCCAGTTTCTGAGCATGAACACTAATGGAAGGCCCTATCCCTAAGCAGGCTAATCTATTTCTATCTTCTGCTCTTATTGGTCAATCACAATGAATTGACTGTTCTACTGGTCAATGTGTATTTCTGGTACAAGAATATGAGGTTTTCTTTTTAGCTTGTAGTCGCTGTAAAAATTTAATTTGGAAAGAAATTAAGAGATATTTTATTTTTATTCTTAGAGTAATGACACATGGGTTCAAATTGCTTAAAAGTACAGAAAATTTTAAGTTCTATGCTTATTATACATGAAGTACTGACCAATGTGTTGCTTATGAGCTTGGGCAACAATAATCACCATTGTCATACTGATTAGAAATAAATCCTCAGATCTATCAGATATTCTTTATATAAGCATAAATTCTAAGCTTTCAGAAGGATGACCATTTTAGGCATATTCTAATTAAAGCACTTAAATTATATAATGTATCACTTAAGTGGGAGTAAACAATTCTTTTTAAAAGTTTATATTCTTTTTTTTTACTCCTTTTACATAACCATGATGTCATCAAAATAATGGCATCCATAGAGTTTTCACTGGTTGCATGACATTTTTGCTGTGCATTATGTAGCCTTGTCAATGTTTATAGTTGAATATTGATTTAGGTTGAGAATATTAAATAGGAATATTTTAGATATTTTATAGGACGGATTCATGCTTATGTGAACATTGGCTGATAGTAATATGCTTACATTTCACTGAAGAAAATCATTGTGATCTAATTGTTGTTTTTATTCTAAGACCATCCATAAGGCATATCTGATTAGATTCAAAATTTCATCATTTAAATCTGGGCAACTATTCCTTTGCTCTTGTACTTTCAGAGAAAATGCCATACTGTATTCAGGAAACACCTTTGCTCACCTGGATTGTCTCAATAAAAACCACCACAAAATATTTTAGGTAACTAAAAGATTGATTTCACTTTGAAACTAATTATTCTGGTTGTATGTTTATTATCCATTCATTCAATGTAAAAGAAAGAAAATCTGATTTTAATTTCCTTATAATGGTAATAGCTACAGCTAGCATTTTCTGCATACCAAGTTCTATCATAAGTATACTATAAACTATTTTATTTAATCTATACATTGTGCATTTTTATAATTATCCTCATTTAAAATTGGAAGAATGTGTGACACAAATAGATCAGATAACTTGCCCTCGTTTATAAAGCCTCTAATTAATGATTTTAGGATTCTAAGCAGGTCTGTTTGACTTCAAAGTTCCGTGCATTGCATTATATTGATTCTCTAACGGTTAGGGAATTTCATAAATCAGTCATTTTATGCTCACCATTAGAGTGAAAATTTTTCAGAAGGTAAACAGAATTTTATTATTGACTGAATGGGAGCTTTCAGCTAATTTATTTTCTTGGATAATCCATTCATTTTATTTAAAGGCAAAGTATTGAGCACAAATGTCCTAGAAAATGTCCCCGTGTTCTGGGTATTATCACACTCACACTTAAATGAGCAGTGGACAAACTTTCTCCCTTTATTGTATTTAGATTCCCCTGAAGGCATGAGCAATGAATAGTTATAAAATGTGAACAAATAACATAGTTTTAAAGATAAATATTATGGTGGACATTTAAAAAAAAAAAAAAGAAGATGTGGAAACAATCTATCCAGCAAACAGGGAAGGATCCAAACATGTAGTGTTAGGGACGGATCTGCAGGATGAGGCAGAAGCCATCAAAGACCCTGCTGCAGGAAGAAAACATATGCAGTAGGAGTAGGGTGGGTTTTTTTTGCAATGACAGACCCTGCAAGCTTGGGCATACACTAGGATGGGCAGATTATTTCACATACTGTAATAGCAACTGCACATTTAATTTTATGAGCCATGAGAAATCTCTGGAAGATTTCATGTAGGCTAATGCAGGTTGCATATAATTATTAATATTTTAGGCAGTTTTCTCTATTGCTCTCTGGATCAGATTGCTAAGAGTGACATTGCTGAGAGTGAACACACTAGTAATTGAAAGATTCTTGTATCTAAACATGTGTCTCAAGTTCAATTAATTATGGTGTTATTATATTCTGTTATGTTTGAATCATATTATGCAGACATTGGCATTCTATGAGACAATATACAAGTAATAGGTTCTGGAGCCAAAGAAACAGCTAGGATCTTGACTGTGTCACTTAATACCTGTGTAAATTTGTACAATCATGAACCACTCTGTATCTGCCTTTTCATTTCTAATGTTGGAAGAATTATAGATTCTATCAACCCAACTTCTTTGGTGTAAAAATGTGCTAACGACTTAGAATAAGAGTGGGGATGATGATGACATAATTGGTAAAATGCATCCTGGACAAGCCTGAGGATATGAGTTCAAATCTGTAGGATTCATGGGATGTGCAAAGCTGCAATCCCAGCACCCCTCTGCTAAGTGGGAGGAGAGGCCATGAGAAGCCCTGGAGGTTTATGAACTGGCTTGGTTTACCTAGCTGCAACTCTGTCTCAAGCAAGGTGGCAGTGAGCACTGACAACCGAGGTTGCCCTCTAAGCTCCACACACCTGCTGTGGCACATGGGTGCCACAATCTCCCACACACCCCCTACAAGGATCTTAGCTGACCATGGAAACCTTCTCCTCAAAGGGTCCTGGCTTGGTTTTCTTCTCCAGCCAGAACCATAGAAAATCAATCATTCAATAATTCTGCTTGTGGCCACTACCAGTGACATGTACGATCTTGACCCCAAGACTTCCTTATCCTCACTGGTTTAACTGTATACTTGGTATGGCTCTTCCAGGACAGAAACTTGGCATGATGGTCCACAAACAGAGGCATTGGTTGGTGACACCAAGGCAGTGGGTAGTTGAAAGAGGACATTGTTCAGTATCTGGGCAGCAAGGTGTAGAGTCAGAACCAACCAGGTGGTAATGGCTGAAGATGCCAGGATCAGAGAGCGCAGAGCACTGCTCAGCATGCACAGGATTGTGGGGTGATCAGATTCCTCTAGACTCTGCTCCCTTTTTTCTGGAGTAACTCTTTTTAATTGAATTTAAGGTCTTCTCCATTAAATGGAACCCATTCCTGATACTGTTAGTGAAATCAAGAACCAGAGACTAGATAAGGTTACAGAACCTACTAATATTATCTGCAATGAAATTATTCTTAATGACATATTGTTCATGCACTGCTTAACTTTCATCAGAAAAACTTCTTCTGGCAGAAGATGATAATTAAAACAGAGACCTAAAACTGTGCAAAGAGTGACAGACCTTGGAGCACTCAGCCCTGTATTTATCAACTCTCCTCAAGGTTTAGAGGTCTATGCAGATGGCGGGGGGGGGGGGGCATAAAGATTGTAGGATCCAGAGGTGGTAGGTGAGTTTAAAGAAAGAGAAATTTTCAGACACAAGAGGGTAGATGTACCCATGAACTCACAGACTGTGACACCACACACAAGATTTACAGGCATTCAAGCCAGACTAAACCCAGCGCAACAGTGCAAAGCAGAAGCGGTAACAACTAAAGCCAGCACAGAGGAGAGAGAAGAGGTAAGCACAAACTCCCATCGCTAGCCAAGAAGCTATTGGCAAATGGGAGAGGAAAAAAAATCTTCAACAGAATGATACTGTGTATATCAACCACACTCTGGGACAGGCCAGCACAAACTGTACTACTCCATTTTTAAAAGTTTCTTTTCTTACTTTTTAGAGAAAGAACACATGAAGTTCGGTGGGGAGAGAGGCAAGAGAATCAAGAAGGAGTTGGGGAACCGGAAAGATTAGGGCAAAAATGTCTTACATAAGATTCTCCCAGAATAAATGAAAAGTAATTTTTTAAAAATTAAAAGGTGCATGAACTTAAAACAGAAAATTTTATGTGGTGGAATAGGAGACAAAATGGAGGTGGATTTAATAAAAACGTATATGCAAGTATGAAATTCTAAGGGAAATTTGTCTTAGATGAAAATGTCAAATTAAATATTGTTATTTGGCTTTATTGTACAGACAATAAATGTTATTTATTGCCTTAAACCTGCATACAAATCAAGCAAAAAATTTTTTTGAAAATTCTAAAGGAACATCATCATACTTTAAGGAGAACAGTTAACATATTCCCTCTGTGGAACTTTTAAATGTATAATTGTATTGTTAATAGATTGAAAATAATTTATAAAGACAATAAATAACTGGTATTTGGTATATGCATTGACAAAAGAAATATAAGTACATAATTGCTTGAAATGATTTCAACTTATTAGCCAAAACAAAACACCTATACATGCAATTATTTTGTTCTTGTATTTCTATATTAAAAATAACCACACATATAAATGCATGTGTACAACCAATCTTTTTTGGAGACTAAATCTGGTAGGGCAACAGAAATGTATTGAACAAAGAGATGGGAGCAACTTGATATGGGTGTGCATTAAGAAAACATGCACTGAACTGACTTAATAGTTCTGCTATCGATATATACTTTCTATGTGAAAACCCACGCACCAATCTCATCTTATTAATTTTAACAGTGAAATAAATATATTAAGCAAGTACTGAAGTATTTGCTTTCATCTGCCACGTTAATGTCCTCATGAATAAAGTTGGCCTCTCTTTCACACTCTAGTCAATCCCTCAGAGAATACTGTCAGTTTAACTTGAAATAATATCCAGGCTCTGAATAATTTTCACTATCTCCATGGCTACCAGCCTTAATTGACCCACTGACACTGAACTTTAGCACAGACTGGTGCAATAACCCTACACTCTTTTGGCCCACCTGGCTTGTCTTTGTCTCTGACCACGTGTAGCCCATGAAGTGCTTCTGCGAAGCAGCAGGCAGCTCAGGTCACGGTTGATACTTCTCATCCTCAGCTTCAAGCTTCCATTCTGGTGCAGAGTGGGCCTCGGGATATTTACAACTCCTGCATGGCCCTTCTTGATCTAGTCTTACTTAATGCTTTCTTGAATGTTCTTCTGCTTCCACTCATGTTCATCCTCTTCTTGTCATGTTGATCACATTCATTCGAGATGTGGCGACACGGGGTCCACATGTTAAGGTCTCTGAACGTCCTGTTCCCTACCGGATACTAACCACGTCTCCTGTCCTAATCCTTTGTTCACATGCTTCCCCCTTAGCAAAGCTTTTGCAAGTTCCTACTTAGTTAAAACAACAACAACAACAACAGTGTTCCTATGTACATATAAGCAGCAGCACCAGACTTGGAGAGCTTTTGAATAAGACATAAAGTTGGAAGGGGAACATTTTGGAGGAGGGAATGGGGAATTGGAGGGGGGGAAATTAGTGGATATATAGGATCATATTTCATTATGAGATTCTGGGGAATAATGAAAAAAACTGGAGAAATCTGAATAAAATATACACTTAAGTTGATAACCAAAAGCATCACACCACCTAGGACTATCATGTTATTTTGCTTTTTTAATTCATTTTGTGTATTGTTCGTTTACCACCACAGAATGTTAAATATTGTTGTGAAGTCAGGACTTTTGGTCTGCTTTATATTTGTTTGCTTTATATTTATACTTGTTTGGAACAAATTAATTGCTTAAAATATGTCTGCTGAATGCATCAGTATTCAGTGGGTAGCTATAACAGAAGCCTTCCTAAATGAAAATGCCTGACAGACAGCTCAGTGGATGTAGTAAAGGGCTTAATGAATGTTTGTCTCAAAGTGTTTTCTGGAAAGATTTGGGATTGTTGCAATATTATTCTTCAATAACTCTCCCCCCCAAAAAAAATTGCTTATTTACAACAAAGTTTACCATTTCTAGCATATCTATAAATGTGTCTGCTATAGCAGGAATCAGGTTATATCAGAAGGACTGTGGTGTGGTTAATGTGTCTGCTATAGCAGGAGTCAGGCTGTGTCAGAAGGACTGTGGTATGATTAATGACCTTTGTTGTTGTTCCAGAGAAAACCAAAGCATGGGCCTCTGATGGCCTGATATGCAGTGGAGATTTTCTTTCTCTCGGATCTAGGGAACAGGGACACTGGCACTGTGCCTCCCTGCTACTGCCATGTTAAGCTTGCTCACTTCACAAGCCCTGGCAGATTAAAGTGCAATGGTGTGAAAGGTGAATTGATTGCAATTAGCCCCCAGACTTCCCCTCCGGCTGGAATATTCTGCCTCCTTCGCTAGGACTGTGTCACCAATGCCATAACACACAGCTGATGAAAACATATATCATATAGCAAAAACACATATATTATAGGATAAAGTACATAAATCATGTAGAAAAACATGCATTATACCGAGATGATCAAATTATAAATGAAGCACATAAATCATAAGATTACACTGTTGAATTGTATCAGGAAACATAAATTATATAGTAAAATTGCAGGGTCGCTGGAGAGTTCACTGAATAATGAAATGAGCGTCTATAACTTAACGAGGAGTGGAGTATCTCAGTGCAAAACCCATTGTGCATCACACTGAGTATTCCAGTTAATCCAGTTTTATCTCTTACACCTCTCTATCCAAGCGCTGCACTGCACAGCATGGGGGGAGGGGAAATAAACAAGTCATCTATAAATGAAAGATTGAATGATGATGCACTGTAAGTAAATTTTAGAAAATAGCAGCTTTCAAATACAATGAACAGCTGTAGTCAGGTTTTCAGGTTGCAGTCAAGGGTAGAGCAGTTCAACAGTCAGCTGTAAAGAATAGGGCAACGCCTCCTCCTCCTAAAATGAAGAGTGTCTTGACTGTCAGGGGGACAATCCTGGAGAGAGAAAAAGTAAGATTGGCTTCTTCTGCAGATAAACAATTTGGGCTGATATATTGCGTTGAACAATGAACACAAACATTCATTTTCTACTACATGCATAGCAAGGCTCTGTTTACTGTAATGAGTCATTTGCCATATTGGATATTACTCTTCTCTGCTTCTCTGTGTATTTGTTCAACTAATGTATTAAAAGAATTAAAATGAAGAAAATAAAGAAGATAATTCCTTAACTTCCTTCTTTCAAAATAATGGCTGAAGCTGGCTTAGGACATTGTGCAGTTACCAGAGGAGGCCAGGGTAAGGCAGGTTTTCATATGCAGTGCATAGAAATGATACAAATCCGTTCAGTCTTGCAAAGCTTTTCAGTCCAGTGTTAGTCTGTGTGAATTATGTTCTCAATAAGGCAGGAGCCTGGAATTCACATCTATTCCCAGCTTGTTGAGTTAGGATTATGGTTCAAGCTGGATGTACGGAGGGACTGCTTAGTCATAAACAAAGTGTTTGACCCACTGTACCCCCCAGGGTATCAGAGAGCCTGGGCTAACTGAATTTGTACAGTGGGAATTGATAGCTTACTGCTGACCCTGCAGGGGCAGGGGCATTGCCTCACATCCTATTTCTGGCTTTCCTTGGCATTTGTTACTTCAGATAAAGGTAGATGTGTCAAGATACGTTGCTAGTCCCCAGAATACAGTTGTGTCAAACTGCAAGTACTAAATTCTATTTGAAAAGAAGCAATAAATTGGCACCCTCAAATGCCTCCTGCCTTTTCTAAACATCATATTTCAGATTTTCCCTGCTACATATGTTCAATGCTGGTTAACACTGTGGAAAAGATGCTAAATACTATATCATATCAACCATGCATATATAATCACAGAAGAAATCATAAAGCTCAAGATATACAGAATAGCTTTATTTTAAATAATATGTCAACTACAAAATAGAATTAGCAAATTAACCCCTTTTTTGTTTCTAAATCCAATTTTGCTCTTTTAGCTAAAGCTGATTTATCCTAAAAATATCCATAAGTAGTGAAATCTGTTCACTGCAAGTATAATGATTTTACTCTATGATCTATGTGTTTCATTAGTCGAGGTACACATTTTGCTATAATAAATGTGCTTCAGTAAATGATCTATGCATTTCTTACCGAAATGTATGTGTTTCACGAGAAAAGGTACGTGTTCATCAACTATGAATAATGTTCTAAATGGCACCACATTATATTACTCAGCTGGCATCAGCATGCATTCCCTATGGCCTTGGGCAGTGCATTCACCCAAAGACACACCTCAGACCCAATCACGCACAGGTGTTGATGCACAGGCACGTGCCCTCTGTGGTCTTGAGAAACAGAAACGGAAAGGGGAAACAGAGTCAAGCTGTAGGTCAACATGTTTACTAAATGAGTAGGAAACAATGGGGTTCTCCTGTGGTCCTTGTCCTCCATAACTCAGAAGGAAAACAGTTACTGCAGAAAAACACACATAGGATCTTGTTGCTCCTCACAGGTAAACTCCCTTCCTTTTACTGTAATTAAGCATCAGTTGGAACAAAGTATGAAATCATGTAATTTCAGTTTAAATATTAAGACTACTTCTTAAAGTTTATGTGACATATATATTAAAATGTTGCCAGTTTGTGAATTTGTTTCCATAATGATGAAATGAATTATGGATTACAAGTAAAATCAATTACGTGAAAGAGTTAAATATGTTGTCCCTTCAATAGAGAATGTTTGCTGTTGATTTTCCATTACTAAGAGGTTCATGGCAGATTACAATGTAGAAGGAAAGGTTCTTTTTTTCTCCAGTATATCAATAAACACAGTGATTAACATCTCAATATGTTACATTTTAAACACACCAATTGTCTAACTAAACCCACAGCTGATTATGTTTAGAAGCAATAACTAATAAATCTTTAAGTATACAATCTATTTTTTGAGAAACAATAAATATGATGACTATCTTACTTCCAGCTCTCACTATTTGGAAATTTGATTGGTTCAATTATTACCGTCAAACTCAGAACTCTAAACTTCTTTATACTGTTTCTCCTTATTTATTTAGAGTCTGGAATTTCAATGTGCTCAGTATTTGTTAATATTGTGATGAACAGACAGAATGAATTATAATATTTTCCATGTAGATGTGTTAATTATGGCATAATCACTTGCTTTCCTCAGATTAAAATGAATATTTTGTATATGCATGTTCCATCTAAAGATAATTTTTAATAAATATTGAATGCTCTTTTACATAGGACATCAGATGATTCATTACACATGTCTCCACTTAGTGACCTAATTTTCTATCTATGTAACATCCATCATTGCAAATATTTCTTCCTTCCTTCCATCCTTCCATCCTTCCTTCTTTCCTTCTGTCGTTCCTTCCTTTCTTCCGTCCTTCCTTCCTTCCTTTCTTCTGTTCTTCCTTCCTTCCTTCCTTCCTTCCTTCCTTCGTTCCATCCTTACATTCTTCCTTCCGTCCTTCCATCCTTCCTTCCTTCCTTCCTTCCTTCCATTCTTCCTTCCTTCCTCTTATTTCTTTCCTTTTTTTTTTATTAATTTATTCTTGTTACATCTCAATGTTTATCCCATCCCTTGTATCCTCCCATTCCTCCCCCCCATTTTCCCATTATTCCCCTCCCCTATGACTGTTCCTGAGGGGGATTATGTCCCCCTATATATTCTCATAGGGTATCAAGTCTCTTCTTGGCTACTTGCTGTCCTTCCTCTGAGTGCCACCAGGTCTCCCCCTCCAGGGGACATGGTCAAATGTGAGGCACCAGAGTACGTGAGAAAGTCATATCACACTCTTCACTCAACTGTGGAGAATATTCTGACCATTGGCTAGATCTGGGAAGGGGTTTAAAGTTCTCGGATCCTTCTTTTTTTAAACATATTTACATTTTTATTTACTACAATGACTGAAGACTGGGTGGGGATTTTTTTAACTTTTACTTGAATTATAATTTTATGCATATGATATCAGTTGACAACTAATTCATTTATCTAGAACTAAAAAAGATTCGGCACCATTAGAGAACAGTAAAATTTGCCTGGAGTAGAACATATTAATGAGGTCTTTATTTACATGTTTAAAATGTAAAAAATGACACATAAAATAAAAGGTTTAGAACACAGCTATGTTTCTCATAAAATTATTAAGAATTAAGTGTGGCTGAGTTCAGTTTATATGTAAAACTGGCTTAGGCACTAATATTTTAGAAAATCCAGAATCTATAGAAGAAATAAAAAATGTCAGTTTATGCATGGAGATTGTAAGTAAATCCATTTCTTTAATTCATACATTTTGATTTGACTGCTGTGTAAACTAAGTCTGTGTTAACAATACCACAATACCTTTAGCATAGAGCTTGAATATTACTAACACGTTAGTTCTCCATGGAGACCTATAAAGTATGAAAAACAGAAGCATGGCATTTTGTTTTTGGCAAGTCAGATTACTATTCCCAATTTTATGTGCTTTTTTAAATTAAGGAGTCTTTTGCTCTCAAGCCATGCATGAGTACTTCATAAGCAAGTTGCATGGGCCTGAAATGGTATCAGCGACCAACAGTGAGCTAGTGTGATTCTACTCTGCTAGACATGATATATTTAAGAAAAGTGTTCTACTAAACATTCCTAGATTTATGGCAAGAATCAACCTCAACCGACAATATTCCTTCCATGAATAATAATGTATTCACACTTCAAAACTGTTTATCCATCTAATCGCACCTCCATGCTTCTTTTATGCAGATCTCTGAGATATTAAGAATGTTTAAAGATTACTTAAGAAATAGAAATTTTCAAGAGGATTGAGACTATATTCATTCGCATTACACTGTTTTCCTAGCACTGTCCTGCCTCTTGTAGTATTTGCAGAACTCTGAATATGATCTGAATTGACGCTTTGTTCACAATCGAGGCCTGGCATTTTCTGTAACCTGTGTGCTCCCAGCTCTGGCTAACGCAGCATTTTTCTTTCCAGCAGCTTCTACATTGCTTTCTTCAGTTGCTGTGGGGGTAAAAAAAAAAAAAAAAAAAAAAAAAAAAAAAAAAAAAAAAAAAACACATCTTGTGTGTTAAGGAGATTTTGAAAGTCCTTTTTCAAATTTGTGCAGATGCTAATACATTTAAAAGTAGGGTTAATATCAGGTTACATTAGGCTGCAAACACCTTAAATTGCTAAAGAGTTGCACAGTGACATTTTGGTCATCAGCTTCAGCCATTATCTGGGGATAAATCAATTTTCAGCAGCTGTGGACAGCTAGCTGAGAGTGGAACAGAATCGTTTAAATGGAGAAGCATGTTAGAAGGTGAAAGTCAAGGGTCCTGCTGACCACACATAAAGAAATTTTTTTACAGGAAGAATTGCACAACATTGCCCAGCTAGTACAGCGTCCATTCTTTCTTCCTGGTTCTTCTCTCCTAATAGCAGATTCGATTTCTTTTTTAACTCCTTCATTAGGAACGGTGCACATTACAAAATCATTTTTAATTTCCCCTTTTCCCTTTTGGCAAATAATTCTCTGCAGAGGTTCAGCTAGTGCTTCTGGCAGTGGCAGACCATCACTTTTATGGTCTTTTAATCCATGAAAAAGATTGTCCTTGGTTCCTTTTAAAGGTCAGTATCAGCTAGAGTTTTGTACTGTTAGCAGGATGGTGCTGAACCGGGTAAGGAGTTTTAAAGTGCATTGCAGTTACACGTCACTTTATTTATAACAGAGTTGTCTGTGTCCTTGCTCTTGTTCACTTACTTCTGTTCTCTAACCAATTGTCTGATTTCCAAGTTTAATTATGTGATCCAGAAAAGAAAACGAAGTGTTGATTTGGGGTTTAAGTTCATGCTTTAGCAAATACGTAAAAATAGCTTTATGAATTAACTTGAAAATTATGTATACAAGCTCAAGTAGGTGTCACTTGTGGCTTATTTAAGGCATTTAGTTCTTTACAATATAGTGCAGGGAACATAGTCTCAAGTATTCCAGACAATGTATATACAAAAAAATCTACACATACTGCAGTAATATAGTATCATAGGCCCAGGAGAAGGATCCAGAGGGTCCTAGAAACCTACAAGTAGAACATTATGATGGGCAGATTTGGGCCCAGGGGTCCCGCTCAAACTAAGGCACCAGCCAAGGACAATACAGGAGGTAAACTTTAAGCCCCTACCCAGATCTAGCCAATGGTCAGAACATTCTCCACAGTTGAGTGGAGAGTGGGGTATGACTTTCTCACGTACTCTGGTGCCTCACATTTGACCATGTCCCCTGGAGGGGGAGACCTGGTGGCACTCAGAGGAAGGACAGCAGGTTGCCAAGAAGAGACTTGATACCCTATGAGCATATACAGGGGGAGGAGGTCCCCCTCAGGAACAGTCATAGGGGAGGGAAGTAAGGGGAAAATGGGAGGGAGGGAAGAATGGGAGGATACAAGGGGTGGGATAACCATTGAGATGTAACAAGAATAAATTAATAAAAAATTAAAAAAATAATATCATAGGCCCCACTTATTATTTTTGAAATGAGAATAATGAAAACTATCAGGGACCAGAAAATATTCATTACAAGGGAATTACTCTCCTCAAATATGTATCATTGTGGTTTAAAGGTTGTATTGGAAAAACTTTAACAGTCACCACTTAAGTAAAAAATAAACATAAAATGTCTTGTTCAAATGTTAAATAAAATTAATAGTAATAAATGTTACTTCCTAGAAGAACAAAACCTTGCTTATATGGGTTAAACATATTTGCCAATTGTGCTTTTAATTCTGGGTGTGGTGGTGCACACCTTTAATCCCAGCACTCAGGAGGTTAGGGGGACACAGATTGCTGTGAGTTAGAGGCCATCCTGATCTATAGAGTCCGGGACAGTCAAGGCTACACAGAGAAGCCTTGTCTCAAACAACCTTCACCACTACCACAACAACAACAAAAAGAAGGAAGGAAGGAAGGAAGGAAGGAAGGAAGAAAGAAAGAAAGAAAAGAAAGCAAAAAAAGGAAAGTTTTAGCTGGGCATGATAACACATGCCTATAATCCCAGCATCCAGGGAGACAGAAGCAGGCAGATCACTGTGAGTTCAAGGCCAGCATAATCTACAAAGTGAATCTAAAACAGCCAAGGCTACACAGAGAAACTCTGTCTCAAAAAAAAAAAAAAAAAAAAAAAAAAAAAAAAACAAAAAAAAAAAAAAAACCAAAAAAGTGCTTTAACACATTAAGCAAAATGTTAAATAAAATTAAAATCTATTTATATATGCATTTTATAATAAATTCAATTTTTATAACACCTTAAGTACATATTTAAGTTCTACTGTTCAAGCACGTGGCATTAAATCAGTGTAGAGTCTTGGTGTAACAACACTTTGCTGGTTCTGTATAAATATTTTTATGGCAGCAGAGTCTGAAAGAAAAGCTAAAGTACAATATATTATTCTTGCATCATAGGTGAAAAATAAGAACACACAGATTCATTTATAAAATGAGCTTGAGGTTCACAGATATAGTCTTGGCTAATAGAAACCAGCATAAGTAGCATATTATAAGACTCAAGTTCTAATAAATGGTCAGATAATATGGGTACAAGGGGAGAAACATTGTTGAAAATGTTAGTTCTCCCAGCTTTATCCATGTAGTCAATGAAACCGCAATCAAAATCCTCGCAAGTTACTTTATGGTTGTCTTCTTTTAGGCAAAAAATGACACAATATTAAAGAGGAGCACAATTGGAGAACCAAGCCGGTTCAACTTTCAAATAAAACCACAGGAATCAAGATGGTGAATATCTATGAAACTGAATATTACTCAGTGAATAGAAACATGAACAACTGTCTTCTCAGAAAGAGATGTGAGAGATCCTGAGCCTGAAAGAGCTGTGCCGTGTAGGCTTCAACTACAAGATACTCTTTAAAAGGTAAAATCACAGACAGTTAAGATGGCGGGTGGCTTCTGGCAATTGGAGGACTGGAGTAAAGGGAAGGAACGGATTCTTGAAGCATAGGCGAGTGAAGCTGCTGCAGAGGATATTTAATGATGAATACACATTGTTTATCATTTGGCAAAGTCCAGTGAAACTTATCACACAAGTAAATGCTGATGTGCACAACCAACCAGCCAAACAAACAAACCTTCTCTGCAAATAGCTTATCAGATATCTTCTGAAAATATCTTCTCCAAATCCGTTGTTTGCCTTCTCCTCCCAAGACTGTGCCTTCTTCAGACTAGAAGCTGTTAAATGCAAACTTCATCTTATCAATTATTCCTTTAGGAATCAGACTGGGTTGTTGTGTCTAAAACGCCACAGCCAACCTAACATCAAGATTTGTGCCATTATCATCCAGATATGCAATTTTTCACATTTAGGCTTCTGGTCTTCTTTAAGTTGATATTTGTGCAGGTTGCAATGTGTTTATGCAGATTTGTGGAAGATTAAATTTACCTCATTGTTCTGCCTTTGTGGCTCTGTCAATGATCAGTGAATTCTTTTGATGTGGTCTGTTTTTTAGCTCTCTCTTCTGTCCTATTGAATTATGTTGCTTTGTGTTTTTTTTTGTTTTTAACCAGCACCGTGCTCTCTGTTCTCTTGATCATTATGGCTTGATGAAAAAGCTAGAAGTCATGCAGTCAGGCCCCGAACTTCATTTTTCAGTGTTGTGTTGAGTAGTCTGATTCTTTGCACTGCACAGGAAAATTAGAGTCAGTTTATCAATATTTTGTCTTTGAGTTCATATTATGTTGAATTAATGAACACCTGAAGAATGGATGCAATTTAAGAATTGAGTATTTGCATAAATACACATGGTTTTCCAGGTCTGGTGCTTGGGGTTCTTTTCACCCATGCTTCACGGTTTTCCATAAGCAGCTTGTGCTCTCCCATGCTAAATTTCAAATGGCAAGAGGTGAAGCATTGGTCTTGCTTTTGATTTTCTAGTCAGGCCAGCCAATGCCTATAATCCCAGCATGTGGCGAGGCAGAGGCAGGCAGCTTTCTGTGAGTTCGAGGCCAGCTTGGTCTACAAAGTGAGTCCAGGACAGCTAAGAGTACACAGAGAAACCCTGGATAGAAAAAAACCCACATTATTTCTTTGACCTTATGTATGTAGTTTAATTTCTGTGTGCTGAAAATAAAAAAAAAATCATTTAATTCCAGTTTAGAATGAAAGCATATTATAAAAGTTAACAGTGCTATTGAAATTCCCAACGTTGTTAATGAGGATGTTTATATGTGTTATTATTTCAGGTGCAAGGGTTTGTTTCACTTTGGAGATTACAGTCCATCACAGTGGCAAGTTAGCTCAGGAACTCAAGCAGGAAGCTGAGGAAGGAGCTGACGCAGAGGTAGTGCTGGAGTGCGGCTTACTAGCTTGCTCCCTGTGGCTTGTTCAGCCTGTCTTTTTATACCACCCAGGACCAGCTGCTTAGCTGTGGCACCACTGCCACGAGCTGGGCCCCCCTCCATCAATCATTAATCAAGAAAATAACCCCACTGCAGAAGACCCCTTCCTTCCCTGATCCCTGACTAACTGTGGTTTTTAGAGACAGGGTTTCTCTGGGTAGCCTTCGCTGTCCTGGGTTCACTTTGTAGACCAGCTGGCCTCAAACTCACTGCCTGCCTCTGCCTCCCTGAGTGCTGGGATTACAGGCACGCATCAGTCACTGTGCTCAGCTTTCTGTGAATATTCTAAATAAAGCATATACATCTAAAAGTTGAAAGCTAAAATCCACATATAAGAAAAAAAAAACCCATCTTCTTTCTAGGTCTGGATTATCTCACTGGAGATGATGACAATGGCTCTTCCACTTGTAGCCGAGAACCTATTTGTAATTCATAGCTGATGGGAGAGGGAAAAAAAACCCGTTTCCTTTAATGGGGTGACTCTAAAGCTGGCCTCATTTTCAGGAGTAGTTGGCCAACATGAATCGGAAGTGTGTGTGTGTGTGTGTGTGTGTGTGTGTGTGTGTGTGTGTGTGTGTGTTAAGAAAGAGAAAGAACATGAAATTGTGTGATTAGAGAAGGGGGGAGGATCTGGGCAAAGTTGGGGAAAGGAGAGAGTATGATCATAACATATTTTATAAAATTCCTAAACAAATAAATAAGAACATTTAAGAAAGAAAACATTCTACACATGTGCCTACAGGCCATCTAATAGAGGCATTTTCTTATTGAAGGCATCTCTTCCCCAATGACTCCAGTATGTGTCAATATGACAAGTATCTAATCAAGACAGCTTTCCTTTCTTTCTTTTTTTTTTTTTAAATTCCACCTGTAGCCTGAGAGAGAGAGAGAGAGAGAGAGAGAGAGAGAGAGAGAGAGAGAGAGAGAGAGAGAGAGGTAGAAGGCTTCTGTAACACTCTTCTTTATTAGAAAACTGGGAATAACTTTACCTCAAGACCCAGCTATACCACTTTTTGGCATAGGATAGAAAGATGCTCCACCATGCAACAAGGACATTTGCTCAACTATGTTCATAGCAGCTTTATTCATAATAGACAGAACCTGGAAACAGCCTAGATGTCCCTCAACCAAAGAATGGATAAAGAAACTGTGGTACATTTACACAATGGAATACTACTCAGCTATCAAAAACAAGAAAATCATGAAATTTGCAGGCAAATGGATGACCTAGAGGATACCCTGAGTGAGGTAGCCCATATCCAGAAAGACACTCATTGTATATACTCATTTACAAGGGACTATTAGCTCAACATAGATGTATTTTGAGAGACTTCATCCAGCAAGGGACTTGAGGTCTTATGGAAGAGGCAGGGGATGGAAGGACCTGGAGGGATCAGGATCTCCACAAGGAAACCATCAAAGCCTGTGGATATGAAACCAGCGGGCCCTGAGCAAACTGATGCACCAACCAAGAGCAAGGCATACAGAAACCCTAGATCCTGCGTTCCGATATGAGCGATGGATAGCTCGTTCTCTATGTGGTGGTGGTGGGAGCTGACACCATGAAATCTGGTGTCAGCAATTTGATCTCTTTCCCTTGACAAGACAGGCTTGTGGGTTCACAGAGGAAGGGGATGCAAGCTATCCTGATGAGACCTGATTGGCTATGATCAGGTGGTGGTAGAGGAGCTCCCCCCCCAACCCCCACCCCAACCCCCACCAGAGGACTAGGGGAGGAGAACAAGGTAGAAGAGGGGGGAAGGGTGGGAATGGGGGATATGATAGAGGGGGTAACAATCAAGATATAATGTAAGTTATAAAAAACAAAATTCTTTTTAAAAGACGAAAAAGGTATTCTGGCTGTCATTGATTTTTAAATATAAAAATATAGTGGGTTTGTATCTAATATAATTATTCCTCCGTTTTTACTGAGGCCTGTGTTCTAGTTCTTTACATGTAGCTGCCCATTAGACTATTTTCAATTGCTCATTTATTTCTTTTTTTACAAATCGCATGTTTAGTATGCCTTTTAAACCATCTTTTGTCTTAGTGTTGTCATTTTAAATTTTATCTAGAAATTAATATAGGTATAGCACTTTTTTTAGTGATGAATATTTAGTTAAATTTCACTATATGCTATGTAGTGACATGCACTCCTATTTCATTTGTCTCCTGTCTTTTGGCTGCATATCTAAATACCAATTAATATAATATTTTGTTGATCATATTTTTATTTACCCCATCACATATTATATAATTAATTATATACTGTATGATATGCTGATTATATTATCCTATGTTATATACTAATAAATGACAGTTTTTCATTGTCTTCTAGATACGACTGCTGCAGTAAGGTCTGCTGATATGATCATTGCTACATTTTGTGTGATGTGTCTCTTTCTGATGACGATGAGCTCATGCCTAATTTTCCTGCTTCTCTTCCACGCCCTTCAGCCTCGCTAGAGGTTTCCTGAGCACAGTTGTCTAGGCAGCTGTGCTGCTCAGGTTCCACAGAGGGTCTTGGCGCTACAAGTTTCACAGATTTGAAAACTTGCAATTATTATTTATTCAAAGGCTTTTTCGGTTTTGCTTTCTCATTTCCCATATGGGAGATGAAAGATAGGGGCGTGTGTGTGTGTGTGTGCGTGTGTGTGTGTGTGTATCTACATTATATATACATAATATATATATATATATATACATGTATATATATGTATACATGTGCCTTAGGGTTTCTATTGCTGTAAAGACACATCATGAACCCAGCAAATCTTATATTGAAAATATTTAAATGTGGATGGCTTATAGTTCAGAAGTTTAGTCCATTATTGTAATGGCAGGAAACGTGACAGAAAACAGGCAGACATGGTGCTGGAAAAGGAGATGACCTTCTACATTTTGATCTACAGGAGGAAGGGAAAGAACTGCCTTGAGCTTCTGAATCCTCAAAGCCCACCCCTAGTCCTGCACCTACTCCAACAAGGCCACACCCACTCCAACAAGGCCACACCCACTATAATGAGGCCACACCCACTCCAACGAGGCCACACCTCTAATAGTGCCACTCCACTCGCTATGGGCCTAAGAGGATCATTTTCTTTCAAATTACTACAACATGTATTCATTTTATATATTGTTTTATATTACCTGTCTAATCCTTAAGTTCTAAATATTTCTTTATCTGTTTTCTCTTTTCTGCCTTTAAAAAATAATGCTGATTATATATTCATTTCCTTTTAAGATCAGTAATTCTCTGAGCCTTCTACTATCTGTTAATACTACCAAATGGATAGATCATATTAGATACACTTTTTGCTTTGAGAATTTTCAAGTCATTTTAATAGTTGCCATTTATCTGTCAAGATTCATAAAGAAGGTCTTATTCTGCAAGTTTTTACATGTATCTGCGATAACTGGTTTAAAACTTCTTAACATCTAATTCTATCTCTGAGTCATCTCCAGCTCCTTGTCTGTTGATTGCTGTTTTAGAGTTAGTCACACTGATCATTGATGAGCCTAGTGACTTTGTTTTGTATGCTAGGTATAGTAGACTCAGTATTATTTGTAATAGTGGGCTGTAACCATTTCCTTCCTTCTTTCCTCCTTGCCTCTTTCCTTTCTTCCTTCCCTCCCTTCTTCTTTCCTTCCTTCCCTCCCTCCTCCTCTCTCTCCTTCCTTCCTTCCCTCCCTCCTTCCTTCTTTCCTTCCTTCTCGCTTATTTGCTTCTCTCCTTTGTCCCTTTCTCTCTCCTTCCCTACCTACTCTCTCTTTCTTTCTATCTTAAGCAGAGTTAGACTTTACCAGAATGAAATTTTAACATAGATTTAAGCACAGGGATAAGGAAGAGCTTCTCAGGAAAAGGCTAAGGCACACCACATGTGACGTTTTATGTTGTAGATTAGAGCTGTCTTTCATAACCAGCTCCTCCTACTATAGTGAGATGTAGGCAACATAAAATACTTAAAGAATTCACATGACCATGTTCCAAAATAAACTTATGTACAAAGCAAGTTGGCAAAATTGTAGAGTACATTTGTTTAACTCATCCTTTGATTATACTTTTTTGTTCTTTTATTGAAAACAGATTTTTTTCACATAACATATACTGGCTAAGGTTTCCATTTGATTCTTCCTACTCACTCACACACTCAGGATTCCCATAAAAACACAAAACTGGGGAGGAAAACATCGGAGACCTACCCACAGTCATGCCACTTGTCAGGGTGGGGAAAGATGCTTAGAGACCTGCCTGCCACTACAGGGCTTGGGCTGGCAGTAGACACACAGAGACCCGCCAGCTACCACCATGACACACAGGCAGGCTATAGACACCTATAGAGGTCCACTTGCCACCACTCCATGCCACACAGCACAGGCAGAGGAGGCTACCCAGAGGACCATCAGCCACTACAGTGTGCAAGGATGTGTTGGACAGATGGGAGAGAAAGAAAAGTAGGAACGTTTGAGCATTATGAAGAAAGGTGGGACTGGAGATGCATATTCAAGGCTGAATAGCAATGGCCTATTGTGAGTAGCCAGCCCCACCACCTAAGGTGATGGTTAAGTCTCAGCTTCTGCTGTTGAGGAGGGCAAGGCTGGGTCTGTGACCATGTAGAAAAAGAGGGTCAGCGTTGATGTCCATGGCTCATATAACCACTAGAGACTATGGGATCATCCCTGGTCTGGGAGCTACCTGGGACCATGTAGATGTCCAAAGGCTGTGCAGAACTGGTCCTGCCCCTCACTGGCTGCAGCACTCAGGAGAGCAGAGTCTACACCTCATCCAGGTAGCACAGTGGAGTTGGCCTTGGTGGCAGGAGCATGGGTGAGCCTCTACGGAAAGCATGAATATGGAATGGCTGGCCCTACTACTCTTACCATGAGGTGGCATGTACACAGGGGTGATGCACTCCTCAACCTTGCCCTTTGGCACTGGCTGGAAAGCTGGCCCCAGGGTCATGGGATTGGGTGAGCTGGCTCTGCCCCTCACCAGCTGCAGAACTCAGGAGAGTGGGCCCTGCGACCTTGCCTGAGCAGAACAGTGGAGCTATCCTTGATGGCAAAGGCATGGGTGAACCAGCTTCTAGGCTGAGAACTGGAGGCCTGGCTAAGGCCTGTGCCCGCTATAGCACTTGGGAGAGTGCCAGGCCTTGACTGGCAGCACAGTGGGGCTATCTCTGGAGGTAAGGGTGCTGGTGAGCTGGCCTCTAGGGCATGAGAGCAGGAGAACTGACTCTGCCTCCTGCTGATGGCAGTATCAGGTATCTGTCTGAAACCATACTGGAGAGTTTGCCCTGGTGGTGCATATGCAGAAGCCAGTGCTCTGATCTGCTCAGTTACCACCCAGTTCCAGATCCAGGGCTTTGAGTTGGTCAACTCCCACATCGATATCATTTGTTAGTTGTTGGAGTGTGTGACAGAACCTGTCCTGGTGATCGACAGTCACAGGATCTATATGACACAGGGTAACAAGAGGATAACCAAGAGGAGTTCTGGTGAGGATCCAATATTGATTGTGTGATAGAAGCCAGAGATCTTGAACACTTGCAAGTTAAGATGTGTGGACAGAGGGGTATAGTGTGGGACACAGTGTGACACACGGCATCTTCCACAGCGAGGTATTTTCTATGCTTTGTTTGGTTTTGTTTACTTATTGTTTTTTTTGTTTGTATGTTTTTATTATTTTATTTTATTTTGTGGGTGGTGTCATAAAGGCAGAGGGCACATACAAGGGGAAAGGGAGGTGAGTGGGACTGGCGTGGATCAATGAAAAGTTAAAGAAAACCCCACAAAACTGAAAAGCCATAACATAGATAGAAAGGGACCTGTAGGGTAAAAAAGAAGAGAAACAAATAAAATAAGAAAGAAAGAAAGAGAGAAAGAAAGGAAGAAAGAAAGGAAGGACAGAAGAAAGAAAGAAAGAAAAAGGCCTGATACCACATTAAGAGGCAAGGAACTTCCAAAAATGACATTGAATTTGCTTTCTGTCAGGCTATCTACTGCTAGGCACTCAGCCTGCACTTAAGAGACTAAATTTTCATGTGCAAGTGGTTATCAATTGGAGATAGCTCTGGATTAGGGACCAAGGGTCTGTCTACTTCTTTCTTCTCCAGGACCCTATCTCGTGCAGACCTCAGGAAGCTCTGTGCATGCTCAGTCTCTGTGCAGCAGTCCGGCTGTGTTTAGAAGTCTTTGTTTCCCTAGTGTCTTCCATCCCTTCTGGCATTTTTTTTCCAATTCATTGTAGAAGGCAGCTAATTATTGTCATTTCCTTCCTTTTTTCTTGTTATCCTTTCTTTTATTTATTGCTTGTCTACTTTGAGATGAGGTCTCTTGTGACCCGGACTGGCCTTGAATGCTCTATAAAGCAAAGGATGACTTTACCTAGCAAGTGTGAAGGGATTACAGACATGTGGCAACACACTCAGCTCTTTATTATCTATTTTGATGGTTCCATATCATTTTTTAACTCAGCTATTCTTAGGTGTCTTCTCATACCAAAAGCTATGGACTTTTCAGATGTCAGTTCCTTAGGTGGCTCAGGAAGCTGTCTAGAGGCTGACTATTCTATTCTATTGTCACTCATTAGCAGTCACATGATCATAGCTGATTACTCCTGGCATTGTAGTTTTACCTTGGCTTGCCAAGGCTGACCTTTGATGACTGCTCATGTCTTCATCCCTTATACAGTGTCCCCTCTAACTCTGTGCTGCTCCCTCTTACTCAGGGCTCTGTTAAATCCTAGCTGCCTTGTATTACTTGAACAACAATTCAATACCATCTTACTAAAATCTGAATATTGATATCATTCTACTTGCAACTTCTATGAAATAAACTGTTCTTCAATTGTTTGATTATAGTTAACAAAATTTAAGTTGTTTTCTTTTTATCAGATCATAGTTTATAAATATTCTCCTCCAACTGAAGTGAAGATCTCACACTTTTTCAGGCCACATGCCTGTATTCCAATTTCTGCAATAGCCCTTCAGTTTTGATGAGTAACCCATATTACTGCAGCAATTCTTCTCCCCCACCCCCTCACCTACTTACCCTTGAACCAGAAGAGCTGAAACCCAGCTCTCATCTTTCCATCCTCAGATCCAACTAAACATCTCCTGCCATTCACTACTGGAAGCTTCTGTAAGTGAATATAAGGAATCCGTATATTCCGAACTGTAAGACTACAGGAATGAACACGTGAGTCTATATGACTCCTGAAGCAGATGGCAGAGAATGGAATGCCGTGTGTGTGTGTGTGTGGTGTGTGTGTGGTGTGTGTGTGTGTGGTGTGTGTGTGTGGTGTGTGTGTGGTGTGTGTGTGTGTGGTGTGTGTGTGTGTGTGTGTGTGTGTGTGTGTGTGTGTGTGTGTATGGATTGCTTTTTAAAATAACCCTCTTCAGATCGCAACGGCTTGTAGAGACACCCTCCCCTAACAGGACTGGCCTTTTTAACTTTTAACATGCTTCCCCAATTAAGATTTTTGAGGCCTTGGACTACAGTATTGGGTTGTGGCTGCTAGAAATCGATACATCCCAGAAAAATCTTCAGAGCCTCTGACATCCCTGTTAGAGGAGTTTATTTATTTAGCTTTTGGATATTTGTTTCTTTTGCTCCAGAGGGAGGGCATTAAAGGAGTGATGTAAATGTGTACATATGCTCTGAGAAAACCTTTTGAGTGCTTCAGCCTCCTTTTCAACAGGGTCCCCTTGAACTGTCACTATTCTGTGAGCCGAGGACTGCCAGTCTCTACTGCTCTTCCCATTTGGCAACTGATATGATGCACAGAAAGTGTAGAACCTTGTCTTATACATATTCAAACTGGGGGCTGTTTATAGATTAAGACATTTTATTTATGATCAAGCCTAAACATAAATCATCACTATTAACCTTATAGTTCTCATTGCATTTCTAAAATCAATGCTTTCATGGTCACTAAATAACAGATGGGAGATGACCAACCAATTCAATTTTACCTTTCTCTAGATGTGCTAAATAAGGCTGTCACTTTGGGCACAGGGCATTGTCCTTACTAATGGTATAGTATCTCTTCTCTACTCTTCTCTTCTCTTCTCTTCTCTTCTCTTCTCTTCTCTTTTCTTCTCTTCTCTTCTCTTCTCTCTCTCTCTCTCTCTCTCTCTCTCTCTTTCTCTCTCTCTCTCTCTCTCTCTCCCCCCTTTTTTTCTTTTTAAATGGAGTTTACAAGGGTTCTATAAGTCGGAGATATGTCTGCTTTCTTAAGGAATTCAAGGCCAGAATGCTTTGTGTTGACTCTGCTACAGAAAGCGCCTCTCTTTCTGTTTACACTTGAGATTCCTTCTTCATCAAGTCTGGGCACACAGGGCCCCACGGGACACAATGCCCTCTCTGCAGAGCTGCCTTTGCCAGCCTTAGGCTTTTGCTTCTGTCATCCCCCTGCCGTGGTCTTAGAGCTTGTAACAAAACCACAGGTGTTACAAACTCTAAATTGGAATTGGATATTGGATGCAGAAACGTGCGCTAATTACACAGCTGTTTTAAATTGTGGTTAAGTGGCCGAAAACTGCCAAGAGGCCCCACCCACATTCATTACTGCCTAAGCGAAAGGGACCAGTGCGCGGTGATTACCGGGCTTCCTCAGAGTCCCCCAAGCCACAGAGCAGACTTTCCTAATTGTCAGCTGGACTGTGCGGGCTTGTTTAAAATAATTAGATTGCCGCAGCAGCCTCAGCAGCAAGCCTCCGTGCAGGTTTTTATAGCAGATACTATCAGCTCCCTGTTCATTTTTGACACTATCTTTCTTCCAGTTTGGAAAACGGGGAAGAGGAAGGAGAAGAATTACCCTTAATGTACACAAATAATGCAGCTCAAAAGTCAGGAAGACTCAGCCCCGAGTGTGAGATAGATGGAAACAATTCTGCAAACAAATCTAAACTGGGGGCGAAATACGGTGCTCTCATTTTTTTTTTCAAGAGGGATAGCTGAAATCTTTCTTAATTACCGCTTATTCCGATGACAGAATTGTAATTTATCATTTAGTTGTAATTTGACATATGTTCACACCTTTGCCATTTCCAATTTCCTCCTTCATTCTAATTGTCTGCTTCACTCGCCTGTCATGCGCTTCTCTTGGGATTAATTCGAGCTGTCTGTCTGCACCAGGCTACCAGCACACTTGGGGCTGCTGAGAGCGTGACAGTGTCAGTGTGCACACAGTTTATCTGAGGCATTACCCAACCATCACGTCCCCAGGTCTCCTCTCCCCTCGCTGTTTACTGTTTATTCCACTTTGCATTTGTGACTTTTCCGTGTTTTATTAGACTCTAATTATGCTCTTGGCTGTCAGCTGTAAGCTAGAAAACGTTACATTAATTGCAGAGAAGGGGGAGGGGCTTAAGACCCGGCAGTAGATGGACCAGTAGATGTCTCTCTCTATCTCTACAACCCAGGCATTATTTAAATACTTGCCTTGTCACACTTCCGCTCCGAATCCTTGATAGAAGCTTATACTAAAAAACAAACGTGGGGACGTTCTAGTTAATGAAGCCTTTTTATGCACAAGCAGTTTCCCCTCATTCCATCTAAGACTAGGTAAATTGGCACAGTAAGACATGAACCTGAGTTTTCAGCTCACCGTGTTTTTTCTTTTAAAGGTCAATTGTTTAATTCATAGATGCTTTCAACACACACACACACACACATGGTGTTGGGTTGTGATGGTACAGAGTCTATGCAGGGAACACTGAGAGAGACCAGGTTTTTGGAAAATGTATTTGGTTCATTAGGAAAGTTTTGATACCCCCTCCCTCCCTTTACTCTTTTTTTGTGATAGAATTTGAACTCAAGACCTATGCATGCTAGTAAACTGTGTACTACTGAGCTACACTGCCAACCTTAGAAACGGATAAGCATTCTTTTAAACGATCTGGGGCGGCAGGGGGTGGGGGGAGATGGTTCAGTCTGTAAAGCATTTGCCATATAAGCATGAGGCCCCAAGTTTAGGTCCCCAGAACACATGCCAAGCTGAACATGGCAGTCAGTGAGTATCTGCAATCTCAGCCATGTTTGCAATCTCAGAACACTGGAAGGTCTGAGTCACAGCCAGGAAAATGCAGCAGAAATATGAGAAAGCAAAGCAGAACTTGAGAACTAATACCTGAGTTATCCTCTGAGCTCCACATGAGCACATGCCATGTATAAATGGACACACACAGATGTATATACACACACATATGCACACATACACATATCATGCACACAGAGAGATTAAAAAACATTTGACTATTTTTATTATATATAAACATGTATATTATTACACACATATAAAATATTTTTTAAAATCCTATTTTAGGATTACCATACTATCAACTAAGCAATGTTACATCAGACCTTTTTTTATAGAATAGCAATAAATTGGTTGTATAACTTGTAGTAAAAAAAAAAAAAATGGAAAATTGCTTTCTCAAGCCATCTCAGCACAGCAATAGTTCTGCATATGTCACTTCTTCCAAAATTTCTTCAGAAATAAAAGATTTCTCATTAGAGCAGACCTAAACTATGAAATGCAAACTTCTTAGCCTCCTCCTGAGATTTTTTTTCACTGCAAGTAAAACTTCCTGATACTATAAAGCAGAGGAAGGATATTCATTTCTTCTTTCCCACCCATGTAGGCCATTAAGAAGGGCAGGATAAATTGAATTAGTGTTGGTTGCACTATTACCTCTGGCCCAAAAGAGTGAAAGCAGTTCCTTGTACAAGCTCATTATCTGTGGCAGTGAGCTTGTATTTTGTTTTCTTCTCTCATAATTTTCTCAGTCTTGCTTCAGGTAATTGTGGGGCTGATGGTATTCTGTAACTTAGTATTTTTTTTTCTTCTTCTTTTTAATCCTAGCAATTAAAGTTCTGCTAATTATGGCTTTCTGGCTTCAGACTCATAGCTTTAATTCTATATAATAGAAACCATGATGTCACAGCATGGTCATTATATCATGACTTCTAAGTGTGTGCAATACCTGTGTTCTGTAAGCATATACATTAAACCAAATTGCTGAGAGTCAGAATTTTATGGAAATGCACAGGGCTCCCGTGAAGCAAGTCACATTTTGTAAATTATAATATCTGTTAATAAAGCTTGTAAGATATTGTTTAGACTTAAAAAATTCTTCAAATAATGGACTATAAATTTCTGATATTTATTTAGACTACCTTACCTACTAAAGCATCTAAAAGTGGTGACATCTTGCTGATCAAGTGAAACTTGTTGATAAACTTGATTTTTATTTTCCCAAAATTGTTCTAGGATAACTCTATTGTGATGTATTACTGAAGTCTAAATGGTGCTTTGCAAATGCAGTGCAAGTTCATTTTCTTTTTTAAGATAAATATATTGAAAATGGAAGACTGGAGCATTCAGAGGGCAAGAAGAAAGGTTCAAAAAGGCAAAGAAAGACAAAAGGACAGGACAGACAGCAGGCCAAGTATAGCTGATGGGTTACAGGTCACCAACTTATATGAAATACAGTATAAAGCTGCATTGTGAAATAGAGTCATGTGATAACTGAGATTTTGTGCTTTAGAACTTTTTTTACCATTTATATTCTATTTCTTATATATTTTTAATTGCCTGAAAATAACGCAAGACCTTAACTATCAAATACCCTTGTTCTCGGGTTGTTTGTTGTTGTTGTTTTCCTCAAGATGAGATCTCTAGAATGTACTGTGGGGAACTCCTGATTAGAGTTTACCTTAGGTATAATTTTTAGCTTTTTTTTTTCCTGTCCTGATGTCTCTGCTGCCTTTTCAGATGGTGAGTAATCTGACTTATTTCTGTGTGTGCAGGGCCACTCACTGCATCCTGACAATATGCCAGGTTCATGACAGCCAGGCTGACTGGCTCCATCACTTCTTCACTTGGTCATTCAACAGAGGATAGCAGCAGAGGAAAAGAAGCTATTTCTATATTCATGGAGCTTGTTTTCAAGTAATTATTTAGCCTTTGCCCCAGTTCCCACATAGCTGCCCTTTCTGCCTCTGTGAGCTTATTCATAGCTTTCTCCTTTTCCATGTATTCCTAAGAACTCAGCAACACCAACCTATTCTTGAAGGTGCAGTAGATTTTAATCTTCATAATGAAGCCATTCTAACTCACAGAGAGATGGGAAATCATTTTTCATTTACACATTACATATGTGTTTCTTAAAAAAAAAAAAACTTTCTTGAATCTTGGCCTGTTTTATCTTCCTGCAGCACAGCAATGTTTCTTTTTATTTATTTTTATTTTTTTTATTTTTTATTAATTTATTCTTGTTACATCTCAATGTTTATCCCATCCCTTGTATCCTCCCATTCCTCCCCCCCCCATTTTCCCATTATTCCCCTCCCCTATGACTGTTCCTGAGGGAGATTACGTCCCCCTGTATATTCTCATAGGGTATCAAGTCTCTTCTTGGCTACTACAGCAATGTTTCTTAAGAAACTGTATATCACAGTAATTTATGAAGATCTTTAGTGGTCCATTTGTTCTGACTTCCGTACATCATGTTCACTGATCGGCCACTGAACTAGGTGATCTCCGTGTTAACCACATTACCCTGCCTGACACCCATAGCCTTCGGGAAGTGAAACCAGCCTGCCTTTTCCTCATATTCTTACTACATAACATGAGAAGGTCACCTATTTTATTATTATTATTATTATTTTTTAGAAAAATCTGATAACCAATGACTTTAAACTTCTGTTAAATAATAATAAAAAAACACAAAGAAAATATCATATATTTTATTTCACACAAGAATTTCTGACAGAGTTTCTAATTAAAGAGTAACATAAAAGGTATAAGAATAGAAAAATTAAAATCTTGGTTATACATATATCTTTATTGACTTAAAATATGAAGATAATTAATAGAAAACATGGGGAGAAAAAGTTGTTTATTAACATTTGAAGTTGAAAGGCTGTCTAAAGTCATATCTCACTCTCCACTCAACTGTGGAGAATGTCCTGTTCATTGGCTAGATCTGGGTAGGGGTCTAAAGTTTACTGCCTGTATTGTCCTTGGCTGGTGCCATAGTTTGAGCGGGACCTCTGGTGCTTCATATTTGACCACATTCCCTGGATGGGGAGACCCGGTGGCACTCAGAGGAAGGATAGCAGGCTACCAAGAAGAGACTTGATAGCCTATGAGCACATAAAGGGGGAGGAGGTCCCCCTCAGTCACAGTCATAGGGGAGGGGAGTAAGGGGAAAATGGGAGGGAGGGAGGAATGGGAGGATACAGGGATGTAATATGAATAAATTAATAAAATGAAATAAAAAAAAAAAGACTGTCTAGCAGAATTATGGACCTATGGTCAAAACCAAAAAACAAATAACACATGTTTTTTTTTTAAAGTAGTGATAAAATGACTCCTAATGATATTATGCTGTATTTGTAGAGTAGTGTCTTATTCAGCCATCATCAGAGAACAATTCCTCCTGAAGCAGATGGGAGCAAATGTGGAAACCACAGGGCAGATCCTACACAGGGATTGAGAGACCATGGAGCATCCAGCACTAAATAGAATGGCCCATCAAATCCTTCCCCTCAGAACTTAGGAAACCCCACAGAAAAGAAGGCAGACAGAATTCAAGAGCCAGTCAGGTTAGAGAGCACCCAGAAAACAAAGCTCCGTCCCCCCAAAATGAGCAAAGATCACGTGAACTCAGAGACTGAGGCAGCATGGGCAAGGACTGCATGGGTTTGCCCCAGGTCTCCTGAGTTTATGTTATGGTTTCCAGTTTAGTGTACTGTTGGGATTTCCCGAGGGTGTAAGCAAGTGGGTTTCTGATTCTTATGCCTTCTCTTGGGCTCTTTTCCTTCTGTTGATTTGTCTTGTCTAACTTTGATGCGGTAGTTTTTGCTTTATCCTGTAACAGTCTATTTTGCCATATTAAAAAAAAGAATGAATAAAAATCTAATTACTTTGATGTCTGTTAACAACCAAGGTGTCATCTGTACCTGCTGGGAGAAGGAAAATCAGTTCTCTCCAATGGGGTGACACTGAGCATATTAGCCACACCAGGGCAGGTCTCACGTTCAGGAATAGTCGACCAACATCATGGACTCCACAGGGTCTTTTTATTTTTTTTATTTTTTGTAGCAGTTTGGTTGTGTGTGTGTGTGTGTGTGTGTGTGTGTGTGTGTGTGTGTGTGTGTGTGTGTTTGATTTGGGGGTGGATGAGTGTTGTATGATGTTTTCATTTCTTGGGAAATAAATTTGGCCAGGGAAGGATAAGGAGAAAATCCAGAAGAACTCCATCATCCTTCGGGAGATAAAAGCTAAAAATCACAACAGGAGAGATGCAACAACACAGGAATTAGAATGTGAAGATGAGTTACACTAACTGGTCCACACTGAAACAGCATTAGAGCTCTCACACCACACTGGTGCCTACAGGTTTGAATACTCACACGAACACCACGACTTTTACATTCTATTCCAGTCTTACCTACTATACATGAATGCCCATAACTTACATTGTGTGTAGTGGTCAAAAAGTTGGTAAACAAATTGACCACCAATAAGTGATGTCACTGTTGCACCATAGTCTGACACATAGATGTGAAAGATATAAAATATAAGTGAAAAATATGGATGCTTTTAAAAAATAATTAACTTATCTATTTATCTACTTTACATCCCCACCCTCCTCAACTTCCCACCCCACCCTTCCTTTCTTTCCCCCATCCTCCTCCCCTACTCCTCAGAAAAGGGGAGCCCCATTTCCAATCCACCCCAGCTCATCAAGTTGTATCAGGACTGAGCACTTTCTCTTCCCCTGTGGCCTGCCAAGGCAGTCCAACAGGGGGAAGTGATTAAAAAGCGGGCAACAAAGCCCATGTCAGAGCCAGCCCCTGCTCCCACATGAAGCCTGAGCTGCTCATCAGCGACATCTTTGTAGAGAGCTTAGGTCCAGTCCATGCATGGTCCTTGAGTGATGCTTCAATCTCAGCAAGCCCCTCTGGGGCCTGGTTAGTTGACTCCATTGGTCTTCTTGTGGAGCTCCTGCCTTCTGCAGGTCCTTTTTAGTTCCCTTCACTTTTCCACAACACTCCCTATGCATTGCTTAATGTTTGGCTGTGAATTTAAACATCTGTTTTGAAGCGCTGGCTGGAACCCCTCAGAAGACAATGCTGCTAAGTGCTAGCATGGCACAGTATCATTAATAGTCTCAGGGGTTGGCTCTTTCCCATGGGGTGGGTATTAGCTTGGGCCAGGCATTTGTTTGGATGTTCTCTTGATCTCTGCTTTACTGGTCTATCTTTATCCTACACATCTTGTAGTCAAGGTGAGTTTTGGGCTGAAATTTTTGTGGATGGGTTGGAATTTCCCTCCTTCTACTAGGAGACTTGTCTAGTTATACAGTGTCCTCTTCAGTCTCTATGGTTACTTCTACCATGAACCTCGGTTAGAGTCCCCCTCATATCCTCTGCAGCTTACCACAGAGATGCTCCTGCACATGGTTTCTCTTTTCTCTGCAGGGCTTCTTTCCTCCTCCTTCCTCCCTACCCTGATCTCCATCCTTATTTCTCTTCCTGCTCCCTCTTCTACCTTGTTTCCTCTCTTCAACCACTACCTGTGTCTGTTCCATTTCCCCTTCTGGGTGAGATTAAGCATCCTCCCTTGGAATTTCTTGTTATTTACTTTCTTTTGATCTGTATGTTTATCCAATATTATATGGCTAAGGTCCACTATAAGTGAGTACATACCATGCGTATCTTTCTGGATCTAGGTTACCTCACTCGGGATGATTTTTTTCTAGTTCCATCCATTTGCCTGCAATTTTCATGATTTATTTGTTTTTGATAGCTGTGTAGTATTCCATTGTGTAAATGTACAGCAGCTTCTTTATCCATTCTTCAGTTGAGGGACATTTAGGTTTTTTTTCTAGATTCTATGAATGTAGCTGAGCAAATGTTCTTGTTGTATGGTGGAGCAGGAGCGGTATAGCAGAATCTTGAGGTAGAACTATTCCCAATTTTCTGAGATAGTGCCAGATTGAGTTCCAAAGTGGTTGTACAAGCTTGCGCTCCCACCAGCAAACTTGGCGGAGTGTTCCCTTTTCTCCACATCCTCACCAGCATGTGAGATTTTGATCTTAGCCATTCTGACCAGTGTAAGATAGAATCTCAGAGTCATTTTGATTTGTATTCCCTGATGCTTAAAGATGTTGAGCATTTCTTTTAGTGCTTCTTGGCCATTTGAGATTCCTCTGTTGAGAATTCTCTCATTTGTTCTGTCCTCATTTTTTAAATTGGGTTATTTTATTTGTTGGTGTTTAGCTTCTTGAGTTCTTTATATATTTTGGATATTAGTCTTTGTCAGATGTAGGGTTGATCCTAGTCAGTGGACTGTCATTTCATTCTATTGACAGTGTCCTTTACTTTTCAGAAGGTTTTTAATTTTAAAAAGTCCCATTTATGAACTGTTCATCTTAGAGCCTGAGCTGTTAGTTTTCTGTTTAGGAAGTTGTCTCTTGTGCCAATGATTTTGAGGCTCTTCTCCACTTTCTCTTCTAATAGATTTATTGTATCTAGTATTAGTTAAGGTCTTTGATCCACTTGGACCCGAGTTTTGTGCAGGGTGATAAATATGGATCTATTTGCTTTTTTCTACATGTACACCTACTTAGACCAGCACCATTTGCTGAAGATGGTCTTTTTCTCCACTTAGCTCTTTTGTACAAATTCAAGCATCCTTAGATGTGTGGATTTATTTCTAGGTCTATATTTTCATCTTCTGGCTCTTTCTTACTTTCTGTCTCATTCTATCTTCACCTGTGTTTACCTTGTTCTCTCTGTAACTCGTCTTTGTAAAACTGTCCTGGTTAAAAGAACAAACAAAAACTCTTTCCTCTCTCTGCTTTCTTTCATGTCCTTGTGTGAGTTGGGTGTATCCTATCTCTGATTCGCTCTGTCAAATCTTTCTCTGAGCTGTCACTTTGTCTGTCCCTCAATTAGATGCTGCTTTCAAACATAGCTTCTTTCTTCTATAAGCTAACCATGCCTTTATTGTTTGGTATTAAAGGTGTGTACCAAGGAAGCATCTATATTCCAGCCAGATCATACTGTAATACAGAGTGTGTTTGTATTCTAACCAGGTCACATAGACCTAGAAGGTCTTTCAATATCATTGATTCCTTGCCAGAGCAGCCATGTTGCTGGATTAAAATTCTTCTATAATGCATGGTCAAACACCTAGTGGTCAGCCCCTTAAAGAAAGCTGAGTGTCCTCTCTGACACACTCTACCAGAAGCCATCAACTGTAAAGAGCTACACTTTAGCATCTCTATGACACATTTTAAGAACTCTTCTCAATAGCTCCTTGTCTGGACTGTTTCTTTCTTTTCTCTGGGGGTCGGGTGAGGGGAGGGTGTCACAGAAGCCTTCAATGTCTTTCATTCTCAGCAATGAGTCTGCAGTTTAACAGGTCCTTTCAGTAAAAAGCAAATGCCTCACCTCCTTTCTTTACTATGTTTCACAAAAGCAGATATCCTTTTGCCTAGTTTCTATTAGCACTGGGATAAGTAATGTCACTACACCTTGCTGGCTTTCTTTAGGACAACCCCACTGCTACACAGCATTCACTTGACTTTTCCTCACACTCCACTCAGTGCTGTAGCACCGCTTTAGTTTTATCTGCCTTCCAGAGCAATATTACAACTTGGATAGACCTGTTCAATCAAACTGTATTTGAAAATAGTATGTTTCCCTAGTGTATAAGTGAAAAAATACATCTTATAGTTTTCTGAGAAATTACATATACTACAAAATATCTAATAATCAGAGTGTTTATGGTTTGAACTCAACGAAACATATGAAATACTGAAAATCTACTTAATACACCTATTTTAAACACTAATTTTTTTTAAAGGGAAGGGGCTTGGCTCTCTTCTACATTGTTAATTTCAACTTCTTATACAGCATGACCTAGAAATGTGTACTCAGTTATTCACTGGATTGGTATTTTAATTCTTCAGGAATCATCCTGTTGTTCCTCCAGCCTACTCATAAGGAAAAAATGGGACATATTTAATAAAAGCAAGACAGTGGTTCTATATGTGTGAACATATAGAACATATATGAAAGTGCTGTGTGTAACAGTGAAGTGCTTTGCACTTCTGTAGCCCTTTGCTTGTTGAGGAATTCGTAATGTCCCACTGTCCCTGCATATGTATTTCATTAGAGGTTTAGCTGATGCAGCCTGCCCTGACATATCGGCATCCTTTAGAAGACCTTTGTCTTACTGTGCTTTCACATTGGCCATCCGTGCATCCATGTACATCCCAATCAGTTAGTTATCTGCTATTCTTCCTTTCAACTGTTTCACTTCTAAACCACAGTGCTCAGGATAAAATGCTGCCATGTCCTTCTCCTCTGTCATTTCATTGCTAATTTGGTGTCTCGATGGTAAACTTTGTCCTTTCCAGCATTTTCTTTGCAGTAATGCTAATGCTATTTTTAAATGACCACAGTGCTTCTATTATAAAGCTTTTTGAAATTCTGAAGCCTTAATTGATTATTACCTTATTGATCACAGCTAATTTTTTATCTTCTGTTGCTAACCAATTTCCAATTTTATTTCTTTATTCAGCTGCCCTGAATTGTAGATTTCCAGTATCTTTTGCCCTTCATCCTCCACACCTCCACACCTGCCTCATTTGTGGTGAGTTCACTTCTGCCTTCCTTTACCAGACTGCTATCTGTGGCAAAGTTTTACTCCGTAACATCATATCTTCTTTGAGCAACTTAGAAAACCCCTGCTACAAGATTGAATCTCCTCCACAGTGATTACAATTGCTGCTTTTCAATTGTTTAGGCTTACAGTTCCATAAAGCAATAAAAAGGAAACTCTCACAAAGATGTCCCATTTCCAGTTGGCAGGTAAAGATAATTAGTGGCTAAAAGAGAAAGGATTAAAGTTGCCCAATGGAGCTGTGTTTCCAAGAAAGTGTGTGTGTGTGTGTGTGCGCGCGCGCTTGCTTGCTTGCTAAACTATCATCAACAGACATGTGTTGAGCATCCTAAGAATGCTGCTTATTGGTTATTGTTTATTAAACTTCTCTGTAAGTTTAGTTTAGAAGCAATTCTTAAAATATTTTAATGGGGTCTCATGCATTTACATACATACTTCACTAGAATATTTATTTTTGCAGCATATGAAGATGTAACCTGTTTTTTTTTTTAACTATTCCTCTCATATTTTCTATTTTATTTACCCTAACAAGCTAATGTTAGTGATCATGAACAGTAAACTTTGTAGTTTATTTGGTCCTAAAGAGTTCATAATTTCTTATGTCTCAGTCATTTTGTTCTTCCAGTAGTTAAGAATAACAAACTTAGTGTTAAAATTTGAAATTGATTTAAAATTACTTTAATCTTACTTTGGTGTTTATTTACTGCTATTTGCAGTTAAGAAACAATTATAATAAAGATGACAAAATTATACTTTTATACATTCAGACATTAGAGGGCTTCATAGACTTTTTCTTTTTTTCTCTCAGTTGGTTCTTGTTCTTAACATTTTTTAAAGGTAGGGTCTCTGTTTTTAGGCTAACCTGGAACTCTCTATATACCTAAAGATGTCCTTGGACTCCTGCTCCTGTAACCTCTACGTCACAAATGCTTGTATGCACACCTGCACAAGCTATGTATGTGCCTGGTGTCTGTAGAGGCCAGAAGAGGGCACTGTGTCCACCAGAAACTGGATGTGTGGCTGTTTGCGAGCTGCCATGTGGGTTCTGAAAATGAGATTTGGATCCTTTACAAGAGCACCAAGTGTTCTTGCGTGCTTCACCATCGCTCTAGCTGTGCAGTATTTTGGACTTCAGATTTTATTTTATTCCTGAACTCTTTAATGTCATTTTCCATATACAGTCTAACTCAATGGAACAGAAAACTCTAGTAAGATAGGACAGGAAGTCTAGTTAGAATATACTCATGTGAACCAAGATAAGAGCAGACCACATAGACAGTGGCTTTATAAAGTACAAGAAACACCATGGATCTAGGTGAAAAAATAGAATCCAACGTGTGTGTGGCTCTGGTAGCACTTTCAATTAGGTTAATGGCTTAGTAGCAAGAGACAAAAATTTCTACAGAAAATAATTACTTTTTTTTTTAAAATGCCAAGGCAAATGTAGTGTTCTGGCCCAAGAATTATGTGGGTATTAGAAAGTTGACTCAGTTATTAATTAGTGAGCTAGCATTGGCTCAGCTCATAACCAAAAGGTAAAGAATTGTGTGAGAACAAGGTTCAAATCTTGTCTCCAGTTTTCTCACACCTAGCTGATTGACTGGGAAGAAAGTAGATGAGACTGAACATGGGGGGGTCTGTGTAGCACACTGTGGTCAAATGCAAGAGAAGCACACACCCTCACTGGCATTAGGTGCCTCCAGGTCTCTTAGAAAGAGCAAACTGCTGCTACCATGAATCTGTCTCAGAAAAGAACAAAAATGAGGCACTGAGACTTGGGTTTTTAACACATTATAGCTAAAACAATCCTACACAATAAAAGATCCTCTGAAGGAATCTCAATACCCAATCTTAAGTTGTACTATAGAGCAACAGTAATTAAAACTGCATAGTACTGGCACAGCAATAGGCGGGTTGATCAATGGAATCGAATCAAAGACCCAGAAATGAATCCACACATATATGGTCACTTGATTTTTGACAAAGAAGCCAAATCTATTCAATGGAAAAAGGATAGCATCTTCAACAAATGGTGCTGGTCTAACTGGATGCCTATATGTAAAAAAATGCAATTAGACCCCCTATTTGTCACCATGCATAAAACTCAATCCAAGTAGATCAAAGACCTCAACATAAAACCAGTGACACTAAGTCACTTAGAAGAAAAAGTGGGGAAGAGCCTAGAGCACATTGGCACAGGAGACAACCTCCTGAACAGAACACCAACAGCCCAGGCCTTAAGGTCAACAATTAACTAATGGGACCTCATGAGGCTGAGAAGCTTCTGTAAGGCAGGAGACACTGTCAAGAGAACAAAGCTACAGACTGGGAAAAGGTCTTCACCAACCCCACATCTGACAAAAGTCTAATATCCAAAATATATAAAGAACTCAAGAAATTAAACACCACTGAACCAAATAACCCAATTGAAAAATGGGGCTTAGAACTAAACAGAGAATTCTCAACAGAGGAATATCGAATAGCTGAGAAATATTAAAGAAATGCTCAATCTCCTTAGTCATCAGGGAAATGCAAATCAAAACAACTCTGAGATTCCATCTCTCACAAGAATGGCTAAGATAAAAAACTCAAGTGACACCACATGCTGGAGAGGATGTGGAGAGAGAGGAACACTCCTTCATTGCTGGTGGGAATGCAAACTAGTACAGCCACTTTGGAAATCTACCTGGTGCTATCTCAGAAACTAGGAATAAGGCTTCCTCAAGATCCAACTATTCCACTCCTTGGAATATACCCAGAAGATGCTCCAGCACACAAGAAGAACATTTGCTCAACCATGTTCATAGCAACCTTATTTATAATAGCCAGAACCTGGAAACAGCCTAAATGTCCCTTGGTAGAAGAATGGATAAAGAAACTGGTACATTTACACTATGGAATACTACTCAGCTATTAAAACAAGGAATTCTTGAAATTTGTGGACAAATGGATTGAACTAGAAATGATTATAATGAGTGAGTTAACCCAGAAGCAGAAAGATTCAAATAGTATATACTCACTTATATCTGGACACCAGCCCAAGGGGTATGTCCCATGAAAGTCTTCACTTATCAAGAAAGTGAGACAGAGGGAAAGACTTCCTATTGGGATTCTAGGTGAGAGAAGCATGGGAGAATGGGGAAATAGAAAGATCCAGAGGGTCCTAGAAACCTACAAGAAGAACATTATGATGGGTGGATCTGGACCCAGGGGTCCTGCTCAAACTATGGCACCTGCCAAGGACAATACAAGCAGTAAACTTTGAACCCCTACCCAGGTCTAGCCGATGGACAGGACATGCTCCACAGTTGAGTGGTGAGTGGGGACTGACTTTCACATGAATTCTGGTGCCCCATATTTGACCACATCCCCTGGATGGGGAGACCTGGTGGCACTCAGAGGAAGGATAGCAGGCTACCAAGAAGAGACTTGATACCCTATGAGCATATACAGGGGGAGGAGCTCCCCCTCAGTCACAGACATAGGGGAGGGAGAAAGGAGAAAAATGGGAGGGAGGGAGGAATGGGAGGATACAAGGGATTGGATAGCAATTGAGATGTAATATGAATAAATTAATAAAATATATTTTAAAAAAGAAAGCTGGGTTTTTAATAGTAAATATGGATCATTTATTCTTTCCATGAATTTGAGGATTAATATATTATTTTGTATAGGAAAATGTGTGTGTTTCTGTGTATTTGAAATAAAATTATAAGTGAGAGTTGAAAAATGAAAACAAAATGAGGTAGCTGATTCGTTATCACTCAAATAATAAACCAAGGGTGATGTAAGCATCATCAGGTAAAGGAAAGACTGAATATGAGGTAATGACTCAGAGCAGTGGAAGAATGATGCCAGGAAAAGGCTCTGGCTATGTTTATGTGAGCAACTAAGCCAGATCTATGGAAAGCATAAAGCAAAATAAGGGCCAGAGATATTGAATAGCTTTTTTTCCTCACTTAAGTCTGCCTAAATATACAGGCAATTAGACTGGATCTAGAGGACTAGCAGAAGATTTCAAATGATAGAAAATGAATATTCTAGAAGAAAGACAAACAAGTTTTATAAATTTGAAACTTGCTATTCAGAACAGAGCGCTTGCAAATCTTATACATTGTGATGAACTCTTTTCTACACACAATGGTGCTATGGTTGCAATGTGCATTTCACAGAGCCCCATGTATTAAGGACATACTTGTCACTGTGATGATGCTACGTAGAATTAGAGGATCCGTTAAGAGACAAAGTCTACTAGAAGAAAACTAAGTCACTGGGGCTATGTTCATAGCGGCCACTGGAATTTAGAACCTTTTCTGGCTTTCTTTACCTTTCAGGTCACCTGTTTCAACACATCCTCTTTCACTGTGTGCTGCTTTAGCAGTGGCACAAAAGTGACAGAGCCATGGAACCATAAATTGAAATCTCCAAATCTTTGAGCCAAAGGAAAACTTTCTTCCATTGAAGTTGGTCTCTGGAATTGAGCCTCAGTCATAGAAAAATGAGTAATAATAACCTCTTTGTTTGAATGACTGACTCTTCTCATAAAGGAGATTTTTAGTTTTACTCTGCCCTCCTAAAAGAAGATTCTGTAAATTTCCATGTCCCCATATGGAACCCCTCCAGAACATCAATCTGCATAAACACACCCTAATAAACAACCTGTTCTTTTCCTTTCACTAATGTCTGGGGCATCTGTGTTTATTTTGCCTTTACTACAACAAGCAAAATAAATCTGACTCTCTACTCCCCATCTTTGACTACAAAACATTTCTAGAGATCTTCAGCAGTGTTTAATAACAGAAATAAATAATCTCACTGAACGCAATGGATAGAAATACCACGAAGTTGTTATGTTAGAAGGCTAAGGGTCTTCTTTCAGTTCTACCAAAGAGAACCCTAAAATTTAGTAGTTAAATTGCTTCTCAAATACAGAGTATCAATGCAAGGTTAAGCTGGCATCTGATCTGGTGACTGATGCTTTTGTAAAGAGTTTTTGTCAAGAAGTTCAGTTTGAGGAGAGTAATGAAGACATGGTAAAGAGCCAAGGTTGACAGCAGGAGGCAGCCAGCATCACATGTTATGGAGCATCAGCAAAGACTGGGCCTTCCCTGGTAACTGATCTGCTCTATGGCTTCACTTATCACCTCAAATTCTTTCAATCATAATCTAACAATGCCTTTACTTCCTAATGCCCCCCTTGTACAAATGGGTTTTATAGAGCCACAGTGTGCCCTACCCAGTACTGAGTCCTCCCTTCTAAACAATACAAGCAAAGTAGTGAGAAAACCCCAATTTCTGGGCTCCTGAATATTCAGTGTCTTGTGATTTGGGGTACTTAGATTAGTTTGCACACTGTGGATCCTGCAGAGGCCTTTTTGTTTTCACATGCATGTGCCCTGCCTTGTTATGATGACAGTCTGTGCTTCTGCCCTTGTTTCACCAGAGCAGTCAATGATTGATCAACTCCTGTGTGTAAATCCCATGTCTCAAGGGTTGCAGCTTTGCTCAGTAACTTCATCTGACAATTCCAAATTCTTCCTCAAGGTCCTGAAACTTCCATCATTTGGAGAACACCACACTCTCAATCACCAACTATGTGCTCAGCAAATAAAAATCAAGCAAAACAAAAAACTGTTTCTTAGTTTGTTAAACCCATGACTAAGCTATTTTCCCTTCATTTTTAAAAATAAATGTGTTACTGTTTGCTAACACTGCTTTGATCCTCTTTGCTCTTTTTCTTAATCCATGTTGGCTGTGAAAAGTAAGGCTGTCAAATACAAATAGCCAAAACTAAGAACGTAACATTTATATAATTCCTGATTGTGTCATAGTTCTTCTCGGTACAGGTAGTTTATTATATATATATATATATATATATATATATATATATATATATATATATATGTACATGTATATGTAAAATATAAAAATGTTTAATTAAAAAAGAAGTTTGGTTTTAGGCAGAATAAGGTATGAGAGGAATAACAGTCACAATCTTATATGATGCTTGTGTGATCAGACAGCATGGCCGTGCTCAGCTCTTTTTATTCAACAAGGCATGGCAGTGCTGGGGCTGGACTGCTTCCAAATGATTCCATGAACTACAAGGGGATCCAGATACATATCAGCGGCCATGTCTTAGGCTCTTCTCAGATACTGTCTGTATTAATTAAAGGAATGAACTAAAAAAATAAATAAAAAGAGCAATGTATTAAAACACACACACACACATACATACACACACACACACACACACACACACACACACAGAGAGAGAGAGAGAGAGAGAGAGAGAGAGAGAGAAGCATGTCTCTTTCATAAGCTGACCTTTGCTGTTTCTCTCAAGGTCTCTCGTAATTCATCTGTGAATTGCTCTTTCTCTAATTCTAAGTATTTGCAACCTGCATATGGGTTTTAGTCAACTTTAGTCATCTTAGTAATGACATCCAGCAATCTGCTAAGTGAAATATGATACTTTTCATTCCTTGATTTTATGTGGTGAGTATTGACTTAACTCATTCCATTATAAATAAAATCTATTGAGTAAAGAATTTTCTCCCAAGTGTTCCTTGCTGATTTAATTGTAATATTAATATTTATTTGTATCCTAAGTTTTTCAAGTAGAAACGGTAAATATTTGGCTCTGAGTGTGTGTGTGTGGTGTGTGTGTGGTATGTGTCCATATGTGCCACAACATGTGTATGGAAGTCGAAGGATAATTTTAAGGTGCAGTAACTCTTCTGCCTTGACTTGAGTGATGGTTGGAATAAAAAAGGCCCACATAGGTCCACAGGAAGAGGCATTACTGGGAGGTGTGGCCTTGGCGTGGGTGTGGCTTTGTAGAAGGAGGAGGTGTGTGACTAGGGGTGGGCTGCCTGCCAATTCAGGTGTAGAACACGCAGCTCCTTCTCCAGCGCCATGTCTGCCTGCACACCTTCGTGCTTCCCACTAGGATGATAATGAACTAAACAAAGCCCTGAAAGTGTAAGCCAGCCTCAATTAAATGTTTTCATTTATAAGGATGTTCTTGGTCATGCTGCCTCTTCACAGCAATAGAAAGCCTGAGACAACTCGAGTCAAAGGAATTAAATTCAGGTCCTTAGGCTTTACTCAATGAGAGAGCTCAAGCTGGCGAAGCACATACCTTCGTCGGCTGAGGCATCACACTGCTCTTTCTTTCCCCTTTCTGAAAACCTCACTTTCTTTCCTCCTTTCCACATCTTGTACTTCCTTTTTCAGTTTCATGCCCTCCCAACCTGTTGTCCATATAAAAAGAATGTGTGATACTTGTAGTTTTTCGACTTGCTTTATTTCATATAATGGTCTCTGAATCCATATTGTTTCGTAACAGTGGATTTTGTTTCCCTTTTATGACAGAATGTATTTGTACCACATTTGTTCAGTCCATTCATCTACTGATGGCACCAAGGCTGTTTGATTAATTTGCTATACTGAATATAGTCTCATGGTGATCAAGCATATGGAAGAATCTCTGTGGTAACCTGACTTCCAATCCTTTTGGTATGAACTAAGAAGGGAAGTGGCTGGACCACATGAAAGTGGTAGTTTTAAGTTTTTTTAAAAAGCTTCCACAGCTACAATAGCAATGATAATTTAGATTCCCATGCGAGTATAGAAGTCCAGGCCTGCACATGCAGAGCATCCCCGTTTGTTTCCTTGAGGATGGTCCTCTGTTTCTTTCTCATTTATCTTCATTCAGCAATTACTCATGAGTTTTACAACACTTGCTACTGTGGAGTCTAAAGTCACCAGGCTGGCCTCACTTTATAATCTTGTGTTCTTAGACAAATAAGCGAGAAAAAAAAAAAAATCATGGTAGTAAAATATGATGCAAAAATATGCAGTTTTCATTGACATTTAAATTAGAGATATGACACATATTGAGGAGTGGAAAGTATATTGGAGCATCTCCCATGTAGAAGAGATGCTTAAATGTAGATACTTAAATAGTAGGGATATGAGGAAGATTCCATCACTCAGAATGGATTAGGCTCTACTGAAGTAATAAATGGTAGGTGACGAGTGTCCTCTTGAGAATTTTGGTTCTTTCAGTCACATGGCTTCCTGAACCCAAGAATACATTCCTCCCAATGTGAACTTAGGAAACAGAATGCTGGGGAGATGGGACAAAGTTAGAGGTAACCAAAGAGTAACCAGAGTTAAACAGTATTATGTGATAAATAAACTTCTTGGCTGGCTGGTCACAACTGGGGGTAGATAGTGCACAGAAAGCAAGAATATAGAAAAATGTGTTACCTTAGCTATGGGAACCAAATTCCTTTAGTTTTGGAAATTGTGATTGGTTAGCTAAAAAGAAAGATTAAAAAAAATTTTATTAATTTATTCATATTACATCTGAATTGTTAGCCCATCCCCTGTATTGTCCCATTTCTCCCAACCTCCCACTTTCCCGCTACTCCCCTCCGGCCATAGGGGGACCTCCTCTGCTTGTATATATGCATAGGTATCAAGCGTCCTGGGGACGTGGTCAAATATGGGGCACCAGAGTTCATGTGAAAGTCAGTCCCCACTCTCCACTCAATTTTGGAGCATGTCCTGTCCATCGGCTAGATCTGGGTAGTGGTTCAAAGTTTACTACACGTATTGTCCTTGGCAGGTGCCATAGTTTGAGCAGGACCCCTGGGCCCAGATCTCCCCATCATAATGTTCTTCTTGTAGATTCTAGGACCCTCTGGATTCTTCTATTTTCCCATTCTCCCATGCTTCTCTCACCTAAAATCCCAATAGTATGTCCTTCCCTCTGACCCACTTTCCTGGTAAGTGAAGACTTTCATGGGACATGACCCTTGGGTTAGTGTCTAGATATAAGTGAGTATATACCATTTGACTCTTTCTGCTTCTGGGTGAACTCACTCAGTATGATCATTTCTAGTTCAATCCCTTTGTCCACAAATTTTTGGAGTAAAACAGATTTACCATTGCTAACACAGAGGAGTTCGGTTTAATCCCTAGATTCCTCATGGTGGCAACTCCTGAGACTTGTCCTCTGACCTTCACATTTGAACCTTGGTAGTCCTTGTATATCTAATACACACACACACGCACGCACACGCGTGCACACACACACATGCACGCGTGCACACACACACCTAATAAAATAAAAATTAAAATGTCATACATAAGTGTAGTGGAATAAATGTTTGTTTTAGATGAGGGTTGTTAAGTGAACCCGAGTTGCACTCTACATGATGTAGAACTGATCTCTGCGGTCACTTCACGTTTCTTCTCCTTGAAATGATTTCTTTCATATGGACTTTACCACTCAGGAGACTCTTAAGCAATAATAGACCAAGCAATCTTATGTTTCTTTACTTCTCTAAACAATTGTGAATCTCACCATGATACCGGCATATTGCTTCTATGATCTTGTACCTGACACTTTTCTCAGATCGCCGTTTTGCCATCCTTCTCCAAGATGGCTGCCATGGTCACACCCAGTTTCAAGTAATGGGAAAGAAAACAATCACTTCTACCTTAGTCAACAGACGTACACTGATGACTTGGTTACATTACTCTTGGTTAGAAACAGGTTGCTCCCTAGTGTTTTCAACAATACATTTGAAAACTATGAAAGCTGGATTTGACAGGCAGCCTAAAATCTCTCCAACCAGCTCGTAAAATTATTGTCAACACAATTTTAAATTCATTTCAGTCATGGTCCAAACTCCTTCCTTTAGGAAGATTACAATCCTGCTTGTTATTTTGCTAGGATGCACTAATTTTGAGGAAGGAGACAGTTCTTTTGGACTTCTGTTTCTCTGTTCAGAACTCACTCTGCTCCCTATGACCTGTCTTCTCAAAACTCCCATTCATTGGAAAGGGATAAATTGCTAATTAGTAATTGACAAATGTATGCCATTTCTTGTGCCCATTTCTGCTTTTAAATAGAACTAATTTAAAATAGACACGGGCTCTTTCTATTTCTCCTCTCTAACTTAGACTTGTAAGGCAAAGCTTCTCTGGTGATCTATTCTTTAAACTTTAAACTTTTGAAGACCATATAAATGGCACTAAAAACATCTATAAACACATCTGGGCAGATTTAAAGCCATGTTCTTTAATTATTTTTATTAAAATTAAGCTGGTCTGATACTCTTGGTTATGAACTCATTTTTTCATGTCATGATGTCAGAAAGGGAAGAGGCAATTTATTCGCTATTCAATCTCCTCATCTACTCAGAGGTTCTGTCTAGAAATTCCTCAAGCAGAGAATATAGTGATTCCATAAAGATGGGAGGAACAAGCTGCCCATGAAAGCACGTCTTCTGGAAACCCATGCTAAGAAAGAAACAGAGGCAATACTCAGAGTCAGTTGATGAGTTTCAGAAAGAAGTTCAGAGAGTTTAAATTTAGTGTGAAAAACTAGAAATGTATATTTTCACATTGAATTATGTTCTTAAAACATCCTTGTGTATACTTAATAAGTGTTATGCAAACAAAATAAAATCTATATTGTCTTTAGTTATTAGTGTATTCCAGAAACCTATCACTATGTTTTCTAAAACCCTAGAGAATTAGAGAAATTTTTGATTTTTTTCTTATATACAATGAGTTCAGATAGAGATTAAAACATTATTTTAAAAATAGCTGCCCAACAAAGCTACCCTTTATCCACAAAAAAAAATCAGGGCTAACTTCTTACAGACTGATGACATAAAGTGGCTGTAAGAATTATTGGCCTTGGAAAATTTTCTTTTCCTTTCAATGATTATCTTCTTCCTCACTATGTTTGGAAGTGGTGATTGAGTGTATATAGTGATCATTGAGAAAAATGCTAATTTTTACAAACACTGTCAAAATTTTTACTTCCCACAGACAGTGGGGAAGTAGGGAAGAAGTAATAAGAATATTCTTATGGAGAAAAGCATCCAGCCAAGTTTCAGAGGCATGGCAGGACTTTAAAAATAGAAAGTAGCTAAGGTATTGTCATAGAGAACATTGCTGACACTCAGCGATGGCACTGACATCTTATAGAAGAATAAGAATAAAGGGGGAGGGATGGATATCTCTCCCTCTTACTTTACCTCTCGTTTCTTCTTCCTAACAGAAAGAGTATATTTCCCAAGAGCCACTGCATATTATTTAAATATCTCCACATTCATGCATCAATGTCTTACGCTTCCCAACTTTGGGATACACGACTAAGTTCATTTTTCTCAATAATAGGGGTCAGGAATAAGCTGTAGAGGTTACAGTCTGACTCTGGGAGAAAAGCTCATGTTTCACTCCCAGGTGATTTGTGTTAGAAAAGCATCCACTCTAAGATTTAACAGAAAAGCCACAATAGCAATTTCATCGATGCCTCCATTTTTTTACCTATTTGTGTTACAAATGCACAATCCTGCAATGGAGGATTTTTAATAGTATTTGAGAGTCAGTGTATGGACTTTGCATTTAAAAAGAAGCTTAGTCATTTTAGTTTGAACCCTGTAAAAATCTTAGCATTGTTCCTATAGAAATAACTATCATTGTTCATTAAATTAAATGCAATATATCATTGCTGATATTTACTGACTTTTTAACATTACAATTGATTTCTCACTACACAGGGAAGGTTCCACCAACAAATACATACCTCTGCCTTTTGTTTCTGCTTAACTAATGAACGTTTATCTTAGAATCGTTACCTTTCTTACATCCTATGAAAGGAATAGGAACAATGTTTCCTGTCATTTGAAGGCCATTCTGTAGTCTTGCTCTGTGTGACACATGACAGCTGAAGAACTATAAGACGTTCAGCACTGAAAAAAAAATCTGTTTATGTTGGGGGAAAGTTAAAGATTTTATTCTTATCTTGGGCAGAACATTTCTGAACATATCTCCTGAAGTGTGTCATATTGAAATTCAGATTCGCTCTGCTTTATTCAGCGCAGACAGAAAGACCAATTTCCCTGTGATGCCTCATCTCGGAGCTGCTGTGGTTTGTGGCCCATTTATTAAGCAGTGAGTTTTCCCACACCTGGCCAGTGCCAATGCCTAGCAGGCAGGACTGCCTCGTTGAGCACTCTGGGCTTGCTCTGGTGGGTGTCCTACTATCATTTTAGGTATAAGCGATCTATGCTTCGTAGGAAGAAATCTCCAGGCTTGTAGTGTGCGATCCTTGAGGACTTGCATGCTGTGACAGCAGGGTGAACCACCTTTTTGTCGACAATACATCGGATTTCTTTCTCCACTTCCTGAGAGTGAGAAGCTATTCTCTGGCTGTTTTCTTTACCCAATGTTTGAACCTTCTCAATCTATTCCACTTTTCTCAGTCTCTCACTCTCAATTTCTTCATCTCTTTTGGCTCATCTTTGCTCCAATTGCCAACAATTGTGTGAAATCTATAACACTTAGGTATCAGTGTATAGAGCACAAATATTACTAAGTAGAGAGTTATATAAATGGATTGAGCATGGCCTTTCATCATGTGGTGTCCTTCTTATAGCCTCTCTTTGCAAGACTCCTTGTGGCTTTTTTTGCTTCCTTCTTTTGAATAGTTTTAATGGAATATTACTTCTCAATATACCATGAGACAGATTACAAAGTTTAGCTTTAGTCCCAGGATTTGTGAGAGTGCTGTCTGTCAGAAACAGAAGGTATGCTACTTATATACTTTGAACTTTTTGATTAACTATGTTTACAATAACAAAATGAAAACAGGTGACCCTGTCCCAATCCCCACCATCTCAAACCTCTGTGCTCAGGCTGGATGCACATTCTTCATGCCAGCCTAGCACCCTCTGTCTTCCTGAATTAATCCTGCACCATCTCTAACACCAGGCTCACTTTCAGAGTCTTAGTCCATTATCATCATTGTGGAGAACATGGTGGCAGGTAGTTATGGTGTTGGAGAAGTAGGTCAGAGCTACATTATACTCTATAAGCAGAGAGAGAGAGAGAGAGAGAGAGAGAGAAAGAGAGAGAGAGAGAGAGAGAGAGAGAGAGAGAGAGAGAGCGAGGAGAGAGGAGAGAGGAGAGAGAGAGAGAGAGAGAGAGAGAGAGAGAGAGAGAGAGAGAGAGAGAGAGAGAGAGAGGAGAGACAGCTTGGCTTGGGCTTTTGAAACCACATACCCCACTTGCAGGGGCACACTTTCTCCAGCAAGGCCACACCTCCTAATCCTTCTCAAATATTGTCACTTCCTGATGACTAAGCATTCAAATATATGAGCCTATGGGGGCCATTCTATTTCAAATCACTACATGGCTGAAATTGATATAACAAAAAGAATTTGAGATTTGAAAAATGAATTCAACAGAAGGATAGAATGATTGAAGGGAACTCAAGCTGAAATGAATATGGGTTATCAAATTATGAAACTCAGAAGAAAGTCCTAGAAGTAAAATGGATCAACTAGAAGATGGAATACAGGACTGGAAGATAAAGTAGAGAAATTAGACAAGCAAAGAATGTGAAAGAAATTAAAAATCACAGAAAGGGAATATGTAGAAACTCTGACACTCTATTAAATACCAAATACTTGAATTATAGGCATAGATGAAGGAAAAAATCCTGGATCAATATTATATAACAGATTTTGAGCAAGATTATAGAAAAAACAAACTTTACCAAACTAAGAAAAGGCATGCCCATTCAAATAGGAAGCACATAGAATACCAAGTAGACAAGACTAGAGAAGTAACTATTCACGATATATCATAACTGACATAAAGGAAGGGTATTGAAAGCTTCAGGAGAAAAAACACAAGCCACATAAAAAGGAAAGCCATCAAAATAACAGCTGACTTCTCAGTGGATACTTTAAAAGTCAGAAGATCCAGGAACAATGCACTCCCAATATCTGAGAGACCACAGATATCAACTTAGACTACTGTCCCCATCAGAACTATCTGCTGTAATTGAAGAGTAAAGAAAAACATTCTATTATTCAAACAGGATAAAAGAATTCACATTCAACATATCAGATCTAAACAAATTAGGGAAAGCAATACTTTGCAGTTGAAGAGAGGAATGAGCATAACTATGAAATTCTAAAAGGAAAGCAAATGAAGAAACAATTCCTGAAACATAAAGTGTGAGTAGAAATATAAGGAAGAAAAGAGCAAGATGGCTATAATCAATATATACCTTTCAGCAATAACTTTAACTATCAATAATCTCAATTCCCCAATCAAAAGACACAGGCTGGCTGAATATATTAAGAAATAAAATACATTTCTCTGTTGTCTACAAGAAACTTTAAGTATAGGCACCACTTCAAAGTGAAAGGATGGAGAAAAGAATTCCAAGAATTCAAGATGATTTCAATATCCTACTTTCTCCAATACATAGGTCACCTGAGCAAAAATAAGCAGAGATTTTATTGTTAGAATTACAATGCATTCTGCATTGCATGGACTTCGCAGATATATAGAATATTCCACCCAAATTCCCGAGAATATACATTACATTTAGCAGAAGCTTCTCTATAATAGACCAGATTGTGGGAGATTAAACACATCTTAACAAATTAAGAAATACTGAAAGAGTTAACTCACTCATTATGATCATTTCTAGTTCAATTCATTTATCCACAAATTTCTAGAATTCCTTGTTTTTAATAGCTGAGTAGTATTCCATAGTGTATATGTACCACAGTTTCTTTATCCATTCTTCTACTGAGGGACACTTAGGCTGTTTCCATGTTCTGGCTATTATGAATAAGGCTGCTATGAACATGGTGGAGCAAATTTTCTTATTGTGTGCTGGAGCATCTTCTGGGTATATTCCAAGGAGTGGGATAGCTGGGTCTTGAGGAAGCCCTATTCCCATTTTTCTGAGATAGCACCAGATAGATTTCCAAAGTGGTTGTACTAGTTTGCATTCCCACCAGCAATGAAGGAGTGTTCCTCTCTCTCCACATCCTCGCCAGCATGTGGTGTCACTTGAGTTTTTGATCTTAGCCATTCTGATGGGTGTAAGATGGAATCTCAGAGTTGTTTTCATTTGCATTTCCCTGATGACTAAGGAGGTTGAGCATTTCTTTAAGTGTTTCTCAGCCATTTGATATTCCTCTGTTGAGAATTCTCTGTTTAGTTCCAAGCCCCATTTCTCAATTGGGTTATCCCAGAAGCAGAAAGAATCAAATGGTATATACTCACTTATATCCGCATACTAGCCCAAGGGGCATGTCCCACGAAAGCCTTCACTTACCAGGAAACTGGGACAGAGGGGAGGACATCCTATTGGGACTCCAAATGAGAGAGGCATGGGAGAATAGTAAAGTAGAAGGATCCAGAGGGTCCTAGAAATCTACAAGTAGAACATTATGATAGGCAGATTTGGGCCCAGGGGTCCTGCTTAAACTAAGGCACCAACCAAGGACAATACAGGCGGTAAACTTTAAACCCCTACCCAGATCTAGCCAATGGTCAGACCATTCTCCACAGTTAAGAGGAGAGTGGGATATGTCTTTCTCATGTACTCTGGTGCCTCACATTTGACCATGTCCCCTGGAGAGGGAGACCTGGTGGCACTCAGAGGAAGGACAGCAGGTTGCCAAGAAGAGACTTGATACCCTATATGCATATACAGGGGGAGGTAATCCCCCTCAGGAACAATCACAGGGGAGGGACATAATGGGAAAGTGGGAGGGAGGGAAGAATGGGAGGATACAAGGGATGGGATAAACATTGAGATGTAACAAGAATAAATTAATAAAAAAAATTAAAAAAAAAAAGAAATACTGAAAGAACCCTTTGTATCCCATCTGACCACAATGTAATCAAACTTAAAATCGACATAAAACAAATCACTAGTAAGTACACACTCACGTAAATCAAACAACTCATTACTCAACAGTGGATGAGTCAAAGAAAAAAAATCAAGAAAGAAAGAAAACATTTCTAGAATTAAATGAAAATGAAAACACAACATAACAAAATCTCTGGCACACACTGAGAGCAGTTTTATGAGGGAAATGTATAGCTCTAAGTGCCTACACACACACACACACACACACACACACACACACACACACACACACGTAAAGAGCACAAACAAATGATTTAATAATGAAACTGAAGAATCTGAAAAGCAAGAATAAACCAAATCCAAACCCAGTAGATGTCAAGATATGATAAAAACAGCGGCAAAAGTCAAGTAGAAACAAAAGAAACAATATAAACAATTGGTGGGTCGTAAAGCTGGTTCTTTAAGATGATAAACAAAACTGACAGAATATTGGCCCAAATGACCAAAAGAAAGAAAGCAATGACCCAAATGAATAGAATCTGAAATAAATAGGGAAATACTAAAGTAGAAACAAAAGTTTTATAATATTATAAGGCAATGTCTTAAAAACTTATACTTCATTAAGCTGGAGAATATAAATGAAATGAATGATCAAAGGCCCTAATGTGAAAGCACAGGCAGTAAGCTATGGAATATAGGTAGGAAAGGACTTTCTAAGCAGGGGTTCATTTGCCCAGGAATTAAGGCCAACAATTGACTAGTGAGGCCTCATGCACTTAAAGGATTCTGTACATCCAAGGAGACAATCAATAGAATAAAGAGAAAGTTGGCAGAGTGGAAAAAATCTTTGCTAGCTATAATTCTGGCAGAAGATTAATATCCAAAGAGCTCAAACAACAAAGTATCAGGAAAACAAATGACCCATTGTTAAAAATGACTGTGGATCTCAATATTGAATTTTCCTGAGAGGAAACAAAAGTAGCTAAGATGTATCTCAGAACAGTCTCATCATCCTTAGCAATTAGAAAAATGAAAGTCAAAACAACTCAGAGATTTCATGATACCCCAGTCAGAATGTCCAAGATCATCAAAACAATGGACAATAAATGCTAAAGAAGACACGAGGCAAGGCAAACCCTCATTCACTGTTATTGAGACTGAAAATTAGTGTAGCTCTCTGAAAATCAATGTAGATGATTTTTCAAAAGCTAAAAAGTGAATTTACTTTATTACTCAGCCATATCACTCCTTAGCATATGCCTCTGACTTCCTAGAAATTAGGGTAGCAATGTTCTTTGCTGTTCTAGTAGCAATAGCTAGGAGCCAGGAGATAGAATCGACTTAAATATCTTTCCACAATTGAATAGATAATGAAATTCTGTTACATATAAACAATGGAATAATATTCATCTGAAAAGAAAAATCATGAAATTTACAAGTAAATGGGAACAACTGAAAATATTATATTTGGGGAGGTAGGACATACCTAGAGACACAAACGCTTTACTTTCTCTCATCTGTAATTTCCAACTTCAAATCTTAAGATATGAGTATATAACCTGGAGTAACTGTGAAACCAGGAAATTAAAAATAAATCATAGGGGTAAAGCACTAATGAAGGGACTAGCAGGATATAGGTGACGTAAAGGGACAAATGGAAGGACAGAGGGACTTGATTTGGGATCAGGGTGAGAAATCAAATAGAATGGGGTCATGCCATAGGGATAAATAACACTGAGAATGTTTGAAAAAGCCCTAAGAAATCACACACACGCATGCACATGCAATACACACACACACACACACACACACACACACACACACACACTGAAACTATGCCACTTGGGGTAATAATACTTCTTCTAAGAGCCAATGAGTACCTAACACAACCTTCAGTACCAGGCATGAGAAATCTCCTTTTGTCTTGTTGGTCAGGGAATTCTATGTGTCTCCCAAAACACTGTAGCCTATTGGTTTTTCCCCTGGCTGTGCCCTAGAAGTAGATGCCCCTTTTTCTGAAGACAACATGCACTTTGGACATAGGTCTTAGATGAACTGGATTGGATGTGGCCTTCCCTGGCTTTCCTATTGCCAGAAGGTCATGCACAAGTTACCAAGGAAGGAAGCAATCAAGAGTCCCACCCAGTTGTGACACCCATGAGCCATAGAAAAAACAGCACGAAAAGCTATCCCCAAAGTACAATCCTGGCATTCATTCCAGAACTAACAGCTGTCTGAGCAGATGTAAAGAAGAAAAATATTTCTGGTGTTGGAAACCTAGGCAGCTATTTGGGGCTATGAGGTCATGGATATTGGATGAGAACCAACTACTGCAACGTTATAAACCACTATAACTATCCGTATGCGCACAGGTGAGTGTGGCTCTCAGTTCTCAACAAAGAAGCTTCTCTTTTTATCAGAGATGTTCACAGAAAGGCACAAGTGGTCCAAATGCAGAGGAAAACTGATGGTGGAGTACTAAGACCTGATTGATACATCAACAAACAGCCTCACACCGAAGTGGAAAGTGGAAGAAGAGGTGAGAAGAGTCTAAGAGACAAAGGACCAAATGGACTCAGCAGGCTGCATTTACAGATTGTGTGTGTTTATATAAAGCAGTGGTATACATAGGTACATGTAATAATATATACATTTTATATATAACATATATGTAATTATATACATATATATATACTATATGTAACAATAAATATTAAAGAAAAAGAGGACACATTTTAAGGAGGGGAAGCACATAGAAAAGTCGGAGGAAAGAGAAGAGGGGGAAATAATGAAATTATGTTTTCATTAAGCAATTTACAAAAATAATAAAAGTAAAAAAAATAAAGCTAGTCTGAATATTTACCATGTCATTTTGTAAGCATGTTTTTTGGTGATTAAAAGCAGATTGCCTGAGAGATGCTACTTCATTTTTCAAAAACTGGAAAACTTATTTTAATACAGTTGAATCATTTTGCATTTTGACCAAAATGGTTGAAAATTCAGTCTCTGTGTTGTGGAAAATAATTCTCATGTTAGGCTTTAATGTTAAATTTTAATTTTAATCACTCTAATCAGTTGAAATTACTTTTTCTTTGTACCCAAGCCTTCATGCCTACTAGGCCAGCTCTCTATTGCACTGCAGGCCCAGAAGTACTGTTCATTTATTGCAGACCATTAATGTTGACTTTCTGTCCTGTTTGCTTACTTCAGCATTTTCCCTTTCATGTGTGAAATATCTCATAGTTTTTTTTAATGTTGTTGTTTAGACATCATGCACATTTTAAAATCAAGCTTTGTTTCCATGTTTTATGAAATTTCAGCAATCCATTATATATTCTGTATTATATGCATATGCTATGTTTAGTTTTTCATTGTTTCAGTGCTCTCTTAAAAAGAGCAGAACTTTTTAATTTGGTGGAGATCAATTTATTAACATCATTTACAGAAGTCCCTTTAGTATCATGTCTAAGATATATTTGTCTAATTTAAGACTATAATGATTATCTTCTATGGGTTTTATAGTTTTAGATTTTACACTTAAGCTTTTGATTAATCTTGTTAGTTTATTTACAAACAGGTGTTCAAATATAGATTTTGCATTGAAATAGATTTTTTTTAAATTGAAAATCCCTTGGCCATATACATGGCCATATTTTCAGATTACTCTACTAATCTTTTGTCCTATTTCTCTGCCACTTCCACACTATCTTGATTGTGGCAGCTGTATAATAAGGACTTATGGTGTTTCACCTTTAAAATTCATTGTCCTGTCTATTCAAAGTCTTTTACGTGTTTACATAAATTTCAAATGTTGCTCATCAATGTATACAGAAAGATTCATTAAGATTGTGTTTGTTATTACACTGAATCTATAGTATAGAAAAGTTTTAACAAGAACGGAACCCTCTAATATATAAACACATGTTATCTTGTCTCTATTTTGGGTGCTTTCTAACTTACCTCATTACACTGTGTGTTAATACACCACATGCACGTGTTTTTAAAATTTTTTTATTAATTTATTCTTGTTACATCTCAATGGTTATCCCATCCCTTGTATCCTCCCATTCTTCTCTCCCTCCCATTTTCCCCTTATTCCCCTCCCCTATGACTGTGCCTGAGGGGGATTTTCTCCCCCTTGTGGCACTCAGAGGAAGGATAGCAGGTTACCAAGAAGAGACTTGATACCCTATGAGCACATGCACATGTTTTACAGCAGACTATTTCTAATAATATTGTATGTGGTATGCCTGTCGTCTCCTCACCCCTACCCCAACCAAGAGCAATGCTGCATTGCTCTTAAATAATCAAGATCTTTATATAGAAAAATGCCAACTTGGCAAGGATTTCTGTCTGTATCTAAAAGACACTCTATGTGGTGGTGAACATAGTAGAAAATACTGTCCCCATGCCAAGAAAGATGAGGGTAACCCTAGTCAACACCTCAGTGGCAACCTGTGTCACAGAGTCACAGGCGTCCAGCTGATTCACATAGAACCCATAGTCCATGTAGATTGTGAGACAGGGATAGCTGTGTGAATTCTCTGGGTTTTGGAGGGATTTCCACAACCTGCACAGCATGTTCAGAGTATGATTTTACACAAGTGTGCACAATAAATCATTTTAATTGCGCTCATAAGCTATTTCCTTTTCACTTTGGAAGCTGCTAACCTGCATTTCCTGTTTACTCGGGTAATTAATTTTATTCCTTCTCAAGTCCCTGATGGGGTTGAAGACCAGATAGTTTAGTTTTACAATTAAGCTTAGTTGTTTAGGTGTTAAGATGTTTTTTGGTCTAGATAGATGTTTTAAGTTGATAGAGATCAGATGTGATAGAACCTGATTTACATTCAGAATTTTAGACTCACCAAGATAGGAAAGATGTTTTCTTCAAGGTTGCCAAAGACAGATGTACATTTCAAGAACATTCCTCTTTGGAAAGAGCACAGGCAGATGTGGTAGGACTCACAAAGGCTAATGTGACAAGAAGACAATTTGTCTTATTTCTCATGTTCTTCACAGTTCTCCCCCAGCAAATATTTCTTGCACAGGTTACATGTCTCATTGTTCAGGTCAGACTTTAGAGTCTGGTAGCATTAATTTAATAGTAAGAGGGCATGCTGAAATTCCCTAATGCTGTCCACCTGGAGAACAAAGACAGGGCCTCACCATCTTGTGCCTTCATGGAACTGTCCTCGTGGTCACCTAGGCATCGCTTAAAGAATACACTGACACTTTATGGGGTGAATCTATCAAGGTAATCTATTTGGGTCATATACACATGGAAAGCATAAAGTTTAAAGTGGTAAAACTCTTCACAAATTTCAGAAAAAATTTTTTCCATCCTTACACTATCAAAACAGTAACCAGATAACCATATTCAATTCTTTTTCATTTCAGGCACTTAGATATGGGTGAGATCCTGTGTGTGAGAACAACTCATCAAGGATGGAATGCATGATGTGACGTGGAGGTCTAAAAGCATGAATTGATTTTATTAAATTGAAAGCATCTTAGGCTTGAAAGCCCAAGATGGGGGAGTGGGAAATACTGTCCGATGTAGGTCTCATTTGCTACTCAGCATCAAAAGCCAGTGTGCCTTTCAAAAAGAGAAGGGAAGCTGTGGTGAGGTGAAGATCTTATGGGTAGAACAAACTCCGTACAGGTACATGAAGAAAGCTTTCTCAGAAAAGGAGGTAAATGATATACCCAGAGTTCACAATGAGTCCCACAATGCCAAAATATGACCCTTGATCCAACCCAAGGCAGGATTTGGGCATACTTGATGTCAGTATTTTCACCCATCAGATTTTTCTTTTTCAGAAAATCAAAACCACTTTCTTCATTCCGGAGTCAGAATTGTGTTTGAAACTGTGCTGATGTGAAAATAAGGTGATTGTTAGCTTCGGTCTTGGGAGCCAGTGGGAAAACCAAGGTAACCAAGGAAGGAAGGGAGAAGGTCACTAATTCTTGAACACATGTGGGCAGCACAGGTCTGCAGTGAGTCAGGAGACGCGTAACAGGGGCCCAGTCAATGCTCCAACACGGCGAGGCAGGTCAGAACTTCTGGACTTAGTCAAGTGACAGAAAAATACCATCAAGTAGGAATAATTATAACAGGAAAGTTTTACAGAAAATTATAAATGGAATACATTTAAATCTACTACTTGTTTGCAAAATTTAGTTTTAATTTCCTTGCGTGCTTTTCTGATAGAGATAGTAATTATATAAGCTAGTATGTTAGCCATTTACTTTACTCTTCTTAATGTATGGCTCTAAGAGAAATATATAAAATTATGTTTTATTTTTAATTTATTCTACTAAGATTGAGTAATTATTATTATGTGTATCAAGAGAGAAGTGAGAAGAGACAAGATGAGTCCAATTTACAAAAGAAACTTTTTTTCCTCTGGTGTGTTTTTCTACAGATATTCATCTTGATAACTAATCCTTTACACATATACACACACAGATACACTTCAACGTATAAAATTACAATATGTCAGATTCTCTTCATTACTGAGATAAATATTCCAAGTTCAACTACATATTGAATTTAATCTTTTGGCAGAAAATTGGAAAGAAAAAGGAGGAGACCGTTACGGATTTCAGCTTTAATTCCTGAAAAATCGCACTCTTCCGTGTGAGCCACAATGGGGATAGGAAAGACTCTCTCTAGGAAAACTGGGTTTTGTGTGACTGACACACACTGCATTTTTAATAACAGAATGAAATGCATTATTCAGAGCTCAGTGTTGTCCAGCCGATTCAGCTCAGCCGTGGATCTTCTTTCTTCATGTGCATCTGTTGTCTGAAAAAGTTCAAATTCTTTTTGTGATCAATACTAGTGGCCACAATACTATTTGTTTGCCTAGGCATTTGCATGCTAGAAAACTGGTATGTGGTAGTATAGTATTTTATAGGATATTTTAATGGAGTGGACAGTTAGGACTTCTGTATCTATTTTTAAGTTATCTCAAAGAATATCTAAGCATATCTGCTGGCTTTTATTTTTGATTTTCCCCTTTGATTGCTGATAATAGTGTTATGCTTATATAAATGTGGTATTATTATCAGCAATCAAAGGGGAAAATCAAAAATAAAAGCCAGCAGATATGCTTAGATATTCTTTGAGGTAACTTAAAAATAGATACAGAAGTCATATACAGGGGGAGGTAATCCCCCTCAGGAACAGTCATAGGGGAGGGGAATAAGGGGAAAAGGAGAGGGAGGGAAGAGTGGGAGGACACAAGGAATGGGATAACCATTGAGATGTAACAAGAATAAATTAATAATAAAAAAATTTAAAAAAAAAGAAAGACAAAGTGCACAGGGAATGTATCTAAATGGATTAACAGATCATATATAATTTTAGTTTAGAAGTTTATACCCTACAGCAAATATTTCCTCCAAAATAACTATGTACAATTATGAGTAGAACTCTTTTTCTAACTCCCTGCTTTATGCCTGCTTAGAAACCACTATACATGTGTGTTTCCCATGCTTTTCCTTTGACATTTTCTTCTATTTGTTTTGTCATATTACAATTTGTTTGATCTTATTTTATATTTTATTATTATCCTTAGATGCCTATTTGTTTTCTCATGAGAGCAAGAAATGGTGTGGATTCAGATAGAAGGAGATGGAGAGGCTCATGGAGGACCGGAGGAGGGAAAACGCTGATCAGAGTATATTGTATCAAATATATTTTCAATAAAGGAAAATAGAAGAATAAAAAAAAAAGTAAAAATGAAAGTGAAGTAGCTGTCAACACAGCCAAGATCAGAGAAAGAAAAGAGAATAAGGACGCCAAAGTAGGGGGCACATAGTGGGGAGAGAAGAGAAATCAATACTGTTTAACATTGGAGGCTGAATCTGATCCCTACTCCAGTGCCTTTCATCTACACATTTGAGCTCTTAGAATGAAACTGTCTCCAATTATAATCTAATTTTTCTTATCTTCTGTCTTTACTTTTTTCATTCTATTTTCCAGTCAAAACAGGTACGTACACACACACACACACACACACACACACACACACACACACACACACACTCACCATATGTCACTCTGAATCTACTCAAACTGAAACATTCATAAGTAAATTAGAGTTTTCTGTTATTTGTGTACCTCTTCTAGGTGAGCTAATCAGGTGTACATGTTTAGGGTATACTTAAATATACATATGAATATAACTAAAGACACACATGGTTCTTAAATAACTGTATCCATAAAAATAATTTAAAATTTCCAGTTGATTGGATGAGAGAAGTAAAGTAACTCAAAATATTGAAGAAATGTAGGTTACATATGCATGTGAATACAGACATTTGCTCAACAGGAGCAAGGGAGGGTGTTTTGATGAGTCCTTAGGGAAGACCAGGTACCTTCCAGTCTATGAATGATGAATGGCTTCCTGACCCTTGTGCTGAGCTGAACCCCTGGGCTTCTTGGAAATACTCTTGGATCACAGAATCTAATTGAGTTTGTCACAATAATATTAAAAATCATTAGTTACTTATAACTACAATAACCAAGTGGAATAACATATAAAATAGTATTTAAATTGCAGCAAATATAAAATGTATAGAAATAACTCCAACAATATATTAAGGACTCTTTCCCGAAGATTTCAGAATCTTACTAAAAATGGAATTAGTATAAATTGTTGGAAAATAGCCTCTCAAACAGAATTCTGTCATAAAAGTAACAAAATTATCAAAGGCACTATATTTAGGACTCTGAAAATGAACCAAAGGCTTTCACCTATCTGGTGTCACATCTCCTTGATAGCATTGAAAAGAAACAGCTGGCACTCCAAGCCCTGCCTGGAGCCCACTGACAGGAGGAATGCTAGTATTCATCAAAACCCTCTTTCTCAATGTTGTCCAGGGCACTGGTTCCTAACTGAAAATAAAAATGTGTAAGATCTCAGTTACAGAACTACTTGTATTTGACCCAAGTTGTCATATTTTAGGTGAAAAAAGTCCCTGCCCCAGGGACATTTGTTAGAAATAAGTACATTTTACAAATAAGTGTTTTAGAGCCCGGTGTGGTGGCACATGCCTTTAATCCCTGCACTCGGGAGGCAGAGGCAGGTGGATTGATGTGAGTTCGAGGCCAGCAAGGTCTACAAAGCGAGTCTAGTAAAGCCAAGACTGTTACATAGAGAAACCCTGTCTAGAAAAACTTTAAAAAAATAAGTGTTTTAACTTGTCAGGTATTTGATGAAGTAGATAGAAGTTGAGGCAAACCTACTCTTGGGACTCTTTTTCTCCTACTGGGTTGCCTTGCACAGCCCTGACCTAAGGGTTTGAGCTTTGTCTTACTGTTATGTCGTGTTTGGTTGATATCCTTTGGAGGCCTCCTCTTTTCCAAAGGGAAAGAGAAGAGCAGTGGACCTGGGGGGCAGGAAGGAAAATGTGGGAAAAGTAGGAATAATGAAGAGAGGGGAGGCTGTAGTTGGGATGTGTTATATGAGAGAATTTAAAAAAAAAAAAAGGAAGAGATTTTCTGAATGCTTCAATAGAAAACTCAATAGAGATCTAGACATCTTTGAAACATCTCTGATATATTCTTGGAAATTCAAAAGTATACAGAGGTGGAAAGGTCTCTACACTTGCCCTGGAAATATCCAAGCATGTTCCTTGTCTAGAGGTTCTGGGAAAGTAGGAAATGAATGCGAAATCAGAGACATGAGCTGAACTATGACGCAAGTGTATGCAGACTGAGCAATTGGGTCTTCTGGAAAACGTGATGTGTTAACTCAACCAAGACTTAGACAGCCTTACATAATGAAGAATATAAACAGTATGGAATCCATTCAGTAAAGTAATTCAACAGCCACCACTATAACATGAGGAAAATATAATTTCTGAAGTGTCTACACATTTTATATGGTAAGGATTTTATAATTGTGTGTCATACAAAGGAAGAAGTATTGCTCATAGGCAAGGGAAAAATCAATCAACTGGAAGTTTCTCTGTATAGCCAGATGTTCTAAAATATCTAAGACAGTGAGAATTCACACTTCCTAATATAAAGATTTACTAAAATTGAGAGTAATTAGTGTCAGCAGGGCACTGATATACATAAAATACAATACGTGTGTGGAGACAGAGTCAAAGACAATCACTATCTATTGCTAAACAGACTATGTATAGTTAAGTAGGGTAAGGGGGAGTTTAGAAAAATTATACTATTTCCATTATACACTATAAAATAAACAACTTTAACTTTATGTCCATTTTAAAATATAATTATGAGATAAATCATAGACCTAAAGTAAAAGCTAAATAATCAAACTTCAATAAGATTTTGAAGGAAGCAAAGATTCTTGCCTTATAAAAGACTTTTAGTAAATTTAAAAGGTGTTGACAGATACAAAGTGTATGCAGGGTAATAATACTAGTAAAGCTTTTATATGTGTGTGTGTTAGGTAATATAAATATGTTTATATAATATATCACATATATACATACATATCTTTATATATAGACATTATGCAAGAGCTTACTGAAGTTGATTATGTAGCTTGTACACATACATATGTATATATACACATGTGAATATGTAATTATATGTATTTATATGAATATATTATACAAATATATTTATATTATATATGTACATACATATAAATAATAAATTTACTAGTATCAACCTATGTATACTTTGTATCTGTCAATATTTTTTAAATTTACTAAAAATGTTATGAGGCAATAATCTTTGCCTCTTTCAACTGAAGTTTGATTATTTAGCTTTTACGTATACATATGTATACATAAATATACATATGTGTACATAAATATATAACATTATATTTAGATTTGGCTATCATATATGATAAAAACTGTTACTTAGATACAAGCTATCATAATATATATATATATATATATATATATATATATATATATATATATATATATATTATAGCTTTTGGATATATATCCAAAAGACTCGTTTCAGAATATATAGAACATTAAAAGCAATAACAAAAGTTTGACATAGCATTATTTAAAATGGATAAAATTTTAATAGATTTTGTTTATTCAAAAATTGTATAGAAATGGTTGTTCAATACTAAAGGTTGTTTGGCTTTATGATGTTTCCAACTTACATTAGAACTCTAATTTAAACATACATATCTACAATTTCAAATATAGAATCCACAAGTGAGAAAGAAAATGAGACATTTGTATTTGTGTCTGGATTAGTTCAGTCAGAACGATTATTTCCAACTCTATCCACTTACCTGTGAATTTCATAACTTCATTCTTAGCAATAGATGGATAATATCCCATTGTGTACTTTACTATGTTTTTATTATTCTTAATCAATTGATAGCCGTCTAGGCTGTGTCTATTTTCTGCCTATTATGAATACAGGTGTAGTATGAGCTGGTGTTTCTACAGTAGGACATACCGTCCTTTGCGGATATACCCAGGTAACAGGCCAGATCTAATTCTAGCTTTGTGAGAAACTTCCAAACTGATTTCCATAGTGGCCACACCAGTTGATATTCCCACACTTGTTAGCTTTGAATCTTTGCATAAGTGTATTTCTTTTTTGTTTTGTTTTGTTTTGTTTTTCGAGACAGGGTTTCTCTGTGTAGCGTTGGCCATCCTGGACTCACTTTGTAGACCAGGCTGGCCTCGAACTCACAGCGATCCGCCTGCCTCTGCCTCCCGAGTGCTGGGATTAAAGGCGTGCGCCACCACGCCCGGCTCAACATATGTGTATTTCATTTGGACTATCCACAGAGGTCAGGAAGTGAGAAAGAGACTATAGGGATTTTCCACAGGGATAGATTAGGGTGGCATAGAGTCAGAGTGAATAACGCAACAGAATGGGTTAAGAGGAGTGGGAGCAGAAGAGTATCGAAGATAAAACAGTAGAGGGGAAGAGTTAGAGTTGATGTGGGTATTGCCTCAGTGACAACAAGCCTAGTGGCTTGTCTTCTCAAGGTTATGTGGATAGGATGGACACAGCATGAAAGACACACATACAGATGCATTTCTTTCTTTGCACGGTGCTTTGCACTACTCTCTTGACTCTTTCACACAGTTCTGTATCTTGAGTTCAGCAAGGAAACCAGAACTCCTGTAAGTGTTATGCGAAATGTATTTAGAAATAGAAGGATCCAGAGGGTCCTAGAAACATACAAGAAGAACATTATGATGGGTGGATCTGGGCCCAGGGGTCCTGCTCAAACTATGGCACCAGCCACAGAAAATATGTGCAGTAAAATTTGATCCCCTCCCCAGATCTACCCAATGGACAGGACATTCTTCACAGTTGAGTGGAGAGTGGGGTCTGACTTTCACACCAACTCTGGTGCCCCATATTTGACCATGTCTCCTGGAGGGGGAGGCCTGGTGGCACTCAGAGGAAGGATAGCAGGCTACCAAGAAGAGACTTGATTCTCTATGAGCATATACAGGGGGAGGAGGTCCCCCTCAGTCACAGTCATAGGGGAAGAGAGTAAGGGGAAAATGGGAGAAAGGGAGGAATGTGAGCATACAAGGGCTGGGCTAACAATTGAGATGTAATATGAATAAATTAATAAAATATATTTTTTAAAAAGAAAAATAGTTCAAGAATTCACATTCACACAAATATGAGAAAAATAAAGTTGCTTAGCAGGGATGGAGTACCAGTAACATAGTCACCTCACGTACAGGGTATATCCAGGAGGTGGTGGGACCTCCTGCCTCAGCTTCTAAGGCATGGCTCTCAACCCTCTTAATGCTGAGACCTTTTCTTAAAGTTCCTTGTGTAATGGTGCCCCCCAACTGTAAAATTATCTTTCTTGCTACTTCATAACTGTAATTCTGCTACAGTTATGAATCATAGTGTAAACAGTTGTTTTCAGATGATCATAGGAGAACCCTGTGAAAGGATCATTTGACCTCCAAAGATGTCTTGACGCACAAGTCGAGTCTTATTGAATCTGGAGGTCTGCACAAATGTTGACTACAAGCCACCTGCTGCCACTGTGGGGCGCAGGTGGGGGACCAAGCATGCAGGGTGTATGGATGCTGTGAGTAGGCAAGACTAGAACCACGGACAAGAAAGGTGGATGAGAAGTAGGACCACAGATAGAAGCTGGAAACTGTTAGAAACTGGGAGCTGCTGGGTAAGCCTGCGCTTGCCAGTTGTCTGCACCCACCGAAAGTGTGGTGACCTGACAGGTTTCTCTTCTGTTCCTTTTCACATACCACATGGCTTGCTCTTTCACCAACTCTGACCTGCACCCTGGCACTCTAATCTATTTGGGAGCAGAAAAGCCTAATTAGTTAAGCACCCTGAAAAAAAATGACCAGAAAGTTTTGGCTGATAGAGTCAATCTCTCCTTCACCTCCCTCCTTCCCTCCCTCCCTCTCCCTCTCTCCCTAGTATTTTTATCTTTTCCCTTTTCCTTTCTGCAGTGTTGTAGGTGAACCCAGACTGTGTGTATGCTAGGTAAGCACTCCACCACTGAACCCCATGCCTAACACAGATAACTTTTAGTGTAGTGTTTAGTGACCAACCAAACCAAGATGTCCTCTTGGTCCCAAGACAATAAGTATCAGATAGAGAGGCATGAGATAAATAACAAAACACCATCAGAGTGGGCATTCACAAAGCCAGCAGAAATAGCTGTGAAAACCCTATTGAGGAAGACAGCAAGAGTCTCAGATGAAGCTGTTCCCTTCTTTGATGTTCCCAAGGCAAAGAACACATAACAGTGTAAGACAGTTGCCAGCATCAAGAAAGACATTGCATTCACCCCGAAATGACCAGAAAGAATTCAAGTAAAACAGAGTACTCTTCATTCTCCATGTATGACTTTCTTCTCCAGACCCCAGCCCCTTTGCCCTTAAAGGTATCCTTAATACTATGGCAAGGACTAATAGCAACTCCTCTTGCAAATGATTTATCCTTTAGTTATTCTCATGGGCATAAGGTTTTAAACCCTTAGCTGCTTGCTGCTTTGCTTTTCCTTGCTACAGATTTAGGAGGGAAGCCTGCCCCAAGAGAGTGAGTTTTTGAGGACACTTTGAAGCAAACACTTAGGTGTGAAATGGAGGAGGCAACACATTCATAGCCATTTTCTCTGTTAGCTGAAACTGAGCAGGACAATTTACCAATGTAAAGCACATTGCATCTCGTTAAATTCCTCTCTGCTTATGTGCACAATAGAAGATTTGGTGTGCTGTGTTGCTGATACTTTTTAAGGCCAAGATATTTTTTTTCCCAGCTTCAAGAATGTTTATTGTTGGCAACTTGCAACTGTGTCCCTGTTCAAGAATTGCTTTAAGCTGCAGGAAACTGCCTTGCCTCTTCCCCCAGGGAATCACACATCCAGTAACTGTTTGATGTAGAGTACAAAGGCCTGGCCCATTGGCTTCAGTTGGGAGGAATTCTGCAGGGGCATCCACACTTGAGGACTCCCTGGGGGATTTGCCTCACTGATTGTTGGAGCTGTACTCTACTTCACTTTCACCTTCTGCCCCCTGCTTCACGGTTGTAGACATAGCACCCTCTAAAATATCAGATGCACAAAAAATGTCAGTTAGGTTAAGAAAAATGACCTTCCCCATATGACTGTTTCTATGATCAGTCTCCATGTTATCAGACAGAAAAGACAATTCTCGTTTGCTCATGTGCTAGCTCACCTCTAACTGATGTTCAGTGGGTGCTTCCATTGGCTTAGTTTTTTTTTTTATCATATATTATTTTTAGGAATGGCTTTTGAGATAGGTAGCACTATATTTCAGTGAGTTAAGATCTGTTAATTATATAATGCTTCATCAATTTGTACCAGCTATTAGGGATGAAAAGGAAATAATTATATAAGCACAGCATACAATGTTCTTGCTTTCATGTTTTTTTTTAACCTGCAATATTTTTTTTTTTAGATCAAACCCTTCTCAACTGACAATGTAAAAAAATCTTCTGAATGTGTTTATCTCCTAGCATTCATAAGTATTCACTTCCACTCATAATTCAGTCTCAGGACTTATGCTAACTTAGCATCTTTATGATTACTACTCACAGTCAAAGCATTGTTTAATCTTTTTAACCAGTTGTGATACTGTTATAGGCAAAGTGGAGACAATGACTATTTCTCTGTCTCTAGTTTTGGCCTAAGCTATATGTAAATCATTTATTACATCTTAGTGTACAAATCTCAAAGATTCACCTAAAGTGTAAGGGGTTTTTGTACTTTGGTACACTGACACAATGTATTCATGAATTGAAGCCACGCTTTCCTGAAAATTGAACCTTTAGGAAAAGTCAGCAGGCAGTTGAACAAATTGATACTAACGACAGTGACGTTGCTTCACAATGTTTCATCCAGCCATAGACCCCCATTGGGTTCCCTAAGATTTCTTCCCATTTGTATTTGCTATAGTTACCTTACTCAGTCAGTATCCATGAGTTACACTACTTCACATGCACAGACAAGCCTCATGTCACTGTGGAATTACTGGGCTATTATTCTACAGATGTTTAAAAGAAGAATTAAGAATTCAAATACAAGTTAAATCACTTCGCTGATGTGGTGATAATAATGTAAAGGACTCAAGTGAAGTTGCCCTTCAGTGATTACTTTTATTCCATGTATGATGGTTTCCATGTGTTTGGGCAACATCAGATATGCCAAAATGTCAACACCACTGACAGGTGGGTGTCAAGATTCAACAAGCATCCCTGTTAGCTGCATCTTGATTTCCAAAAGTTATAATGTGAAAACCTTATATTGGCTGAAATGAAATGGGGTATTGTTGGTATGAGACAAAGATTAGAGAGATGAGGAACCACCTCCATGGCAGTGATAGAGCTGGTGTCATAACCAAGCTGGTTGGGCTCTTACATCAATGCTATAATGCCTGATAGCAATAGAACCGTTCAGCAAATGAATGGATTCACTCATTAATCAGTTACCAAGGACTTACATTTGTTATATTTGTATTCCTGTTCCTATACAGTTAAATGACAAATAGAATCTTGAGAACTAGAAATTGGACTTTATTCTGGTGATAAGAAAAACAAAAGGCGATAAGTTAAATACAGTATTCAGACATTAAGAAACATAGGCAAGATCAAGAACAATTGGGCAGACTAAAGATTTTCATAAAAAACAGAATCCTGAGTATTACTGGAATTCTGTGTATATATTTTATTTGAAGCCATGAAGATTATCATATTCACCCAGAAACTTTGTAGATCAGTGGACTTCTATAGGTATTTTTAAGGAAGCACTGGTCGTATCTGACATAGGAAAAAAATCATCGGAAGAGATTCATGTGAATTCACCCTTGAGAATTTAAAAGTGAGCTATTGCAATAAGAGATGCATGGACAGGCGTCCTGAGGCAATGGCTGGTTTCAAGCTGCGGCAGATTATATTACTGACATTAATCAGGCATGTGTATCATGATGCTTTGCACAGTGCTCAAGGCCATGAAGCTTTATTTAGAAAATGTAGATTTGCATTTAGTTGGTAGATTTATATATTTATTATTCACTTCAAATACTTATAAATAGAGGGACATGGTCTCTTAGTAAACTGACTTTTATTATTTTAGTAGTGTACATTTTAGTAGTGACTTTATAATACATATATATGGTCATATATGTATATACATTTTAGTAAAGAATATTCATATACACACAGAGGTAGTGATAGAGCTGACATTTGAACATAGAGCGGTCTGATTCTAAACTCAATGCTAAAATATCCTATGAATACTGAGTTCAATAAATATATAAATTGTTCATCAAGTACTATACGCATACATATATAAAGTTTTATGATTCTCAAACTTTTCATAAAAATAGCTTCTTAATCTTTCCCAACCCTATTCATATCCTTGGATTCACAATCAATTTAGATAATGCCTAGATAAAACATTTTAATCATATTTATCAGGAGGGAACCTATGCATCTCCAAGAATATTGGCTAAAATACACATATCACAGAGAATCTGTGTAAGACCATGTAATAATAAGTGACGTTGAAGTTATTATAACATAAAAATTTGAAGAATATTGTTAGTCACTATTATCTATGCATTCAGATTAGAATATAAGTTAATAGAAACAATGATTCTTGAACACCTGCGTAAGAATGAATTCATTGAAATATAAAGTAGCTATCCAATAAATCACAATTATTTCCTTCAACTTTTATCAGGGTACACTCACTCTGTATTCTGTACTCTGAACAGAACTCTAAATTTTTTGGAATTTAGAAGGTAGTTCAGTGAACAGACTGAACAGCTTAGGGGTTAATTAGAAGAAAAATCATATTCGATTTCCAACTTGGCCTTAGTAAAGAAAAAAAAAACCACTTAATTTTATAATTTTGGAGAATGTAAAATTCATTGTTTTTTTCAAATTATTCACAAATAGAAGATTAGCATATGAGAGTATGTAATACCTGCTTTTCTTTTCTCTACTTTGAATCTCATGATTCCTTTAATTCTATTTATTTTGTAGAAAATAGTAAGATTTCATTCTCACTGGTTAAATAATAGTATGTTGTTTCTGCTTATATTTACATGTATAAATGTATTTTTTCTTTGTATCTCGTGATGAACATCTAATCTGTTTCCGCATCTTAGCTATTGGGAATAGTGCTACAGTAAAGGTGTGTGAAGAGCATATCCTTTGTACACCAAATTCAATGCTCCTGCATGAATACTCCCTACACACACCTGTCTCTGACAATACACAGATACTTACTTCACTGATTCAGTGGACAGTGAGTGCAAAAATAAAACCTGGATCGAGAGTGCTGCAATGTAGAGTGATGCTAAAACACAGAGGGGAACAAAGAACACAGATTTCAAAAACTAAGGTCTCAGAGGGACTGATTCCTGAGATCAGGAGGGAGGTTGATCTCAGATAGATTCATAACAATGAAAGCCATCACCCATGTGATTTCCATCACCTTGCCTTCAGCACAACATCAGACACGGAGACACCAGTGAGTACGAGAAAGAACAGAGAACTCTGATTTCTCGTCCCTCAGTCCATGCTGAGGCAGTCTTGAGCAATGCCCTGCTCCAGCTACTGTCTCACTCCCAGGCATACAGCCCAGAAAAGTCATGAGAGAAACCTGCCCCAGGAGCATTCCCATTGCATCCAGATGCTCTGTCATCTGAAAGGAAATTTGCCTGCCTCCCATTTTGACTCACTTGTGTTCAGTCTCTGAAAAGAATTGTGTTGAATTTGTGGAGAGAGTATCTAGAGAGCCCCGTCCATCACTAAGTCTAGATATTTAAGGCACAACTCAGGATCTTTTCCTGCAGGTCTGTCCATAGTAGACAAGGGAGGAATCAGGTAATTATTAATAACATCATAATAAATAATAACATAATTATTAATAACCTATCTTCATAGTCCCCATGATTAAGCAACTTTGTGTGTCTGATTTAAATTCAGCCCATTAAGTCACATACCTATTAAACATCTACACACCATTTTTAGAATGAGAAGGAGCTTTAAATCCTCCATGATCACCTCTCAGGTGCACTATTGGTGGTGTCTGTGGTAGCTGCTTGCTTAACAGTTTAAAGAACCTCCAAAAATAATTTTATATAGTTACTGAAATATATTACATTCCCACCAAAAATGCACAAGTGGTCCTACTTTCTATTTTCATAAGAATTTGGTAGCATCACTTCTTTTTATTTATTTAGTGGTGAGCGGCCATTGCCATTGTATTTGAAATTTGCACTGCTCTGTGGCTAAGGATCTTCAGGAAGTTTTTATGCATATACTGGATATTCTTCTCATTGAACTGTCTCTTCATGACTTTTACTCATCACTCATTTTTCTTATTTATTCTTTTCCTTTTCAAATTTGTAGTCTATTTAATTTTCTTTTGTTAGGTCATGGTTTATAAATACCATCCTCATATCCCTGTGCTCTTTATTTTATTGTCTTTTAGTAGTTCTCAGCATTTCACAGTGAAAGGTTTTATTTTGATGAAGTTGTCAATCAAATTTTCCTCATGTTTTATATGCTGTGTGTTATTGACTTTATATTGAAGAAATTTGACAAATCTGTCTCAGCCCACTTGCCAAGGTCAGCATTGATACTGGCTAATCACATTGGTAGTATGGACCCCCACTATCATGTGAAAGCTAATTTTTGTTGTTTTCTCCTCAACATTATGCATCTCTCCCCTCTTAGCATGAGAAAATGTGCCATGTAAAATTTCTTCTGAGGGGTGGTACATGAAATGGCTGTCAAGGTCATCTAAACACAAGGTTTAAGAAACTCTGACACTTAAGAGAAACCTAAAGAGTCATAGATAGGATTGCGGAACAGAAAAAGCACATGGGTAAAGCAAGAATTTTGAGAAAAGAACTTCAATTAATAATATTAACTAAAGATAAGAAAATAACAATTCATTCATATAGATTCATTAGCTGTAGCAGGTGTATACACCAACATAGCATTCATAATTGAAAATATCAAGGGTGAAGCTGTGATAACTCTCTGTATTATCTTCATAATATTTCTGTATTTCTGTCTTTCTAATATGAAGTTTATTTTAAAACCCATACTTTCATCTCTGTCCACTGAAAATGCTCCAAAATATTGAGTAGCCCAGCAACACTGACTGCTCCAGGACCAGTGACCAATGACTTACAGACTGAAAAGAATGCTTTCTGTATTTTTTATATCAATATTGGAATTCTTTCTTGTTTGAAAATTTCAACTTTGAAAACTAAATAAGATGAGCATGTGTGAAGCAGCAATGCCATTTACTGTTGGTTGTCTTCTAGGACCTGGCCTGACCTGGGCTATGATTTGTGTAGTCATATTCATATTAAATATTAAATATCATATTAAATTCTTCATATTAAATAGCATAGCCACTAACCCAGAAGAACAACTCACTTCTCAAAGAAGAAGGAGACATTAACCAATATCTCTCAAGGTCAGTGACTTATGAGTCCAAACTTAGTTTAGCTATGATCTATTGTCACAATAACATACAAAAATTTTATAACTAGAGAAGCATTGAGGTCTATGTATTCTGTTGGATATCTATGCTTGTTAACAATTTTGAGAAAAGCAATTTCAAACGTGAGCTTTTCCTTTTATTCTGCATGTGATGTTATTGTTTGTTAGCTTGTTTCTATAGACAAAAAATATCAAAACAGAATAAACTGATTCTGGAGATAGCACCAAACAAAAGGCAGATGTACTGTATTGTGTTCTTTTGTTGTAGTTGCAGCAATATATTGATTATCATGGCCATGGCTTGTGTGCTGAGTGCCAGAGTCAATAGCTGCTCATCATCCTGTGCAAATTCACATCACTACTCATCACCAACTTCTTCAAATAGGCAGTAGCATCTACTTGGTATTTTATTTCAGGATATTTAAACATATGCAAAAGCAGAGATGGTATATTGATTCCTAAAATTCACATGTCATCAATAGCAGCTAATGATTTCTGCCTCTAGCTGGAGCTACTATGGACACAAAGTACTCCTAATAACAAACTGGTCTCTCGGGTTTTTGTTTGTTTGTTTGTTTTTGAGTTTTGTTTTTGTTCTTGTTTTTTTGAGTGATTAAAGTTAGGAGGTATTTTCAGTTTTAATGAGTCAACAGACTATTTCAACCCATGAGGGTAGGGAAATTACATGAGATACCTGCCAGTGGTTTGATTACTAAGAAGATTGTATGGAAAAAGAAGTTCATGTTTCCCCATTATTAACTATTACAAGGAAGTATCCTCTCCATGTTTGTTCTTTTACATTTGATGTATTACCCCATATATTTAGCATTCTACGTAATATTTTTTAAAGATTTATTTATTTAATATAGATGACTGCTCTATCTGCAAGTACACTTGCATGCCAGAAGAAAGTATCAGATCCTAGTATAGACAATTGTAAGTCACTTGATGGGAATTGGACTCAGGACCTCTGGAAGAGCAGACAGTGCTCTTAACTGCTGAGCCATCACTCCAGCCCTACAGAGTATTTTTTTTTGTGTGTGTGCCTCTTAATATTTGTATTCAAAATAGTAGGAGGGACCATAGAGACTGAAGAGGACACCTTTGAACTAGAGGATACTTCTAGTAGAGGGAAGGGAACATCAATTCTCCCACAAAAACTTCACCCAGAATTTACCCTGTCTATAAGATGTGCAGGGATAAAGTTAGAGCAGAGACTGAGGGAATGTCCAACCAGTGTCTGGCCCATCCCAATACCCAACCCATGGAAGAGAGCCAACCCCTGATACTATCAAATGTCCTCTGCTATGCTTGCAGACAGGAGCTTAGCAGAGTTGTCCTTTGAGAGGCTCCACCCAGCAGAGTTTTTAAACAGATGCTGAGACTCACAGCAAAACATTGGGCAATGAGTCTTCTGAAAAAGCGGAAGGAAGGAGAAAGGAACCTGGAGGTGACAGGAGCTCCACAAGAAGACCAACAGTGTCAACTACACAAGGCCCAGAGGGTCTTGCTGAGATAGAACCACCAACCAAGGACCTTGCAGGAACTGGACCTAGGCCCCCTACCCAGATATAGCCAATGGGCAGCTCAAGTTTCATGTGGGTTCTCTAGTAAGGGGAGCAGGGGCTGTATCTGACATGAACTCTGTTGCCTGATTTTTGATCATCCCCCTACCCCCCGACAGGACTGCCTGATATGACTTGATGGGCTGGTATAAAAGGGAAGGGGGTTCCCCTTTTCTATGGAATAGGGGATCAGGAGGGGAGAGAGGAAGGGATGATGAGACTGGGAGGAGAGGAGAGATGAGGCTATGACCAGTTTGTAAAGTGAATGAATGAATGAATGAATGAATGATACAATAACTTTTTTTCAAGCAAGCAAGAAGAGAAACAAATCCTCCCACAGCAGGCAGCATGTGCTTTCAATTTCAGACATGCCTTTTGCATGTGGTTTTTCATATGTAAAGATGACCTCTGGGGTCAGACCTGTCAGGTTCCCTATTTCTCACATCACTGCACTAACAAACTACAGCTTCTCACCAAGCATGTTGGTGAGAATAGCCCTGCTTTCCTGCTCTGCCTTTCAATAAGCACGTGCTCTCCTTTTACACCCCATGAAAATGAAAACCACGTTTCTGTACCAAACCACTAGCCTGTGTCAAGCAGACACACACATCCTGGTCCAGTGTTATTATTATCTTTATATTATAATTCGTCCTTACAGCTGCTGACTGTAGGGACCAAACTAAAAAATAAACCTGGATTATAAAAGTGGTTTGATAAGTCTATAAAACTTGACATAGTTTATGATTTATATGCATAATGATTTCATATTCCAGATTCTTTGGCTAGATAGTTCTGTACATTTAAAATGTTAATCTGTTAGCTCAAATCTTATCCTTAATTCGGAAATCTCTGATTATGTATGCATAGCATTTTAATTTCCTAAATGTTTAATGATACAAACATTAAAAAGCAAACAAAAACTAACTATACCATTAACAAAAATACCATAAAAGCAACAAATGCTAACAACTAAGCCAACACTTGGGCCCAGATCATGGATTTTTAAAAGACCAGTCTGGTGTCAAAACTAGTTCTAAGGGTGACTAGAATATTTTCTTTTGTTTTATCATGTGTGCAAATTTTATTAACCCTTTTCTATTTTTATTAAAAATTTATTACTTTATTTAATAAAGTAAAAATTAAGTAAATTATTTTAGCCTTTTCTCCTCATTTTTGGTAATAAATTTTAAAGTCTATGTTTTCTATTATATTATGTGAATAATGGATTATGTTTAAACTAAAACAGATATGTTAATGTCACAGAAACTAGTTGTTAAACTCAGAGATTAACTATTAAAATGTTTATTTTCTATGTTTGGTGAGAAACAAATATCTTCCTATATATGACTATCAGCTCCAATCTATTAGACACATTGAAGAAATTGGTTTTGCTATGATTAAATAATTGCTATAATTTTATTATAGTTAAGTTTAAATATGAAAGAACATTTTAGCAACTAAATGAGGTTGCACATGCCCAGCCAGCAGCTTTGTAATGCTCTACATCAAATATTTACATGCAAGCCCACAGTAACCTTATTCACTTAAGATTTTTCTCATAACCATGATGGCTCCTTATATGAACTAATCCCAGAAAAAAAAAAAAAACACCATCAATATGTGACCTCCCACTGCTCAACACCGAGCTAATTTATTTTGCTAAATTTCAAGTCTGAAATCCCAGTCCTAGCTTCTGTTGTCTAAGCTGTTCTCTATCTATTCAGCCATGTTGTTAAATATTCTGTCTGAAATGGTTTTGTAAAATTCTCTGCTTTCAACTATATAGGCATATTGATAAGAATCATAAATTCTATTTTCCCACACTGCGTAAAGCAAATGTGTTTAAACAAATATCTGCCAACTTGTACCTAGTTCTGCTGAAGTTACCCAATAGTTTCCCATCAACCATAAAATGATTCCTTAATTATAAGATTACTTATTTTCATGACATTTGTATTTTCTGCATAATTAACGTAACCATGGGCTAGAGGCACAGCTCATGTAGAACGCTTGTCTAACATGCTTACCTTTGCCCCACCTCCCAGCACTCAAAAACAGTAATGGTAGTAAAATTTGTGTTACTCCCTCAGTGACCTTCCTTATTTTCCAAACCTGACTCCAAATTATATTTATTATTGTCTCCTTTTCCAAAATATAGACATCTAAAGGGTAAAACAAGATTAACTTTATCACGCATCTTCACCGGATTGCCATTTAAAACAAAACAGTATGCATATGTATCTCTTCTATCTTAAGAATTTTAAAAAATTTTATTAATTTATTCAGATTACAACTCAATTGCAGTCCCATCACTTGTATCCTCCCATTCTTCCCTCCCTTCTGCTTTTACCCTATTCCCCTCCCCTAGGTCTATGACTGAGGGGGACCTCCTCTCCCACTGTATGGTCATAGGCTATCAAGTCTCATCTTGGTAGCCTGCTTATTCTTTTATTTTAAGAATTTTATTTAACTCTGAATGTAGGTTATATCACTGTTCCTGCTGCTGGAGATTTCCCTTTATGGCCACCTTCTTCTTCTTCTTCTTTTTTTTTTTAAAGATTTATTTATTTTATGCATATAAGTGCTCTATCTGCATATGTGCCTGCAGGCCAGAAGAGGGCATCAGATCACATTATAGATGGTTGTGAGCCACCATGTGGTTGCTGCGAATTGAACTCACGACCTCTGGAAGAGCAGACAGTGCTCTTATCCGCGGAGCCACTTCTCCAGCCCCATGGCCACCTTCTTCTACACAAACTCCTTCAAACGATTTGAACACAATATAGAATCATGATGTTCTTCAGGAAATAAAATAGTTACGTTTTTCAATTTTTATTGTCTAATAATTTTATAATTGTGTATAATGTATTTTATAACTCCACCCCCTAATTCTTCATATCCCCAATTACTTTTCTCTGCCAACCTCATGTGTTCATTTGAAATTTTTAGGCCACTAAGTCCACACGGTGCTGCCTGTGTGGGCGTGGCTATAGTCTGTCTACTGAAGTGTGTGTAGTCTCCATGCCTGAGGAAACCTGCCCCTCCTTCCCCTAGGAGCCATTGAATACCAATGGCTCCTTCCTAGGTGGTATTTATGTTCTTAAATTAATTTTCCTCTAAGACTCTGTTGATTTGGCTTCAGACTGGCCCTGAGGCTGCTGAATCCAGGACAGTCAACACCATACATGTCCAGGCCCATTTCTGAAGCTGTGGTCAACAGGTGCACTCCACTGGCCCTGAGCGTAAGACTCCGTCCCGTAGAAATAGGTTTCAGACCCACCCACCTACTTATTCAGGCCAAACAGAATGCTAAGGACCCCAGCAATAAGCCAACCTTTGCACCATGCTCTCTTACTGGCACAGAGTCTGGGTTGGGTGATGGGCCAAAGCTTTTCAGGATAAAGTTAGTCTGCAAAGATTGGAAAGCCATTGTTTCTTTACCAGTTTGGATATATGCACACAAGGAATAGGAAACAAAGGAGACTAAACTTACTACATGGTGCATATATTAAAAATAAATATAAATAAATAAAATGTTGAGAATTGTTAACGTTTTCCAACAGACACTAAAACATACGTCCCTACTAGCTATTTATGAAAGTAAAGATTTCCAAGCTCATTAATTTGTTTTGTTTTGTTTTGGTTTTGTTTTTCTTTTTGGAGACAAGGTTGCTCTGTGTAGCCTCACCTGTTCTTGGCTCATCTTCTACATCAAGCTGGCCTTGAACTCACAGAGATCTGCCTGCCTCTGTCTCCTAAGTGCTGAGATTAATATGTCAAAATTAGACATTTAGACAAGATAAATATATGAGAAAAGATTTTATAAATCACCATTTAATTATAAATTTTAAAGCATCTACTAGCACAACTTTAAAAAGACTTAAATATAGTATAATAAAGCCAAAAATAAAAGCATGTATGTAAACAGGACTTAGAATTTTATGTGTAGCTCTCTGTAACTGATAAATCATGTATATGAAAGGTTAGTGTATATCAAAGTTAAGATGTTCACATGTGTGTGACTTACCCTGAGACATAGGGACTAGGAATACTGCTTGCCAATATTAAATGTAAGAAACACTCTAGGGAGTTTCCTGGACATGATTTTGCCTCAATATTGGCAATGGAGAGTGCTTTTAGAGTCCAGAAAAGTAGCACTGGGAACTTAGCTAATGATCCTTAAATTACAACATGTAGCATTTTCAGTCAATGGTGCTTGATATTCATAAGCTAAAAAGTGATGCTTGACCCTTAGTTTATGTCATATAACAAAAATTTCAGTGGGAGTTTGACTCTAAACACAAGAGAATCAAAGAACAGAGAGCCAAATATAGTGTGGAGAACTCTTCTTGAATTCATTATAGGTAGTATATCTTGAAACATTAATTATCAAAGTAATCAATACATGATATTTTAATGAAAGTAAGGACTTCTGCCTAAGGAAACTAAAGGCATATGGTGCTACTCAACCTTCATAACCTGTCAATATGGAGCAGAGGTTCTTAACCCTCCTAATGCAGAGACCCTTTAATACAGTTCATGTTGTGATGACTTCTAAACATAATAGTACTTTTGTTGATACTTCATAACTGTAATTTTGCTACTCTTATGAGTCATAATGTAAGTATCAGATAACCAGGATATCTGATTTGTTACTCCTGTAAAAAGTTTATTAGACCTTGATAAGAGCCACGTGACCCACAGGTTGAGAACCACTGGTATAGAGTATTTCTGAAATATGGAAGAGTAATTTGCTGGTCATCATGAAGATTGATCACTTTTTCTCTCTGAGTTCTGAGTTAGGGAGAAGAGAGGAGATGTCTTTGTCGGTGTGGCATGTTAGAACAGACCAAGATAGCTTCTTGATAATATAGTCATCTTCATTAATTCTGGAATTTAATTCTAGGGCCTTATCTTGGGAATAGTGGCCACACAGTTCATGACAGCACAGCACAAGAGAGATGGAGGTCCAAGGACAAATGACACTGCCACTAATCTGTTCTGATGAGTGTAGATAAGTTGCCCGTACAAAAATACGATTTTTTTTTGTTTAAATAAATTTAATGCTTAGATGCTTACTAGAATCTGAAAATGTTGATTCTTAAGGTTTTGCTTGAATTTTCTATTTGTAGAAAGATGGATCCATGGACTTACTCTGCCACTTATGCATTATCTCATTTATGTACTTTATAGATGTATTAAAAAGAGCTATAGGTATCTGTGGAAATCTGAGAGTGGGGAAATAATCTCCCTCTGGGGAAAATTGATTATCCAATGTCAAATGGTCAGCCATCAAAGCATGCATATACAAGTAGCCTTATATGGACTCATATGTTAAGGAGTGCCGCCCCCCAGACACATCACCATACCATACCACATGTAATAATACTTACAGGAAAATAGGTCATAAACTTGAAAGAGAAAAAGGGGAAGAGATTATGTGGGGAAGTTTGGAAGGAGGAAAGTGGAGGAGAAATGATGTAATTATATTATAACTTTAACAAATCAAATGGTTATATTTAAAAAGATGTATGTTACGTTTGTAGCACATCTAGGTTTGTTATATAATTGATTCAATGAGAAACTTGACATGTATTTTCTGTTACCATAAGTGCAGACTATAAATGGGTCATAGATAAATTCTTTCTTTGGAAACTCATTTGCTTGAAAAGACAAACATCTGCCAGGATTATACTTCCTTGAATATTTGTTCAGCCATTGATCAATAAGTAAAACTAGAGGCCAGAAGGTCCTGCCAAGAGACTAGCTATTTAAGACAACTCTGAAAGTGTCACGATTTCAAATTCTCATGAAATGCTAAATGTTTCCCACCTCTGGTTATTGTTGAATTCTCCAGATATAATATTTTGATCATGTCTTCAGCATTCCAATAGCAAAATATTAATAAGCATTCATTAGAAATAAAACTTCAAAATTTAAGACATCATCCGCTCCTGGGCTAAGCCTATAAAGTATGATGTACTCAAGTTGTAGGTTAGTATTGTGTCTCCCAGGCAGTCACACTGTTACAAAAGTGAGAAGAGAAGTTCTGCAGGGTACCATGCAACTATGTCATGATGTCTGGTAAGCTGCGATGTCTGCTAGGAAGATTGATACATTTTTTGACTTTTGGCAATTTCAATTTATAATGTGTTTATCATGACAGAATCTGAGTCTTGGATTTTCTTTCTGGGGTATGCAATACTAGTTGATACTTCAAATTAAATGTAAAAATAAAAGGAAAAAACTTGAAGAAATAGATTTAGTGTGTGTGTTAATTTGCACTTCTTATATTCTTCCTTGATTTCTGTGCACTATAGATTATTTTCCTAACTTTGAAATGGTAATATTTAAAGATCTAGTTCAAAACTTTTTTGAAGTGTTATCAAATTTTATAGTTGTTTTATTTAGAGTCTTTCCATATTAAAAATCGGGGAAGGCTGCCTGTATTTGTTAATTGCTAATGCATCCCAAGTTTCTTCAACCATTATTTGTACAAGGCCATTATTTAATTTCTGCATTCTCTTATCTCTGATGTGTTCTCTCTACATGATATATAGAATTCTTCAAGTTATGGATGATAAAAATTACAACAAATCTCCCTCTTTGTTGATAAAATACTTTACAGAAGTACATTATAGAAAACAAAAATTTTATTAGCAGAATTTTGTTTTTAAAGTTTTTATTTATATAATTATCTCATCCTTTAAAAAGTTTTTAAAAGTTGTTTTGATTAACGTAAACATCTAAAATAAGAGCTTGCAGACGACAGTAGTAAACTTGCTTCTCACTCAGCAATAAATTTATATCCATGCTTTATTTCTCTTATGAAATATTGAAATAATAGTTATGAATGAGGTCTTTAAATGGAATTTTAAAGCACCTTTTCTTTGTAATGTTTTGTTGTATAGCTGTGTAGTATAGACTTCATTTAAAATCAATATAACACATTCATGCAGCGGGGTAAATAAGCTGGTCAATGTCAGGAGTCTGGGCGATTACATTCTACCCTCAAGTAGTGAAAGTGTAGTGTAGCGGAGTTTCTGAAATGCTGAAAAGAAACTGGAGATTCATTTGCAGATTCTGAGTCTAACAATAGAAGCACTTAGCATGGTTATGTAAGATGGAGAAGTTTCAATACAGGCATGTGACAGATTGAATGTTGGCTATTTATTTATTGAGGGAACTTAAATTTTTCTGCTACATTTAATGAATCAGAATCTTTCATTGTGTTTCACTAAAATGTCCTCTTTAGTGACTAGAAAATGATCTTCAAAATTTGGATTAAAAAGCTCCTATTTTTTATGTTTTTAATTGAAACAGAATTGTATCAATCCCCAAATCATGCTCCCTCCAGCTCCTCTAAGTTATCCGCCTTGACCTCACCCATTTCCCTCCTATCAAGTTAATAGCCTCTTTTTGCCTTGGTTATATTTGTTACATACATACGTACATGTATGCATATATACTGCTGAGTGATTTTATGTTGTTTGTATGTATATGATTTTGAGGCTCACCACTCTGCTTTGGACAACCAGAGAGAGGCTCACTCTGGCGAAAGTCTAGTTTTCATTTTCCCAGTAGTCAATGCCTGCCTGTAGCTCTATGTCTAAGGTTAGGATTTTCCCATTTCATGCTAACTTGTCAGGTGATATTATTTTGTTCCAGTCTTGTTTATGTAACTATTTCTACATTTTAAAAAAGCTATTTCCCAGTAGACATTTTGGTATTCTGGCTCTTAAAATCTTTTTGTCCCTTTTCCATGTTCCCCGAGACATGGATTCAGGAGCTAAAATGTCTATGTATCTCTTAGCTCTGGGCTTGCACAATGTATTGATCTTTGCATTGTGTTCAGTTATGATTATATGTGATAGTTTCCACTTGCTGCGAAGAGAAAGTTATTTTGATGATGGGTGGTAGCTGCTTTTATCTGTGGGTATAAGAATAAGATTTAGAGTGCAGGCTAAGTCATGCAAGCTTCCAAAGGAGGGAAGCAACCAACAGCCCTATCCAGCTGTGCTGACACGTTTGCCATCAACTTGACACAAGTTAGAGTCACCTGACAGGAGAGGGAATCTCAATTGAGAAAATGCCCTACAAATGATGGCTAGTGCTATCCCTGGGCTGGTGGTCCTGAGTTCTATAAGAAAGCAGGCTGAGCATGGCACGCCATGGTGAGCAAGCCAGTAAGGACCGTCCCTCCATGGACTCTGAATCAGCTCTACCCTTCAGGTTCCTGACCTGTTTGGACTTTCGTCCTGACTTCCTCAATGATGAACAGTGCTGTGGAAGTCTAAGCCAAATAAACCCTTTCCTCCCTGAGTTCCTTTGGATTGTGGTGTTACATTGCAGCAGTAGTAACCTCATGTAGGACAGAAATTGAACTAGGATCATGGGGCATTGATGTAACACACCTGACCATTTTGCTTTAGGGAGGACTGTGGAAGGAATTTGGAAAATTGGGTTAGGGGCCGCTGAGTGTTCAAAGCTTACTGAGCTCTTCTAATCAAGCTTGAATGATAAATGTATTGTGAGAAATACACATGGTGAAGGGATGACTTGTAGTCCACCAGCAGGAAGGTTGAGAATCACCTGAAGATTCTATCAGGGCCATTGAATATTTTATGTTAAGAATCTGTGGCTCTGCATAGCTGGGGCTGAAGAATTGACAGTAACTAACAAGACTCCAGAACCACCAGTGTGAAAACTTTTCTTTACTGAGATAGGCTATACTTGTGAACTTGAGCTGAGAAATTAGTGGTGATTAAGAAGGGCCCAGTGAGTCAGCTCAAACTACTGTACCAACCAAGGACAGTGCATGCAGTAAACCTAGAACCCCTATCCAGATCTTGCCAATGGACAGCACTTTCTACACAATTGTGTGGAGATCAGGGACTGACTCAGACATGAACTCTGGTGTCCCCTATTTGACAACTTCCCCTTGGTGAGGAGACCCGGTGACACTCAGAGGAAGAGTAAGCAGGCTCCCAGGAAGAGACCTGATAGGTTGTGATCTTATTGTGGGGGATGAGGTCCCCTTCTGTCACAGACCTAGGGGAGGGGAATAGGATGGACGAGTGAGGGAGTAGGGAACTGGAAGATACAAGTGAGGGGATAACAATTGAGATGTAATCTGAATAAATTACTTAAAAATTAAAAAAAGAAGAGACCAGCATCATTGAAGTAAACTCTTCTAGGAATTGTTTCCTGAGAGTCATCACACAGAAGATGTTTTCCAGGGTGGCCAAAGTTATACTTCATTTTGGCAGCCAAACTTAGTAGTGTAAAGTTGCCATGTGGTAATGGGTTTGAAGGAAAAATTGGATCATGAAAAGAAGCTGAGGTTTGGCCCCATGAAGAGAGCCCAAGACCACTAGCCCAGGGATGGCACCTCTCACAATGGGTTGGGCCCTCGCACATCTATCACTAATTAAGAAAATTGCCATTTTGATGGGTGTAAGATGGAATCTCAGTGTCATTTTGATTTGCATTTCTCTGCTGACTAACAAGGATGAGCATTTCTTTAAGTGTTTCTCAGCCGTTTGACATTCCTCTGTTGAGAATTCTCTGTTTAGTTCTGAGCCCCATTTTGCAATTGGGTTGTTTGGTTTTGTGGTGTGGTGGCACTTAGAGAAGGATAGTAGGCTACCAAGATGACTTAATAGCCTATGATCACATAGAGGGTGAGGAGGTCTCCCTCAGTCACAGACATAGGGGAGGGGAATAGGGTGAAAGCAGGAGGGAGGGAGGAACAGGAGGATACAGGGGATTGGATAAAAATTTAGATGTAATCCAAATAAATTAATTAAATAAAAAAGAAGTATTAAGAAAAAAAAAGAAAAAAGAAAAAGAAAAAGAAAAAAAAAAAAAAAAGAAAAAGAAAATTGCCTACAGGCTTGCCTATAGCCAGATCTTATGGAGATATTTTCTTTATTGAGGTTCCCTCCCTCTGCTTGTGTCAAGTTTACCTAAAACTATACACCACACCTAGTTAGAGCATTTGCCACGTTTCTCACTATGAAGTTCTTGTTTGTTTCTCCTTTCTGTGTGAGGGAGTCACTCTGTACAGGGAAGTGACCAAAGAAGAGAAATTCCTTATTAAACATTTGTAAAGCCTCAATTCCCTTATTAGTGCCTTCGTTTGTATATTGCTTCAGATCCAAGCTGTCAAATGAGTTATGACCTAGTACTAACTTATTTTGTGGCTCAAATTCTTTTTTGGTGGGTGCCATTTTGTTGTTGTTGTTCACTCGTTATTTTTTTCCCCTTGCAGTGCAAGGAACTAATCCCAGAAGCACATGGTTCTGTACCACGGAGCTATATCCCATGTCAATGTGCTGTTTCGTGTTCTCTTTCCTCTTTCCAGCCCCACCCAAGAGTTTCAATGCACTGACACTTATGCTCATTGGTCTCTTCATGCACACTCAGTGATTACTCAACAGAAGTCCTCTTCTCTATTATGGTGTTTGCTTCCCCCATGCTCCAATTTCCTTTTGTCTCTGCCTTAGACTTTTTGCCTCTGTTTAAACTTGGCATCTGTTCTTGTACACCATTGCTTTCTCATTTAGCTGGTGCTCACCTAGAGACTTTACCCCTGTGTTCTCCAGTCTTTGGCACAAGAAGGTGCTCTGAATGCTGACAAAAGAATAACATGAACATAAGTCAGCCACAAACCTTTGGAGTATAATTGTGTTCTGCCTCAAGATATGCTAAGGCAATTATGACACAAGTTTGTGGTTGTAACCAACTAACCAATAACTAATTTTACTTACGGCTCAGTCTATTTAATGGAACCCATACCTGACACTGATTAGGTGACTAAGAACCAGAGACTAAATAACCTAGGGATTTGGAGTAATACCAAACACTACTGGTCTTAAATAAAAACAAAACCTTAATGATAAAACTACTTCAGTGATGCTCTGTAATATTCATAGATTAGTGCCTGGTTCAGTGATCATCAGAGAAGCTTCTTTGTGCAGCAGATAAGAACTAATACATAGACTAACAGCCAGGCATTACTTACACACACAAACATGGGGGGAAGAAAGGAGGGAGGGATGAAGAAGGAGGAGAGAGAGAGAGAGAGAGAGAGAGAGAGAGAGAGAGAGAGAGAGGGAATCACATACACTAAATAGGACATTTTCATTAAATCCTTCCACTCAGAGCTCAGGCAACCACAAGGAAGAGGAGTCAGAAAGACTGTAAGAGCCAGAGGGGATTAAAGACACCAAGAAAATCAACAAATGCAAAGCATATATGAACTCACAACCCCTCATCTCAAGGCTTGGGGATCTGTGTGATAAATGAGGCAGAGATGGTGAATGACTCCAAGGAAATTACCTTCCGGACACATCAGGACTGAGGCACATATGAACTCACAAAGACTACAGCAACTGGCACAAGACCTGCACAAATTCCTGGGGTCCCAGCAGTGAGAGGGAGATACTCACTGTAAAAAGGAAAATCAGTGTCACTGATCATATTAGCCATGAAAACTTGCACTGAAAAGGAGGCTGCATAGAAAAAAAAATGCCTTAGGAAATGGAGAAGTAATCATACCCCATATAGACAATACTGTGAGGGATCTTCACCAGACGGTGATTCATCTGCTAAGTCTCTTACAGACCAGACTATGACAGTCATGATCCATAGAGACAAGCTATATTCTGAGCTGGCAGCTCAAATCGGTGGTGTCCGCATGATGCCGATTTGGCAGGGTTGTACAACACAAGATTGCCAGGGCAATGGAAGCTTGTGCCAGCATTTCAGGGAAAAAATGTCAATGAGGCCAGGCAGTGTGTAGTATGAAAAGCCCTGAGAAGCTGATGTCTGAAGCTCTGATGATGAAACCCATATTTCCTTGGAGATTACAGGATGCTGGCAAAATCAGAAACACTGAATGACTGCCACAGCAAGCTTGGGCACAGGGTGGAGCTGGGCCATGAGTGAGGCCACACACACTTCAAATGGTAGGGCTGCAGCGTTAAGGTTCCCAAGCCGATTAGAGATCAGACGATGTCCTCAGTACCCAAGACACTGGACTTGGACAACAGATTTAACATTTACCTTGCTGGCTTTTGGAGTTGCTTTAGTCATTATGTATGCCAACCTCTGTTTGTCTTTCTTTGGATTGGGATTGGTTATTCTCTGAGGTAGCATTTTGGAGAAACTTACTTTTCTTTTTGATCTTACAGGCTTCACAGTTAAGGTTTTTTTTTTTTTTTAACATCTCAGAAAAGGCACTGAACTTCTACACAATGTTGGAACAATTCATGAGATGGGGATTCTGTAAGTTGGACAGAAGGAATTCTCTATTAGATAGCCATGAGCCTATGAGTGAGGGGATTGGCATTGTTTGGGCTCACCGGCTCACACATTTGAACACTGGACTACAGTAGCAGTGCTGTTCGGGGAGTTGTAAAACTTTAGGATATTGGCCTGGCTGCCCGGTAGATACACTACTAGAGTGACAGGCCATGCGAGCTCTCACAGTCATAGAGTCTAAGTTACCATGCCTTTCCTAAAATGACGAAATGAATCCCTCTAAACCATAAGCCTAAATAATGTCTTCTCTATTAAAACAGAAAGAAGGAAGGAAGGAAGAAATTGAGCAATGAAGTAAAAAAATAACAGTGTTGTCAATAAGTAGAAACTGAAATGACAGCACACACAGTGCCAGAGTCATGGGGATAAAGACAAAGCCACCGTGACATTGAGAGGACACCTGGCATACTGATTATAGTGGAGCTGGGGTAGGTTTTATGAAAATGAGCAAATATTCCAGAGGATAAGTAATTATATTCCACAGTAAGACACTGTAATTTTTACTCAAAAGAGGTAATCTATAATCAATGGCAAGGACTAAACTATATCCACAGTCACAGATGATTGACAGAGCACAGATGAAGGTAAATAAGAATTCATGACATCAAGAAAAGTTCAGGCTAACTTGGCATAATCTGTACCCACTGCCATAGATCCTGCTGTGCTCTGCTTTGCCCCATTCCTTACCCTTACTGATCACCAGCCTTACTTTTAACTACCATCCTCTGTACTTTGTTTGGCCAGGGACAGGGGTGGTAGTGAAGGGGAGACTTGTGATGAAGATTTTCCATATTTTCTGAGACCAGTTTGATACCTGTAATGTAGGAAAAGTACGTGGAAACTAATGTAAGCCTCTCTCCCTAATGTTCCTAACAGTATGAGAACAGCCTCCAACCCAGGGGATGGGAGTCTGCTATGCATGGGACTTTCCCTGGGTGGCATAAATTCTCCATCGGAAATTTTAGGCTTCAGTATACCTAGCAGGAGAACATGCCTTCTATTGTTTTCATTCGCTTCCTTGACTAACTTATTTCTCTTGTAAAGTCCTTTATTTAGTATTCTGATTTAATGAGAAAGTGATTTTCTTGATGAAATCTAAAATTATATATATGTATATATATATATATATATATATATATATATATATATATATATATATATATATATATATGTACATGTGAGCTGAAAAGAGCAACTTGAAAAGCAAATAAGACACTAGAAAGAGAAGTCTCTCAGTAGGACACATATCCACTGGAGAATAACAAGCAAGGCTCAGAGAACAAGCCCATTGTCATTCAACAGACATTTATTGAAATCTACAATGTGCCTGGAATAACAATGTAGAAGAGATTAAAAAAAGAAAGAAAGAAAGAAAAAATAAAGTACCATTCACAACCTTGACCTATTTATAGACTGTTTTGTAGGTTAAACTTATAACTGGAAAAATTCTAGTAACTTATAAAGGTAACAGCCAAAACCACATAATGTGTTAGTGTAAAGAAGAAAGAAATGTTAGAGGAGTCATAGGAAATGCCTCAACAAGCCGCTAAAGGATACCCGAGCCAGACAGAAATTAAGGAGATAATTTGTGTAAAAATAAAACATATTGTACTAGAGCAAAGTTTTATTTCTTTTGCTCTACTCCACAGAGCTGTAGCATGGAAAGTATGGACAAGTATCTTGAGTGGGCAGAGCAATCTACCAAATAAGTGGCTGGGGTGACCAGGTGCCAGTGGTGGGAGATGGTTTCTAGGCTGACTTTAGCAATGCTCCTTTCAAACATGTGTGATGTAGACTCACCAAAGACAAGTGGCAATGCCTTGAGGTTTGGTGGAAGTTGTTCAAAGAAAGCCTTCTTCAACATTGACCTCTGAAACTGGCTTTACAACTAAGAAAAATGGCGTGAGGAAATGGGGCCACTATTTTGGAGGCCATAGCCATAGGCATAAGAGGACCTGGTTGCGTGTTGTATCATCTAAACCAGAACAGACTCTGTGCTTTGAGTTTTCTCATCATTTCTTGCGTGCCCTGCAGTCCATGAATTTATTCCACTGCTCACCTGGACTTGTTCTAAAGGTAGGTACACATTTTTTTTATTGTACCCTTCAATGAATCTTTCCTGGGTGCTTGATGCATTGGAACAATTTACAAGGTGGGCTTTATATGTCTTCTGCAGAGCTTCGTGAAATAAGCAGGTGGAAGCAACATGATATGGAATTTTCAGCATGTTGGAATTATTGATTTGGCTCATATTCTAACTGCTCTGTTTACTACTTACTATAAAATAACAAATTTCTCCTATTCTCACTTAATGAAATAAGATCCCGAAAATTCTCCACTGCATTTGTGATTTATGTGCTATTCAATGACTGTGGCCTGCTTCTCTCTTAATATTTAGAAGATACAAGAAATTGAATGAATTCAGATAGACCCACTCAAACCATCTTTTACCCTCCTCACAATCATATGAAATTGCAGGTTCTGAATGTTGAACTGAAAATTTTCAGAATGTCTATTAAATGAACGAATGTCCCATCAGCACATTTTTATCAGCTGCTGACTGTTTTAGGCACTGACATAAAAATTACTGAATGTTAGGGGGAGGCATAACTTCTAAAAAGTAACTGACTTAGAATGAAATATTCTGAGTTTCATTTTGGAGACAGTCAGATTTGTCCCAGAGGAGATATAATACATCAATGTTTGAGTTTAAGATATAAATATACCGGGAACTGTGTTACTTGTGGTGTTTCCATTTACTCTCAGTTTTGTCTCATACCAAAACAAAGAAACACATGCCTATATCTATATATAATTATGGGAAATGTTTTTGAAAAGGTTGCATGTAGCTCAACTCTAGATTTGCCCTTTGTGTGAGCTAAGTCATTTTTTTCAATAATTATGAAAGTGAATGATGAAATTTACTCTTGCCTGTATAAGAATTTAATTTTAACTGAAACTATCCATGTAGCTTCCAGACCACAGTAGAGAAAAATATGGATGCCATCCACCCAAATGTGTGAACGTATCATTAAGACAAATGACAAGCATTTCTCCATTTTAGCGTCTATCAAAATTACAAATCACTATCACTGGCATTTTATCAATAAAATGTTCTTTGTATACCACGACATAATGTGGGACCATAAAAAATTGTAATTCAAAAATTTGAACCTTTGAGTTGTATAATGTTGTTAGAACATGTTGTACATTATATACTAAAATAAAAAATAAGAGCATATAAGAGACTGCCAAAACCAAGCTAAATAATGACAGCTAGAGAAGAAAGTGAGAGAAGTTAAATTAAAATCCACATATAATTTCTAGACATCCTTTGAATGAAGAGCTAATTCCCTACAAAGAAACATTTCATGGCAACCAGGCAATATATTTTTAGTATGAATCTCACAGGCATTTTTTTCTCATCTTGCACATAAATAAAGTAGAGTTGGTTAAGGAACATTCATTGGTTTTATGAATAAGTTAATACCCAGTGTTGACCAGTTATCAGGAGAAAAAACAAGATACTTTTGGGTTTCAGACTTTGCAGATTTCAACTTTAAACATGCATTGTCAACTACATCTTTATAAAAACTATGCATTGTTTGATTTATTTCTTTTGTGGGAATATCTTTCTTTTTCAAGTCTTCTAAGATTATAACATTTAATAATCAATAACTGTGTAGCCTAGAACAAGATATAGATATTAAACAATGTTTATGTCTGGATTGGAAGATGTCAGAACACATCTACTTAATTCTACCCTCCTAGTGATTACACAGCAATTACTGTTGGCCATGGCCATGGAAATATTATGAGGCTCATTCAGAGGCTGGCCTGCTGGATGGTTCTTCCTGTGCATAGTTAATAGCTACCTATAGGGCAGCAATGATGGACCTTGAGAATGTTCCAGTAAAATGAGACTGTAAGGACCATATCATGTGATTCCTTTTGTATGAACTGCCAGAACATGTGGGTCCACAAAGACAGAAAGATTAGCAGGTGTTTTTGAGAGTGGTGGTTGATTATTAATGGCTTGGAGGCTTTTGTTTGGTGAATAAAATTGTCCTGAAATTAAACATTAGTTATGCTTTAATAATTCAAAATAATATTAAGAACAAAAGAACAGAATTATATGATTTATAAAGGTGAATTTTATGGTATATAAATTATATCTCAATACAGGGCAGCAACATTTTGGCACACAGGTAATAATTTTAGATTAGTTTGTAATTAGCTAGTAACACTATCTGTATCTAATGCTATTAATGTTCTAAATATAATTTTATACACATTATTTTTCTTGATCCCATATTAAACTTTTTACTGATAACATCATTCTCAACCTAGAGAAGATGATTTTAAGAATTGGAGGAATTGAGTGCTTTGTCCAGTATTAAAACAAATCTAGTGAACTACATGTGTATTTAGAAACCAACCCAGGTTAAGCTTCATAGTCATGCCTGATATAATTTTAAATATTTTTTTCTAATCAATATACAGGTGAAGAGGAATGAGACAGAAAGAGGATTTCAGACCATATGTTGAATTATAACTGCTATCTCAAAATACTGTGGGTAGCATAAGTTGGGTGTTGATTGAACTTTATTGTCTACTTTTGATGTTCTGAGTCCCCAAATAAAAAGAAGCTACCAGAGTGAACATGGGGTTATGATCAGACAGAGGGTGTTGCATCATAGACTACTGGAATAGAATCAATCCAGTGGAATTCAAAAGTAAGCAGCAAAGAATACTTGAGAAGAATTAAAGTTTTCTAGAAAAAGTTTTATTATAAATGAAATAAATTGATTGTCTGAATAAGCCATTTTAGGTGATTTTTAATAAAAAAAAAAAAAAAAAAACCAAAGTCCAAGAAGAAAGAAAAATGAGTAGAGAGATTCATGGGTTCATAAATACCAGCTGGAGTAGAATGTGGAAGCATCTGTAAGGTTTCTTCATTTTCAAGTAGAGCAAAACCATCAAGATATCGTCCAAAAATAATGAAAGGAGCAATTATTGGAGGTTTGAGAAGTGAGGAGATGGCATCTATAGTTGTTGGGACCATAAGCAAGAGACTGTGTAAGAGCTATCTGAATGAACTAAGGAACCTGTGGTGCTTGGGGAAATTATTGTAGAATATGACCAGCTAGTGCGGGCTGGACTCCACCTCTAGAACGAAGAAAGAACCAGACACGCTTAGTTTTGACGGTCTTTTCAAATTGTGTGGGTCAAGCAGTGAGAAATAAAAGCAAATGAGCAATTCCAAGGATAGATCACACATTCTAAACTAGGAAAATCCCAAAACATGATGAATTTAATAACTGATGATGCTTGAGTTCAGAAATTTTTGGAAGAAGCATACACAAAATGGGAAGGAATGAAAACGTGTATTGAGATAACAGAAGGAAGATGACACTAATGGTCAGAAAATTTTGGGCATAAAGATTGCAAGAATTAATCTGATAATCTGTATTTGGGAAAAACAAAACTGTTAACTACAAAAAAAAAAAAAATGAAATAGTGGAAACAATAGGCCTGAAGTCAATAGGAAAAACACTTGAAAATAGTTACTGGAAGGGATGACTGTGGAGAGAAATTTAAAATGTCATAGAAAAAGTACTGAGAAGAAAAAGAGAAAGGAATAGAGATTATTTTGTGTTAAGACATGCAAAGAATGTATGATGTCACCCAACATATGTGACTTACTCATATAATTATCTGATAATTCTAACTTCTGCATTCTTACATATTATTCTTAATTTTCTCTGCCTTTGGTAGTGATCTTAATGGCCTGGGTATGTAGTTTATTCATAACTGATATGAATCCAGGAAGTTAAATAATGTACTCACGGGGATTCCAAGATGGCACCGACCAATAAGGCACGTATCTGATCTACTCCGAGGAGACCAGAGACATAAGTGGAGCAACAGATTGCTGGACTTTGAGAACTGTAGGTGAGTGGGGCCCCAAAGGCCGCAGACCAAACAGGGGGCCTACCCCCTGGGACAAGCAACATCCCAGAGGTGCTAAACGCACTCCCCAAACTCTGGAATGGAATCCACATGCAAACTGCAGCCTGTATATAAAGCACAGACTCGCTGTTTGGGGAGGGGATTTTCTGGAGTCTCAAGCCAGAGGAGTCTCAGTGAAGAGGGTGAATCTGCCATAGGATTCCTCCTTCCACACCACCCCAAACTGCCGAGGTCACCCACCTAGGCCGAGTGGAAACACAGGCAGCGGGACCCAACAGAGACAGCTAAAGTGGGACTGCAGCTCACTGGCCATCCAGGGCCCAACCTAACACTGATCACAGCGGACTGAGCCTGTAAACAGCAGTAGTGAGAAATCAACCTGGACTGCTTCCACAGACCTATCGGGAGACGTGGGTCTTGCCTAGAGCGATAGCTGAACATCATAGCCCTGCGGGAAGACCTGGTTCCACGCGCGACCGCCAGAGCTCCGCAACCCTATTGTTCCTACCCAGCCGCAAGGCACTGGCCCTGCACTCCCTGAATGAGAGAGCCTAGCCGGGGATCCTGGCCCGAGCAAGGCAGGCAATCTCACATTATCGGGAGATGAGACATGGGTGGGTCGTGTTTGCAGTGTCTAATTGCTGACCTAGAGCGTTAGTGGAGCATCATAGCCCGGCGGGAAGATCTGGTTCCGCGGGCGACCACCAGAGCTCTGCAACCCTAGTCTGCCTAGCCTCCCAGCTGCAAAGCACTGGCCCTGCACTCCCCGAACGAGAAAGCCTAGCTGGGGCTCCTGGCCCGAGCAAGGCAGGTACTCTCACATTATCGGGAGATGAAATGTGGATCTTGCTTGCAGTGTCTAATTGCTGACCAAGAGCGATCTTGGTCCCTCCAGGCATATAGTTCTGGGAGAGGTTGAACACTGCTACAGGGTATAGAGACAGAGCTAAAAGACAGCTACACCCCCAGAAGATCTGAACTACCTGGGGTCTTGTCTACAAAGCCACAGGAAGGACAGGCAGCTGGGATCAACCTACACAACCAGAACGTTTGTGTGTGGACCTTATTCTAGGTCCCAAAACTGCTGACCTGAATTACAGCAGTAAAGTCCAAACAGATATCTACTTTGGCTGACTTGGCCTGGAGCCCACGGTGCAGAGGAAAATCACCAAGAGTGAAACCGGATCACCTACCTGTTCCACGGAAATACTCCCTGATCCCCATAGGCAAGAGCACCTGACCTATAATCAGTCATCAATTAACCACTCTCAACCAGCGAAGGTCACTACAAAATACCTTCCAACATCAAAGCCATCAAAATGACAAGAGAACAGCGAAAGAACGCTAACAGAAATAAAAACAGTTTGGCATCTCCAGATCCCAACATTCCCAATGAAAACAACCTAGAGAACCTAACAGCAATGGATAGTCAAGAAAATGACCTCAAGTCCTTAGTGAAGAAGATGATAATGGAAGAAACAAAGAAAATCTGTAAAAGAATGCAGGAGGAGGCAAACAAGAGGGCTGAAGAGTTAAAAGAGTCATATAAAGAGGCACTTGAAGAATTTCAGAAAAATATAAATAGCCAGATGAAGGAAATCATTAAAACAGTCCAAGACATGAAGATAAAAATGGAAGCTATGATACAGGAACACACAGAAGAGAAATGTGATCTAGAGGCATCAAAGAAGAAAGCAAGCATCTCAGAGGTGGCCTTATCTAACAGATTGCAAGAAATGGAAGAACGAATATCAGGACTTGAAGATACAATCACAGAACTGGAAACAACCATCCAGGGAAATGCTAAATATGAAAAGTTCCTGACACAGAGCATTCAAGAATTAAAAGACAACATGAAAAGACGAAACTTGAGAATAATAAGGATTGAAGAAGGCAACCGACTCCACAGCCCAGAAAATATCTTTAATAGAATAATAGAAGAAAATTTCTCCAATTTGAAGAAGGAGATGCATATGAGCATACAAGAGGCCTACAGAACACCAAATAGAATAGATCTGAAAAGAAAATCTTCCCACCACATAATAATAACAACCCAAAATATATAGAACAAGGAAAATATATTAAAAGCAGCAAGAGAAAAAGGCCGAGTAACATATGAAGGCAAACCTATCAGAATTACTACTGACTTCTCAGCAGAGACCATGAAAGCCAGAAGGGCCTGGACAGAGGTGCTGCAAACCCTAAGAGAACACAGATACCAAGCAAGACTACTATATCCAGCAAAATTACCAATAACCATTGACGAAGAAGACAAGATATTTCATGACAAAAACAAATTCAAACAGTACCTAGCCACTAATCCAGCTTTACAGAAGTTACTAGAAGGAATACTCCACCCCAACTGGTCAAACTACAACCAAAACTACATAGGAAATACGTAACTATACCATTGCAAAATCACAACCTGACAAAATCTTGGCTGTTACAAATACCAAAAATGAAGGGACTTACCAATCACTGGTCATTAATATCTCTCAACGTCAATGGTCTCAATTCTGCAATAAAAAGACACAGACTAACAGAGTGGATGCTTAAACATGACCCAACATTATTCTGCATTCAAGAAACACATGTCAACAACAAGGACAGACACTGCCTCAGAGTAAAAGGTTGAGGAAAAATATTCCAAGCAAATGGTCACAAAAAACAAGCTGGGGTAGCCATTCTAATATCTAATAAAATAGACTTTCAACCAAAATTAATCAAAAGAGATGAGGATGGACACTTCATACTCGTCAAAAGTAAAGTCAACCAAGAAGACATCACGATTTTGAACATCTATGCTCCGAGTACAAGGGCTCCCACATTTTTAAAAGAGTTATTAACAAAGCTTGCCCCACTCATCAATACCCACACATTAATAGTGGGAGACTTCAACACCCCACTTTCACTCAAGGATAGGTCTTTGATTCAAAAACTAAGCCGGGAAATAACCTCATTAACCAATGTCATGAATCAAATGGACCTAACAGATATCTACAGAACTCTCCACCCAAACGCAAAGGATTATACCTTTTTTCTCAGCACCTCATGGAATGTTCTCTAAAACTGATCACATAGTTGGTCACAAAGCAAACCTCAACAGATACAAGAAGATTGAAATACTACCTTGTATCTTATCAGATCACCATGGTCTAAGGCTGGACTTCAACAACAACAGAAATAACAAAAAGCATACATGTACATGGAAACTAAAAAACTTTCTACTTAATGACACATGGGTCATGGAAGAAATAAGGGAAGAAATAAAAGACTTCCTGAAATTCAATGAAAATGATGGAACAACATACCCAAATTTGTGGGACACATTGAAAGCAGTGCTAAGAGGAAAACTCATAGGACTACGTGCCTTTAAAAAGAAAAAGGAATCATCCCACATAAACAACTTAACAACACATCTGGAAGCTCTAGAAAAAAAAAGAAGCAGAAACACCCAAGAGGAGTAGACGCCTAGAAATAATCAAACTCAGGGCTGAAATCAATAAATTAGAAACAAAGAGAACAATCCAAAGAATCAACAAAACCAAGAGCTGGTTCTTTGAGAAAATTAACAAGATAGGCAAACTGTTAGCCAATCTAACTAAAAGACAGAGAAATACTATCCAAATTAACAAAATCAGACATGAAAAGAAAGACATAACAACAGACACCGAAAAATACAAAGAATCGTAAGAACCTACTTTAAAGGCATTTATGCCACAAAATTCGAAAATTTAAGGGAAATGGACAAATTTTTCAACCGATTCCATTTGCCAAAATTGAACCAAGACCAGATAAACAAATTAAATAGCCCTATTTCATCTGTAGAAATAGAAGCAACCATTGATAGTCTCCCAACCAAAAAAAGTGCAGGGCCAGATGGTTTCAGCGCAGAATTCTACCAGTCCTTCAAAGAGGAGCTAATACCGATACTATTCAAGCTATTCTGAAAGATAGAAATGGATGGAATATTACCAAATTCATTCTATGAGGCCACAGTCACATTGATACCTAAACCTCACAAAGACCCAACAAAGAAAAGAGAATTTCAGACCAATTTCTCTTATGAACATTGATGCAAAAATACTCAACAAAATACTCGCAAAGCAAATACAACAGCATATCAAAGACATCATTCACCATGACCAAGTAGGATTCATTCCAGGCATGCAGGGATGGTTTAACATACAGAAATCCATCAATGTAATCCATCATATAAACAAACTAGAAGAGAAAAACCACATGATCATCTCTTTAGATGCAGAAAAAGCATTTGACAAAATCCAACACCCATTTACGTTTAAAGTTCTGGAGAGATAGGGAATACAGGCACTTATCTAAACATAATAAAGGCTATATACAGCAAACCAACAGCCAACATTAAATTAAATGGAGAGATACTCAAGGAAATCCCTCTAAAATGGGGAACCAGACAAGGCTGCCCTCTGTCCTCATATATCTTCAATATAGTTCTTGAAATTCTAGGCAGAGCAATAAGACATCAAAAGGAGATCAAGGGGATCCAAATGGGAAAGGAAGAAGTCAAATTATCCCTATTTGCAGATGATATGATAGTGTATATAAGTGACGCCCAAAATTCCACCAGAGAACTCTTACAGCTGATAAACACCTTCAGCAAATTGGCAGGATACAAAATAAACTCAAAAAAGTAAGCAGCTTTCCTGTATACAAATGACAAACAGGCAGAGGAAGAAATTAGGAAAACTACTCCCTTCACGATAGCCACAAACAATATAAAATACCTAAGAGTAACTCTAACCAAGCAAGTGAAGGACTTATTTGAAAAAAACTTGAAACCTCTGAAGAAAGAGATTGAAGATGACATGAGAAGATGGAAGGATTTATCTCGTTCGTGGATTGGGAGAATCAACATAGTAAAAATGGCCATCTTTCCAAAAGCAATTTACAGATTCAATGCAATCCCTATCAAAATACCTACAAAATATTTTGAAGATATTGAAAGATCAATTCTCAATTCATATGGAGAAATAAAAAACCCAGAATAGCTAAAACAATCCTATACAATAAAAGATCCTCTGGAGGAGTCTCCATACCTGATCTCAAGCTGTACTACAGAGAAACAGTAATTAAAACAGCATGGTACAGGCAAAGCAATAGGCTGGTGGATCAATGGAATCGAATTGAAGACCCAGAGATGAATCCACACACATTTGCTCACTTGATTTTTGACAAAGAAGCCAAATCTATTCAATGGAAAAATGATAGCATCTTCAACAAATGGTGCTGGTCTAACTGGATGTCTACATGTAGAAAAATGCAATTAGACCCTTATTTGTCACCATGCACAAAACTCAAATCCAAGTGGATTAAAGACCTCAACTTAAAACCGGAGACATTAATTCAGTTAGAGGAAAAAGTGGGGAGGAGCCTGGGACACATAGGCACAGGAAACAACTTCCTGAACAGTACACCAACAGCCCAGGCCTTAATGTCAACCATTAATAAATAAACCTCATGAGGCTGAGAAGCTTCTGTAAGGCAGGAGACACTGTCAGTAGAACAAAGCAACAGCCTACGGACTGGGAAAAGATCTTCACCAACCCTTCATCTGACAAAGGTCTAATATCCAAAATATATAAAGAACTCAAGAAATTAAACACCACAAAACCAAACAACCCAATTGCAAAATGGGGCTTGGAACTTAACAGAGAATTCTCAACAGAGGAATATCAAATGGCCAAGAAATGCTTAAAGAAATGCTCGTCCTCGTTAGTCATCAGAGAAATGCAAATCAAAACGACACTGAGATTCCACCTTACACCCATCAGAATGGCTAAGATCAAAAACTCAAATGACACCACATGTTGGCGAGGATGTGGAGAGAGAGGAACACTCCTTCATTGCTGGTGGGAATGCAACCAATACAACCACTTTGGAAAGCTATCTGGCGCTTTCTCAGAAAAATGGAAATAGGGCTTCCTCAAGACCCAGCTATCCCACTCCTTGGAATATACCCAGAAAATGTCCTACAACACAACGGGGACATATGCTCAACCATGTTCATAGCTGATTTATACATAATAGCCAGAACATGAAAACAGCCTAAGTGTCCCTAAGTAGAAAAATAGATTAAGAAACTGTGGTACTGAATACCACTCAGCTATTAAAAACAAGGAATTCCCGAAATTTGTGGACAAATGGATTGATCTAGAAATTATCATAATGAGTGAGTTCACCCAGAAGCAAAAAGAGACAAACGGTATATACTCACTTATATCAAAACACTAGTCCAAGGGATACGTACCATGAAAAACTTTACTTACCAAGAAAGTGGGTCAGAGGAGAGGACATCCTATTGAGACTTTAGGCGAGAGTAGCATGGAAGAATGGGGAAATAGTAGGACCCACAGGGTCCTGGAAACCTACAAGAAGAACTTTCTGACAGGCAGATCTCGATCCTGGGGTCCTCCTCAAACTAAGGCACCAGCCAAGGAGAATATAGGCAGTAAGCTTCGAACCCCTACCAAGACCTAGCCGACGAACATGATATTCTCCACCATTGAGTGGAGAGTGTGATCTGACTCTCACACGAACTCTGGTGCCCCTTTTCTGACCATGTGCCCCAGATGGGAGACCTGGTGGCACTCAGAGGAAGGATAGCAAGTTACCAAGAAGAGACTCAATGTTCTAAGAGCATATATAGGGGGAGGAGGTCTCCCTCAATCATAGACATAGGGGAGGGGAGAAGGGAGGAAGTGGCAAGGAGGGAAGAATGGGAGGAAACAGGGGAAGGGTTAACAATCGAGATGTAATATGAATAAATTAATAAAAATGTAAAAGAAAATGTTATGAGGCACAGAAGGAAATTATGTTCAAGGTAAAAAAACTGAACACAGACATAGCTTTGTTTTATTTAACTATCAAATGATTATTCTGATGTACCAGAAAGGCTGGGCTTGTGTTGTCTATTCTGTATTTATTTGTTCATAATGATTACTATTGTAAACAAGTTGTAAAATTAAAATTGTGCTCTCAATGGAAAAAAAATAATATACTCACTTCTTGAAAAAAAAATCATATTTGTTTCTTGAAAGAGCCAGACACTACTACCAACATGGAATCAATTAACCATCCTCCCATTGTCCATACTTAAAACTAAAGATTTGGTTTCAAGAAATATCAAAGGAGCAAGATTTGGCAGAGGGAGAAAAGTCTTTGATATTTCAAATTTGCCCTTGTCTCTTGCCTTTTTGGCAGGGTATTTTATCATAGGAGTAGACATGAAACTACAATACAACCATAGCAAGTAAACAATTACTCTAAGTTTGTGGATTCCTTAGGGAGTAACTATAATGATTGCCTACCACAGGGGAGACATCCCTAAGATGAATGGGAAATCTTCACTGCTTTGGTGGGATGGGCAGAAGGACTACCTTAAAAAGTACGAGCAGTGTTTGTGCACAGAACCTAATACATCTATACATCTAAAACCAAACATATAGTGGCCACATACATTAATACATTTTAAGATAGACAGACAAAACTTTCTCTAGATGTAATTTCAAGGGTGGCAACCAGACTACAAGCTGGAAAAAGCTTTCACCAAGGCAAAATAGCAGCCACCCCCCCCCCAAAACCCTGCAGTCTCAGTGTCCTCTTGGTGCTTGCTCAGCACACATGGTGGGACATTTTAAAAGACAAGGAGGGAGTAGGCAGACCTTAGCAATCCTGTTTCCAACTCTCTCCTAACACTGCGCACTCAATCCAGAGAGAAATTATGCCTTTATTATATGTAGAAAAGCAACTTCAACTTAGAATTAGTCTATATATATATATATATATATATATATATATATATATATATATATACACTTAAATATATATATATATATAGTAAAAAAAATTCTCTGGTATGTACATGACATATTAAAAGCACACCAAGAAGAAAGAGTACAGAAAAAATGCCTAAGAGGCATAAGGGAATGAACAATAAGTACATTTATAAATATATTATAAATATTTTATGTATACAAGTAAATAAAGAGTTTTAAAAATATAATTATATTTTTGTGAACTAATAATATATGAATGTAATCTGAATGATCACAGGAGATGGCAAGCATTCTTGAATTATTCAGGAAAGGAATTCAGGTATGGGATAAATTAATTTCAGAAGTAAATACATGTACATACTAGAGAATTTTTTTATTTATTATTTATTTCTTTTTTATAATTTTATTAATTTATTCATATTACATCTCGATTGTTAGCCCTTCCCCTGTTTCCTCCCATTCTTCCCTCCCTCCCATTTCTCTCCTTCTCCCCTCCCCTATGTCTGTGACTGAGGGAGACCTCCTCCCCCTATATATGCTCTTAGAATATCAAGTCTCTTCTTGGTAACTTGCTATCCTTTCTCTGAGTGCCACCAGGTCTCCCCATCCAGGGGACATGGTCAGAAAAGGGGCACCAGAGTTCGTGTGAGAGTCAGATCTCACTCTCCACTCAACGGTGGAGAATATCCTGTTCATCGGCTAGGTCTTGGTAGGGGTTCGAAGCTTACTGCCTATATTCTCCTTGGCTGGTGCCTTAGTTTGAGGAGGACCCCAGGATCGAGATCTGCCTGTCATAAAGTTATTCTTGTAGGTTTCCAGGACCCTGTGGGTCCTACTATTTCTCCATTCTTCCATGCCACTCTTGCCTAAAGTCTCAATCGGATGTCCTCTCCTCTGACCCACTTTCATTGTAAGTAAAGATTTTCACGGTACGTATCCCTTGGACTAGTGTTTTGATATAAGTGAGTATATACTGTTTGTCTCTTTTTGCTTCTGGGTGAACTCACTCATTATGATAATTTCTAGATCAATCCATTTGTCCACGAATTTCAGGAATTCCTCGTTTTTAATAGCTGAGTAGTATTCCATCATAATAATTTCTATTGTGATATTTTTCAACTTAAATTTCCTCAACTTTTTCTTCATGAAATTAATTTATTTTGAATGCTATTCTGGTTAATCTCATCCTAAAGGCTTATTGAATGCTTAAGGACAGACTTAATTAAGTGTTGATGTCTTATGATATGCTGTGTTGGTCATTCCTATGGACCAGAATGATCCATGACATTTTAGCCCATTTTAAATTATAACAAAGTGCTCTTTCTTTATTACCTTTTCCCCTTCCTGAATTTCAAATAGATATATGTTACACACATGCTACTTTAAACAGTCTTTGATTTTCTTCATATGATCATAATCAGACTACTGTTTTCCGCCCTGGGAACATCTCTGTACATATTTTCCAATTCAAAATTCTCTTTTCAGTTACTCTCCAGCCTGCAGAATAAATCTTTTAAATACTTTATATTTTTGATTTTGTGTAATCTATATAAAGTTGGATTTAAAAGGAAATTACCACTGACAATGAGGTAGGTTAACTTATGACAACACCCAACCTATCTCAAAGAGAATGATAAACATCAAAAAAACCTCCTTATGGAGATGGCTTCAAATGTGGCAAATAAGACACTGGGTAAAATTTTTTTCCTTTCTACCACACACAGAATTCTGCCTAAAAAAGGGCAAACTTGGATGCAGGCAGAGTTGACAGCCAAACCCTGACAAGACAGGGTAAGCAAGTCCTCAATAGTTCCTGCCTCACAAATATGTCTGTCAGATATACTGGGCCAGAAGGATGAAGATGATGCTTCAACATTATAGAGAGTTTTGGGTGACTTTTCAGGCAGCAAACTGTCTCTTTCATCTTCTCATCTGGGAAGCTGCTAACCTGCACTCCCAGTATACACAGCTAATCAATTTTATGCCTTCTCAAGTCTCTGGTGTGGTTTAAGGTCAGATAGTTTACTTTTAAAATTAAGCTTAGTTGTTTAGGGATTAAGAAGTTTTTAGATATAGACAAATGTTTTAAATTGATAATGATGAGATCTGATAGATATTGATTTACATTCAAAATTTTTATACTCACCAAGAAAAAAGATGTTTTCTTCAAGGCTGCCAAATACAAATAGCCAAAACACTAAGAATGTAACATTTATATAATTCCTGATTGTGTCATGGTTCTTCTTGCTGCTGGTAATTTATTGTATATATGTGTAATAATATAAATGTATATGTAAAAAATAAAAGATATTTAATAAAAAAGGAAAGAAAAAATAAAAATAAAAATAAATTACTTTTAATTATTATATTTTTATATCTGATTTTATTATGTTCTAGTTCATATTTTATAGTTCTAATCTCTGTATTTTTACATATTACTCTTACTTACTCTGTCTTTGGTAGTGACCTTTAATGGCCTGATTATATGGTTTATTCATAACAGATATGAATCTTGAAAGCTAAATAATATGCTTATTTTTAAAAAATCATATTTGTTTCTTGAAAAAAACCAAACACTACTATCAACACAGAGCCAATTAACCATCCTCCCAATATCCAGACTTAAGTTGAAGATTTGGTTTCCATAAATATCAAAGGAGCAAGGCTTAGCAAATAAAGATGCCTTTGACATCTCTAAACACATAATGGTTGCCAAGCTGAAAATAAATGTTGTTTTCCAACAAACTAATAATTAACTAAACTGCAAGAGTTTTCCCATTCATTTTTTTCAGCTGCACTATTATATTTAGCATTTGTATTAGCCCCTTACTACAGTGCTTCTGCCTTTTCAACAGTGATTATTGTGCCTAGGTACTTCATTTCCAGTAGTTCAACCCATGTACTAACATTTTTTATGTGTAAACCACCTTAGACAAACATTCTTTTGGAAAAAGACATGATTTGGGAATATAAAGTTTTGCCTTCCAGGGTACTTTGTTGGGGCCCTTTTCTTTCCTTTCTTTGCTGTTTGCTTTGTGTCTACACATTCTTTTGTCCTGTTTCTTTGCAAATTCTTGATGCAAGACTGGTTTTACAAGTTCCTAGAAACAGTGGAGTGTAGTGCGCTTACAACACAGCATACACAAAGGCCAAGAAAAATCACAGACAGTTTAATCAGGTCAAATATGCAGCAAGTGCTGGGATTCTTCTCAATAAGGATTCTCTGCATCTCCCAGGGGACCCTTGCTTCACTTGAGCATTGGTGAACATCCTAATGGCAGAGACAGTCAGACCAGCCAGGGAACCTCAGATCCTCTGTCTAGGCTACTGTCATGAGCTATGGGAATATCTTGCTTTCATTGCTCAAAACCTCCTCTAATCCAAGGGCCTCTTGACACATAGGATGTTTAAATCTCAGAACAGGAAGCATTCCTGAAAGGAGGAAGGAAGAGAGAAGAAGAAAATGCAGCTTGATTTTTTTTTAAAGAATACAAACCAGAAACTAAGCTACTTGGATTTAAGTTATTGAAATTTCTGACACAATGGAGTGAGTAGTATTTATCCTTCCTTTCACTGTAAGGATGGGATCAGACCACTCTGACTTTGTCACTGGAAAATGTAAAATGACAGCATTTAGAAAGGCTTCAGGAAATATTAAATTGTTTACATAGTTTCAGGGAGAAATAGCCAAGAAAGTGGGAATATATTAAATGGTTAAAGCTAAAGGAGACAATGCCGATGGAAAGATATTATTGTAAAACAACAACTATTGAAAAAATAAAAGAAATAAGCCAGCTAATGTTTCCAAAATGTTTTAGAAGAAAGATCTTCAAATATCCTTTAATTAAAGGATCAAGTGATATTTATTTTAAAGTTCTCCTGCAGTGACTCAGTCTGGGCAGAGCGATCAGTTCCACCACCAGCCCTACCTCAGCGCAGCCGCAGTTCTGCTGTGACTAAGCCAGGTGGAGCGCTCAGTTCCACCACGGGCGCTACCTCAGCGCAGCCGCAGTTCTCCTGCTGTGATGCAGGCTGGGCAGAGCGCTCAGTTCCACCAGCTCTAAGACTCTGGTTGGACACAGTGTGCAGTTTGAATCCAGAATTCCAGGCTGAGCTTGGCGGACAGTTCAGGCCCTGAGTCATTGACTAACCATAGCACACACATTGGGCCAAAAGCCCCTAGCTGAGCTTGGTGTGCAGTCCAGCCCAAAAATTCTGGCTGGACCCTGTGTGCATTTTTGGCCAAGATCCCTAGCTGAGCTTGGCAGGCGGTTCAGGCCCTGAGAATCTAGCTGAGTTCGGCCCGTGGTTCGGGCCCAGTGTTCCTGGCTGGACTTGGAGGGGACACAGAAGGCTGTGGATACATTGACCTGACTCAATGCACATTCAGAGAACCAGAACGATTTCAGGACCCACAGCACAGGGGAGCTGAGGATCACTGGCAGTGAGTGTCCAAAACAACAGGGCTAATCTCCTAACATCCACACCAGTGAAGCATTAGAGCTTCCAGGCTAGGGAAATCATGAGAAAACAGGTGAATCTATCATCAGACTCCCTCCATCCAACTTTGGAAGCTACCCAACAAAAACAAAGACGGCAAGATGTCTAAAGGACAGTGAAAAAGCATATGCAAAAAAGCCCAAAACAACATGGCGTCTCCAGTTTCCAGCTATCCCAAAGAAAACAACCCAGAGAACTCAAATACAACGGAAATACAAGAAAATGACCTCAAATCCTTAGTAATGAGGATGATAATGGAGGAAACAAATAAAATCCGTAATCAAATACAGGAAGACACAGACAAACAGGTAAGAGACATAAAAGAAGCACATAGAGTGGAACTGGAAAAATTGCAGGAAAATGCAAACAACCAGATGAAAGAAATAAATAAAACGGTTCAAGCTCTGAAGACCTATAAAGAGGCAATGGAAGAAACTCAGGAATATACAAACGATCAGATGAAAGAAATCAAAAAATCAGTTCAAGATCTGAAAATGAAAATGAATTCAATGATAAACACACAGACAGAAGAAAAACGAGAACGTGAGACCTCAGAGAAGAAGGCGAGCAACACAGAGGTGAGCTTTTCTAACAGAATCCAAGAGATGGAAGAACGAATCTCAGGTCTAGAAGATACAATCACAGATCTTGAAGCAACCATTAAAGAAAACGCAAAATCTGGAAAACTCCTGACACAAAACATCCAAGAGATTAAGGACACCATGAAAAGAAGAAATTTGAGGATAATAGGCATTGAAGAAAGAGAAAATATCAGACTCCAAGGCCCAGAAACTATTCTCAACAAAATCATAGAAGAAAATTTCCCCAATCTAAAGAAAGAGATGCCTATAAACATACAAGAGGCCTACAGAACACCAAATAGAATTGACCAGAAAAGAAAAACTGCCCGTCACATAATAATCAAAACACAAAACATACAGAACAAAGAAAAAATATTAAAAGCTGCAAGGGAAAAGGGCCAAATAACATTTAATGACAAACGTATCAGAATTACACCCGACTTCTCAGCAGAGACCATAAAAGCCAGAAGAGCCTGGACAGAGGTCCTGCAAACCCTAAGAGACCACAGATGGCAGGCCAGACTAATTTACCCAGCAAAACTATCAATAACCATTGATGGAGAAAACAAAATATTCCATGACAAAAACAAATTCAAACAGTACCTATCCACAAATCCAGCTTTAAAAAAGGTCCTAGAAGAAAAACTCCATCCCAAAGGGTCAAGCTACAACCAAAACTACTCAGGAAATAGATAACTATCCCATGGCAAAAACACAACTACACAAACGCTCGACTGAAAACCACATCAAAATTAAAACCCTTAACAGTCACTGGTCATTAATATCTCTCAACATCAATGGTCTCAATTCTCCAATAAAAAGACACAGACTAACTGAATGGGTGCATAAACAAGATCCAACATTCTTCTGCATTCAAGAAACACATCTCATCCATAATGATAGGCATTACCTCAGGGTAAAAGGTTGGAAAAAATATTCCAAGCAAATGGTCACAAGAAGCAAGCAGGTGTAGCCATTTTAGTATCGAACAAAATAGACTTTCAACCAAAATTAATCAAAAGGGAAGAGGAAAGACACTTCATACTCATCAAAGGTGAAGTCAACCAAGATGACATCTCAATTCTGAACATCTATGCTCCCAATACAAGGGAACCCACATTTGTAAAAGATCTGCTAAAAAAGCTTAAACCACACATCGATCCCCACACGATGATAATGGGAGACTTCAACACCCCACTCTCACTGAAGGATAAGTCATTGAAACATAAACTAAGCCGAGAAATAACATCATTAACCAATGCCATGAGACAAGTGGATCTAACAGATATCTATAGAACCTTTCACCCAAACAAGAAAGAATACACCTTCTTCTTTGTACCCCATGGAACCTTCTCCAAAATCGATCACATCGTAGGTCACAAAGAAAGCTTTAATAGATACAAAAGGATTGAAATAATACCTTGTATCCTATCAGATCACCATGCTCTTAGGCTGCAATTCAACAACAACAGAAATAACAAAAAGCCTACATGTACATGGAAACTAAACAACTCTCTGCTAAATGACACCTGGGTCAGAGAAGAAATAAAGAAAGAAATCAAGGAGTTTCTGAAATTCAATGAAAATGAAGGAACAGCATACCCAAAATTGTGGGATACATTGAAAGCAGTGCTAAGAGGAAAATTCATAGCACTAAGTGCCTTTAAAAAGAATTGGAAACATCACACATAAGCATCTTAATGACACAAGTGGAAGCCCTAGGAAAAAAGGAAGCAGAAACACCGAAAAGGAGTAGACACCTGGAAATAATCAAACTCAGGGGTGAAATTAACAAGTTAGAAACTAAGAAAACAGTCCAAAGAATCAACAAAACCAAGAGCTGGTTCTTTTAGAAAATCAACAAGATAGACAGACCGTTAGCCAAACTAACTAAAAGGCAGAGACACAGTATTGAAATCAACAAAATCAGAAATGAAAAGGGAGACATAACAACAGACACTGAAGAAATACGAAGAATCATAAGATCCTACTTTGAAGGCATATACGCCACAAAATTTGAAAATCTAAGGGAAATGGGCGATTTTCTTGATAAATTTCATTTGCCAAAGTTGAGTGAAGAACAGATAAACAAGCTAAATAGTCCCATTTCCCCTACAGAAATAGAAGCAATCATTGATAGTCTCCCAACCAAAAAAAGCCCAGGGCCAGATGGTTTCAGTGCAGAATTCTACCAGACCTTCAAGAGTGAGCTAATACCGACACTATTCAAGCTACTCCAAAAGTTAGAAATGGATGGAACATTACCAAATTCATTCTATGAGGCCATAGTCACATTGATACCTAAACCTCATAAAGACTCAACAAAAAAAGAGTATTTCAGACCAATTTCTCTTATGAACATCGATGCAAAAATACTAAATAAAATACTGGCAAAACAAATACAGGAACACATCAAAGATATCATCCATCATGACCAAGTAGGCTTCATTCCAGACATGCAGGGATGGTTTAATATACAGAAATCCATCAGTGTAATCCATCATATAAACAAACTGAAAATAAAAAAAAAACACATTATCATCTCTTTAGATACAGAGAAAGCATTCGATAAAATCCAACATCCATTCATGTTTAAAGTTTTAGAGAGATCAGGGATACAAGGCACTTTCCTCAGCATAGTAAAGGCTATATACAGCAACCCAATGGCCAAAATCAAAGTAAATGGTGAGATACTCAAGGAAATTCCTCTAAAATCGGGAACAAGGCAAGGCTGCCCACTCTTTCCATATCTCTTCAATATAGTACTCGAAGTTCTAGCCAGACAACAAAAGGAGATCAAGGGTATCCAAATGGGAAAGAGGAAGTCAAATTATCCCTCTTTGCAGATGATATGATAGTGTACATAAGTGACCCTCAAAATTCCACCAAAGAACTCCTAAAGCTGAAAAACACCTTCAGCAAATTGGCTGGATACAAAATTAACTCAAAAAAGTCTGTAGCCTTCCTATACACAAATGACAAGCTTGCAGAGGAAGAAATTAGGAAAACCACACCCTTCACATTAGCCACAAGCAATATAAAATATCTAGGAGTTACTCTAACCAAGCAAGTGAAGGACTTGTTTGAAAAAAATTCCAAAACTCTGAAGAAAGAGATTGAAGATGACCTGAGAAGATGGAATGATCTTCCTTGCTCATGATCCGAGAGAAGTAACATAGTAAAAATGGCCATCCTACCAACAGCAATCTACAGATTCAATGCAATCCCTATGAAAATACCTACACAATTTTTTAAAGACATTGAAAGTTCAATTCTGAACTTCATATGGAAAAACAAAAAACCCAGAATAGCTAAAACAATCTTGTACAATAAAAGGTGCTCTGGAGGAATCTCCATACCTGATCTCAAACTGCACTATAAAGCAATAGTAATTAAAACAGCACGGTACTGGCACAGCAACAGGCTGGTTGATCAGTGGAATCGAATCGAAGACCCAGATATGAATCCACACACATATGGTCACTTGATTTTTGGTAAAGAAGCCAAAACCATTCAATGGAAAAAGGGTAGCATCTTCAACAAATGGTGCTGGTCTAACTGGAAGTCTATGTGTAAAAAAAATGCAACTGGACCCATATTTGTCCCCTTGCACAAAACTCAAATCCAAGTGGATTAAAGACCTCAACATAAAACCAGAGATACTAAGTCACTTAGAAGAAAAAGTGGGAAAGAGCCTGGAACATATTGGCACAGGAGACAACTTCCTGAATAGAACAGGAGACACTGTCAAGAGAACAAAGCGACAGCCTACAGACTGGGAAAAGATCTTCACCAACTCTGCATCTGACAAAGGTCTAATATCCAAAATATATAAAGAACTCAAGAAATTAAACACCATCAAACCGAATAACCCAATTGAGAAATGGGGCTTGGAACTAAACAGAGAATTCTCAACAGAGGAGTATCAAATGGCTGAGAAACACTTAAAGAAATGCTCAACCTCCTTAGTCATCAGGGAAATGCAAATCAAAACAACTCTGAGATTCCATCTTACACCCATCAGAATGGCTAAGATAAAAAATTCAAGGGACACCACATGCTGGCAAGAATGTGGGGAGAGAGGAAGACTCCTTCATTGCTGGTGGGAATACAAACTAGTACAGCCACTTTGGAATCTATCTTGTGCTATCTCAGAAAAATGGGAATAGGGCTTCCTCAAGACCCAGCTATTCCACTCCTTGGAATATACCCAGAAGATGCTCCAGCACACAACAAGAAACTTTGCTCAACCATGTTCATAGCAGCCTTATTCATAATAGCCAGAACATGGAAACAGCCTAAGTGTCCCTCAGTAGAAGAATGGGTAAAGAAACTGTGGTACATATACACTATGGAATACTACTCAGCTATTAAAAACAAGGAATTCCTGGAATTTGTGGATAAATGGATTGAGCTAGAAATGATCATAATGAGTGTGTTTACCCAGAAGCAGAAAGTCTCAAATGGTATATACTCACTTATATCTGCATACTAGCCCAAGGGGCATGTCCCACGAAAGCCTTTGCTTACCAGGAAACTGGGACAGAGGGGAGAACATCTTACTGGGGCTCCTAATGAGAGAAGTATGGGAGAATAGCAAAGTAGAAGGATCCAGAGGGCCCTAGAAACCTACAAGTAGAACATTATGATAGGCAGATTTGGGCCCAGGGGTCCCGCTCAAACTAAGGCACCAGCCAAGGACAATATAGGTGGTAAACTTTAAACCCCTACCCAGATCTAGCCAATGGTTAGAACATTCTCCACAGTTGAGTGGAGAGTGGGATATGACTTTCTCACGTACTTTGTGCCTCACAGTTGACCATGTCCCCTGAAGGGGTGGACCTGGTGGCACTAAGAGGAAGGACAGCAGATTACCAAGAAGTGACTTGATACCCTATGAGCATATACAGGGGGAGGTAATCCCCCTCAGGAACAGTCATAGGGGAGGGGAATAAGGGTAAAATGGGAGGGAGGGAAGAATTGGAGGATACAACGATGGGATAACCATTGAGATATAACAAGAATAAAAAAAAAAAAAAATCCCATGCCAAGCCTAGGCTTTCTCTCACTTTGCCGACAGATGACCATGTAACTCTCAGCTAGGGCTCCATGATAGTGATGAACTAACCCTCTGAAACTGTGACCAAGGCCCTAATTAAATGCTTTTTTTTCCTAAAAAAAAAAAAAAAAAAAAAAAAAAAAAAAGAATTGTGCTGGCATTTTGATGGCAATTACATTGACTCTATAGATTGCTTTAGGTAAGAATGCCATTTTCACTACATTAATCATACAGATCATGAGCATTGACTGTCTTTTCATCTTCTGGTATCTTCTTCGATTTCTTTCTTCAGAGACTTAAAGTTCTTGTCATACAGGTCTTTCACTTGCTTGGTTGGAGTCATACCAAGATATTTTATGGTTTTTTTTTTTTTTGTTTGTTTCTATTATGAAGGGCGACGATTCCATAATTTCTTTCTTAGTCTGTTTGCCATTTGTATACAGGGGAGCTACTGATTTTTAAAATTAATATTGTATCCAGTCACTTTGCTGAAGGTGTTTATCAGCTATCGGAATTTTCTAGTAGAATTTTGGGGGTCACTTATGTATACTATCATATCATCTGCAAATAACAATACTTTGAGTTCTTCCTTTCCAATTTGTATTCCTTGATCTCCTTTAGTTGTCATCTTGCTCTAGCTAGAATTTCTAGTAATACATTGAAGAGACATGGAAAGAGTGGGCAGCCTTGTCCCTGAAATTGCTTGTGTTTCTCTCTAATTAATTGTATGTGACTATTGGATTGCTGTATATAGCCTTTATTATGTTTAGGTATAGGCTTTGTATCCCTGATCTCTCCAAGCCTTTTATCATAAAGGGGTGGTGGATTTTGTCAAAGGATTTTTCTGCATCTATTGAGATGATCAGGTAATTATTTTGTTTCATTTTTTGTATATTTTGGATTACATTGATGGATTTTCATGTGGGGAACCATCCCTACTTCCCTGGGATGAATTAACTTGATCATGATATATGATGTATTTGATGTGTTCTTGGATTCAGTTAGTGAGTTATTTGACTAAGTATTTTGCACCAATCTTCATGAGTGAAATTGGCCTGAAATTTTCTTTGTTGAGTCTTTGTGTTGTTTAGGTATGAGGATGACTGTGTTTTCATAGAATGAGTTTGGCAATATTCCTTCTTTTTTTTTCTTTCCTTTTTTTAAAAAAATAGTTTGAAGAGTATTGCTATTAGCTCTTGTCATTTGTCCCTGGGCTTTGTTGTTGTTGTTGTTGTTGTTGTGTTGTTGTTGTGACTTTTGATGACTGCTTCTATTTAATTTACTTTGAGGCTACATAACTGTTAAAACTGTTTACCTGATCTTGACTTAACTTTGGTAAATAAAATCTATAATCCATTTTCTTTAGATTTTCCAATTTTGTTCTATACAGGCTTTTGAAGTAAGACCTAATGGTTCTTTGTATTTCCTCAGTGTCTGCTATTATATCCCTTTTCATTCTGATTTTGGTAATTTGGATACTCTCCCTCTGCCTCTTAGTTAGTTTAGCTAAGGATTCGTTGAGCTTGTTGATTTTCTCAAAGAACCAGCTCTTGGTTTTGTTGATTCTTTGTATTGTTTTCTTTGTTTCTAATTTGTTGATTTCATCCCTAAATTTGTACCATGGGAGACAGGAAGAGTCTGAGATTAAGATGCTGGAACCCTGTGTGCATTTCTGGAATTTGGGAGTCACGTTCAAGTGAGCGGAATGTGCCAGGTACCATAAGCCCAGGACCATGCTAGACACTTGTACCCATGAGTTGGCCACGGGGCCTGCATCTATGTGCCTTAACTCCTGGAATGGCTCCTCTTGTCCTGAAAAATGGACTTTGGTGTTTTGGGGTCAACAACCAGATCATTTGATTGATCTGTAGTCTCTGATCTTCTGCTACACAGATACTGTATGCACTGGGCATACTATCTTGGAAGTCTCCAAGTAAAGAGAATTTCAATGGATATGCAGACAACTAAGAAATCACAAACATCTCCAATTCTGGAAGAATGCAATCATAAAACAAATGTACCTTATTATACATTCATAACTAAAAATAATACTACAAAATGTAAGTGTGGGCCGGGCATGGTGGCGTATGCCTTTAATCCTAGCTCTCAAGAGGCAGAGGCAGGCGGATCACTGAATTCAAGGCCAGCCTGGTCTACAAAGTGAGTTCAGGACAGCCAAGGTTAACACAGAGACCCTGTTTCAAAAAAACCAAAAAAAAAAAAAAAAAGTAAGTGTATATATGGAAATTAACTTTGAGTATTGATCACATTTTTAAATATCATAGTGAGAAACTAACATCCAGTCTGTAAATTACATTAAGATCACATGACAGGAAGATAATTTGTGGTACATTTAAATTATTTCAGAGGAATTCAGCAGAAAGCAACTGCTCTCAAAGATAATTTTTCAAATGCCCTTTGAATATCACAATGCTCTGGTCCAGTTAACTTATATTTAAATGTTTTGAGTATATTGATTTTATAAGGACAAAAAGTTCAATTTAGAGAAAACCATAATATCAGTAAGTTAATCTTCTTATATGACAACTAACATGAGATTCCTTCTTGGAAAAAAAAACATATATTCATGCCTCTCCGCCTTGGTTTGTTAAAACTATGAGATAAAATGATAGGCTATAATTGTGTAGAATTGGAACCGTAGCCAAATAAGAACCAGGAGAATAAAATTTTGACAGAAAATGGATGAAGTAAAGCTAGACTTTGCCCTTCCCTTAAGATTTTTTTAATCTCATGTATTTTAGAAAATTTTTTGATTGAAGCTCTCATAATTATAAAGGTCATGTTGGTCACCTTGCTCTATAATACATAGAGGACAAGGAGATCAGAATTATAAAGGTCATTTTGGTCACCTTGTTCTATAATATATTGCAGACAAGGAGGTACTTGATAAAAAATAAGAGGCAGTAAATTCAGTGCAAATTGAGGTAAATAATGCCTTATGCATGTGTATAGTCAACCTGTGAAATTCATCAACCGAGGAGGTCACTGAGTCAAATACCATGGTTGAATTTGAAAAACAGCTGGGTAATTTTATGGCCACTAATAGCTTGGGGAGTTCTGTTCAGCAAGCAGAGATAATAAGGGTCATCAAATCTCTTGTTTCCGGATGGAAGTTACCAATGGAGGCTTGTCCAAATCTGTGTCTTACCTTTGTCCTCTGGCATTTCCCATCAACTTCTACCTCAGGTAGGCCCCATGATGGAACAAGCATTGGTATTCAGCACTTTCTGTCTGATGCACATAGATGTCTGTGTGCTCTTTCACCTTGATCTGAAGCATGGGATCATTTGACAGAAGCAGAGGGAAACAGATTCACGTTTAGCATGTTTCATAATGATAAGTGCCATGTGTGGTTGTCTTTGACTATTGGTCTCATAATTTCCAAATTTATGAAATAAAAGATCTTGAAATTTTCTAGTCCATTTATTGTGAGATATGTGGGATTTGATAGCAATATTTTTATAGTACTATGTAAAATGGCATCAGTAAAATTGCCACATCCTTGGTATTCTTTATTAATGTGTCATTGTAAGAAAATGTCATTTACATTTAAACTGTGTTTCATTTTATATATACTCTTAATTTGATTATATGATATTTGTTCTCTAATCGGAGTTTATACTACACTTACGGATTTAAAGTTAACATTACAATTTTAGTTTTGTTTTTTCCCCCCAAGGCAAATTTTGACAAAAAGCAAAACTTCAAACCATCTGCAATTTAAAAATTAAAGAAAACTAGAAATTATGTTTATAATTATACGTGCCCATGTTATATATAATCTTACTATTTTATTATTAAATAACAGAAGCTTATGAAAAATATTTTAAACTAAGTATTTTTGAAGTCCCTTTTTTATGTACATACATACACCATATTTCACCACTTTCTACTTTCCATTTAGGTTTCTTGCAATTTCTCACTCACTACTTTGAATGACATGTTATGTGATGGTTGGTTGAATATGAATGCACTTTGATTCACATTGTCAATTATTTTCTAGACAAATTGTATTATTTTATTACTGACTATCAATTTATGAGAATGTATTTTCCTACAATAAATAAATAATATGGATATGTTCATGTGACTATATGTATATAAATAATTTTACTAGTACAACTAGCAGCAAACGGGAAACCTTGGGGATCAGTCTTTGACATCTTTGATTATCTGCAGCTTGAATATTTTTCTATAAGTTTTTGGCATTTAACTTTTTTTGGACAGTTTTGGTAGTTATTTTATAACTTAAAGTGTGATCAAACTATGGCTTAATAAAATTATGGAAGTCTTACATATCAAAGACCATTATGCCAATAGACTAAATTCCCCAATTATAACAACAGACTGGCTAAATGACTACAAAATCAGGACCCAACATCATGCATGATGTCTACAAATCCTTATGCCAAAGGCTCAGGGAACATGTGGAGCAGTGGAGAAGTGGAGAAGTAAGAGACAGAGGCCTAGGACACCTCCTGTGAGATAATCTCTTCTATATATGACAGGGAGTTACTCCCATCAAGTCTTAACAATATGGCATCTGAACATAATCTGTATAATGACAACACCAGTTGTCATCCCAGTGGGAATGGGGAAAATCCTATTCCTAGATAAAGAGGAACAGGCAGTTAATGGCTGCTGATAGAGAGAGAACCAGTCTTCTCCAGAATGAGCTCCTTGATAGATTACACAGTCTAAATTTGTCAGTTCTACACACACACACACACACATACACGAGCAACATTAAACTCACTGAGTTACATGCATACAAGTGCATGTGTGTGTGTGTGTGTGTGTGTGTGTGTGTGTGTGTGTGTGTGTGTGTGCAATAATAATTAAAGAAGAGAACATAAATTTGAGAGGGAGCTTGGGAAACATGGCAGGAGTTGGATGAGAAGATGGCATGAGAATAATGTACACAGCACTCATTCTCAAAAATGAAGTTAATGCAAAACCCGGAAACGCACGTCATCAGTAAAAGTACGTAGACTGCAGTAACAATATGGAAAAATATTTTATAGAAATTGAAAAATGAAAGTGATCAGGAAGAGCATTCTTAGAGCAAGCCAAAGAGATGCCAAGAAAAAAAAAGCAAAAAGGACAACGAGAGCAATTCTCAAATGAGCCTCTTTTAATTCGGTGTGGGCCAAAACTCTGGAGACAAAAAAATCTGTGCTCTTTGATCATTCTTCTTCTCCTGTTTAGGATGTCTCAGTGATTTGTCATAAAGTATCTTCTAACTCTAGACTTTCTCAGGTAGATTGAGTCAATGTAATTTATCTGCTAATTGAATTACAAAACATCATGGATTTAAAAAAAATGAACAAATATATAGATTTTAATAATTCATGCACCTTCATCTTGATGGTTTTGGCTGTACACAAGATAGGTTTTTATTTTGTTTTATAGAATTTAGTAACTTTTGTAATTTTGTCTATTGTACTATTTTTGATAAGTTTTACTGGATAATTTACTTTTGCATTATTATAATTAAACATCTCCTATAGTATTTTCCAATTGGTTGCTGAATGTATATAATCAATTGTTTTAATATATCTTTAAATAACATTTAGAAGCTATTAAAATCTGAATAGAAGCTTATGATATTTCTTACAAACATCCATGAGAACCTGTACTATCATTTATACAGATAGAGAAGTAGATTTGCGATTTTTATTTAGGTTACTGTTGGAAGCAGGTTAGTATCACAAGAGGAATGGGCGGATGTGAGTTGTAATCCTCCCTTCTGTATTATACATTATCATCAACTTTCTACACCAGAATTCTGTTACAACTGATGAACCCACATTAACACAAACATATCATCCATTACCCAAAGTCCGCAATTAACATTATTGATTACTTCTGGCAGTGTTCATTCTATGAGCTTTGAAAAGTATGAAATGGGCCCGATGGCACTCGGAGGAAGGGTAACAGACTACCAAGAAGAAACTTGATACCCTAGCATCATATTCAAGGGGAGGAGGTCCCCATCAGCCACAGTCATAGGGAAGGGGAATGGGGTAAAAGTGGGAAGGAGGGAGGAATGGGAGGATGCACGGGATGGAATAGCAATTGAGATGTAATATGAATGATTTTATTTTTCAATTTGAAAAAAAGTGTGAAATTATGTGACTCCAATGCTGCAGTACTGCGCACAATCATTTAGCTCTCACAGATTTTTTGCTTGACCTTTTCAACCATCCATTCACCCAGTAACTTGGCAACCAGTTTTTAATTTTAATTTTTAAATTAAAAATGTTATCTGCTCATATTGTCCTTAGCTGGTGTCATAGTTTGTGCAGGACCCCTGGGCCCAGACTGCCCGTCATAATGTTCTTCTTGTAGGCTTCTAGGACCCTCTGGATGCTTCTATTTCCCAATTCTCCCATGCTTCTCTCACCTAGAGTCTCAATAGGATGTCCTCCCCTCTGACGCACTTTCCTGGTGAGTGAAGACTTTCATGGTACATGCCCCTAAGGACAATACGAGCAGTGAACTTCGAACTCCGAACCAGATTTAGCCAATGGACAGGATGTTCTTCACACCTGAGTGGAGAGTGGGGTCTGACTTTCACACAAACTCTGGTGCGCCATATTTGACCACGTCCCCTGGATGAGGAGACCTGGGGGCACTCAGAGGAAGGATAACAGGCTACCAAGAAGAGACTTGATACCCTATGAGCACATACAGGGGGAGGAGGTCCCCCTGAGTCACAGTCATAGGGGAGGGGAGTAAGGGGAAAATGGGAAGGAGGGAAGAATGGGAGGATACAAGGGATGGGATAACAATTGAGATGTAATACAAATAAATTAATAAAATATAAAAAATGTTATCTGTACATGTTTATGTACAGTACAATAATTCAACAGGCGTATGAAGTGTGAAATATCAAATTGCAGAGACTAGCATTATGCATCAAATATGTTTTCTTTTTACATGTTGGGAAACTACAGTCTATCCTGATTGTTTTGAAATATATCATAAATAGTTGTAGGTACCAAGTTTCTTTGCTGTGTTATCAAACACTAGGAATAATTCTGATCCAACCACATTTTGTTAGCTGTTTTGTAATGTCCTTTTCCCCATCCTCTCTCCTACTCTCACCCTTCACTTCTTAGTCCCCAGTGACCAGTATTCTACTTGATTGTGTTATATTGACATGAGGCTTCCACAAAGAAGTAAGAAGAGGACACACAGTTTGCATTTCTGTCTCTGGCTTATCTTATTTAACAAAATACTCTCCAACTCTATCCACAGTACTAAAATGATACCATCTCATTTTTTTTAAAGCTAAATCGTATTCTAGTGCGTGTTTGTACCTAAATCTTATATATTCAATCACCTGATAATGGACACATTGGTTGATCCATCTTGCAAATTATGACTAATAAGCAAGGAAGGTCAGTGTTCTTTGATATAACTATGTCACTTTCTTTGGCAGGAGGGCAACTCCTTGATCACATGGTAGTTTTTAGTTTTGTAAAATCACACTAAATTATCTATAGTGGCTCAGGTAATTCACATTTCTTCTGGCACTGCACAAGAGCTCCTTTCTCATTTTCTTTCTTTATCATACATGAATTAAACACTCACACTCTCCTTCAATTACTTATTTTCTGTATTACATATTTTTATTTTCACTTATCTCAAATTTTAAAATTTTTCTTGTTTATTCCTTGTCCTATGTATTATGTAGAGGGATGCTATTTACTCTCCCCAAACTTAAGGACTATCCAGCTATTTTTTGTGTATTGATTTCTGCTTTTAATTTCATTGCCATAATGCTAGCAGACTTTGTATGATTTCTCATTCCTGTATATTAGTTATTACACATATTTTATATATTAATAAATAGATATTTAAAGACCTTACTTTATGTTTATATTTTTCATTTAAAATTTAATTACTTTTATTCCTCTATCTGTTTCTCTTACATCTCTTGGTATTTATTTAATTTGTAACTTTAACAATTCCTAGAAGAAATATCCAACTCATAGAAAAGTTTATGGGAAAATTATTGTAACTCACCAACTGCAGATATTTACTTTATTAGCTCAGAACCCTAACTTTATTAGAGGACCTTGAGAAGATTGAGATTTGATCTTGTATTCTCAAAATGTTGACATATTACTCAAAAAATTTGGTGAACTAGTGCCTATTCTATTTTTTAAATATGGAATCTCTTTGTAACTTATAAGTCAAAGTAAGTTTCTGGAATCAAAGTAACCCAAAATTTCAAAGTAAGATCTAGAAACTTTTAAAGTTAAATTTTTTTGTTAATTATTTTTAAGTGAGTATTTCTTCATGTGATTAATGAAAGACTCAATCTTTGACATGGATTCTTAGCCCTATCAAATTCCAGCAACTGGGTAAGCATGGGTGTAATGTAATACCCATCCTGTTCTTTGGGGAACCCAATCCTTAGGAGAGCACTCAGTGGTGAACGTCTGAATGTGAGCTAACAGGGAGGTGGAGGTATTCTTCCTAGGAGGCCTTTCCCCAGCAGAAATGGAATGAGGATTGATAAGAGGGAAGCAGCATGGAGAGTCCCTTCCTTCCAGCTCCCTCTGCAGCAGACACCAGAATTCACATCACTCTTCGGAATGTGCTTCGGGAAAAATATAAATTATCTATTTGGCATTTAGAGTCAAAGTGTCAGAAACAAAAAGGGTTTCACCTTCTGCATCTCAAATTGTACAGTTCAAATATGCAATGTTTTTTTACATGTCTAAATACATTTAGATTGGTCACAATAAATAATTAACTATTTCCAGCACTAACTTCTTTGAATTTTTCTAGAACAACAAAAACAATATTTAACTTGTCTGATTCTTTAGAGAGTTTTCAGGTAAGTGCAGTGAAAAAATCCTTTTGTTTGAAGATCATTTTGTTTGTTTGTCTAACGTTTAACACTTAACATGTGTCAACCTTAAGAATATAGTTTTTAATTACTTGGAAATCTAGATGAAAAAATGAAAAGGATGCTTGAAAACCTGGATTATATATTTTATTATATTTGACAGCCTTTTCATGAAGTAAAGCCATTTTAGTTAGAGGTCCTTTCTCATGTTGAGTATATACTTTGAAGAAAGAGATCTATTCACTGGATACTACCATGAACACCTTTGTCTCAGTGGCCAAAAATTTCAAAAAGTGTTCTTAGTGAACAAAGGCGATGTAAGGTTAAGAAATGAGTAAGTGGATACATGGACTTGGGAACACACACACACACACACACACACGCACACACGTGCACGCACACACACACCATATGAAAGGAAATAAAACTGAAGCACTGTTAAAATATGATGGATTACTCAGGATGATCTTGCTTAAAATTCTTTGACCTCAACATTCCTTAGATTCTCACTGGTTCCCACAATAGATTTATGTTTGACAAGCAGCACTGAAGGAGGGATACTTAGGCCATGTCAATAGCAAACGTTAAACATCCACACAGTTGCAAAATTCTGGAGGGGAGGTGAGTGTAGAAATAATCTTAGGGATGACTAAGTCTATTTTATTTATTAGCTCACAATGCCACCAAACCGTGGCTCTTAGCTACATTTTCACTTCAAAGGTTGTGAGGATTGAAAGGCTTATTGTTTTTGGAGGCACATCAGCCATGTTTTAGTCTCCAGTACCTTTCAATTTTGGTATTGTTTGATTATTTCTTTAATTTAATAGCAGTAGAATCACCACCCCACAACCATTATGATGTGACGTAAACTCTCCACACTGCATTAGTGACAAAACGACTCTTCCTAGGTGATTGCTTGTTACAGGTGATGAGCTGCTCATTGTACTAACTCATCAGGCCACCATGGAGTTATTATAATTCAATTCTAAATATTTAGGAATAGTAGAGAGTAAACATATAGCTGGATACTAACATAAATACAGTAGGTAACATAACGTTTAAAAAGTTAAAATAGTTTCTTTATCCACTCTTCTACTGAGGGACACTTAGGCTGTTTCCATGTTCTGGCTATTATGAATAAGGCTGCTATGAACATGGTTGAGCAAAGTTTCTTGTTGTGTGCTGGAGCATCTTCTGGGTATATTCCAAGGAGTGGAATAGCTGGGTCTTGAGGAAGCCCTATTACCATTTTTCTGAGATAGCACCAGATAGATTTCCAAAGTGGCTGTACTAGTTTGCATTCCCACCAGCAATGAAGGAGGGTTCCTCTCTCCCCACATCCTTGCCAGCATGTGGTGTCGCTTGAGTTTTTGATCTTAGCCATTCGGATGGGTGTAAGATGGAATCTCAGAGTTGTTTTGATTTGCATTTCCCTGATGACTAAGGAGGCTGAGCATTTCTTTAAGTGTTTCTCAGCCATTTGGTACTCCTCTGTTGAGAATTCTCTGTTTAGTTCCAAGCCCCATTTCTCAATTGGGTTATTCGGTTTGGTGGTGTTTAATTTCTTGAGTTCTTTATATATTTTGGATATTAGACCTTTGTCAGATGTAGGGTTGGTGAAGATTTTTTCCCAGTCTGTAGGCTGTCGCTTTGTTCTCTTGACAGTGTCTCCTGCCTTACAGAAGCTTCTCAGCCTTATGAGGTCCCATTTATTAATGGTTGACATTAAGGCCTGGGCCGTTGGTGTTCTGTTCAGGAAGTTGTCTCCTGTGCCAATATGTTCCAGGCTCTTTCCCACTTTTTCCTCTAAGTGGCTTATGTCCCTCAGTAGAAGAGTGGATATAGAAACTGTGGTACATATACACTATGGAATACTACTCAGCTATTAAAAACAAGGAATTCCCGAAATTTGTGGATAAATGGATTGAGCTAGAAATGATCATAATGAGTGAGTTAACCCAGAAGCAGAAAGAATCAAATGGTATATACTCACTTATATCTGCATACTAGCCCAAGGGGCATGTCCCACGAAAGCCTTCACTTACCAGGAAACTGGGACAGAGGGGAAGGCATCCTATTGGGACTCTAAATGAGAGACGCATGGGAGAATAGCAAAATAAAAGGATACAGAGGGTCCTAGAAATCTACAAGTAGAACAATATGATAGGCAGATTTGGGCCCAGGGGTCCCGCTCAAACTAAGGCACCAGCCAAGGACAATACAGGAGGTAAACTTTAAACCCCTTCCCAGATCTAGCCAATGGTCAGAATATTCTCCACAGTTGAGTGGAGAGTGTGATATGACTTTCTCACGTACTATGGTGCCTCACATTTGACCATGTCCCCTGGAGGGGGAGACCTGGTGGCACTCAGAGGAAGGACAGCAGGTAGCCAAGAAGAGACTTGATACCCTATGAGAATATATAGGGGGAGGTAATCCCCCTCAGGAACAGTCATAGGGGAGGGGAATAATGGGAAAATGGGGGGGGGGAGGAATGGGAGGATACAAGGGATGGTATAAACATTGAGATGTAACAAGAATAAATTAATAAAAATAAAAAATTTTAAAAAAAGTTAAAACAACCTGTTCTGACCTTTGAAATTGTTGAAAAGTTTATAGACAAGATGCAAGTATTTTAATTCTGTTTCTTAGTTACGAATGGGGTGTTTTAAAACAGTACTGAAAAATTACTCTTAAGATTGATCAATTTTACTGTGTGATGGTTTTATAAATATGAATGCATATATGCACTTTCTGGTAAATAATTACCTTTCTCATTGTTCACATGTGAGGTTCTAAAGGAAACAAATAGCTCCTTCTAGTGTATGTGGAGGTAGGTCAAGGGAGACAGGATACGGAAACATAAAGAAATAATAGGGTGCCAGTCCAGTAGAGGCTGAATGGTATCATCGGAGGAACCAGCAAGGTACAGTAAAGAGCCAATCTCTGTAACGAAGGAACCTAGTTAAGTCCAGTGGGAGACACACACACACACACACACACACACACACACACACACACGTGCACACACAGAGAGAGAGAGAGAGACAGAGACAGAGACAGATTGTGTGTGTTTGTGTGTGTGTGTGTGTGTGTAGGAAAGCAGTATTAGTGTCAACTGCCATAATAAATAAATTATAGGTTTTAAAATGATGAATATAAAGAAAAGAGACTGCAACTTTGAGTACTTGATGACAAGGGTGCAAAGCCAGAATCCATCTCTAAAACAGAGATCATGGCTGAATGCTCAGCCTTAATATGAGCAAAGCACTGTTCTGAAAAAATAATGCAGGTCGATTATCTTATTTGGTCTGTGACTCAAGGAAAAATGTTGCATAAAGGAAGGCTTAGGACAAGTGTTTCATTACCTCCAAAACACAGTCTCATAACCAGTTGCACCAAACAGAGGACGACATAGAAAGGGGTAAAATTAGCCAAGACAAGCCATAGGCAGAGTACTGTTCATCTCCAAAAACTATTAAGTCCCATTTTGTCAGTGTTTAGGGAAAAAGTTTCTTTTACAAACTGAGTGGTTGTGGCTCTCTGTGAGGGTGACCGAAAAGCTAACAGTGAATCTAAGAATTAGTCACTGGTGATGGTCTAGACTAAGTGGCATGATGATTGGCCGTCTTACAGACACATTCTTCATCACATGTCCATGGTTGATGTCACACCAAATAAACTAAATTAGTTTGTCATTTGATCCCAGAAACAGCACAGAAATGCCTAGACCCTGCCAAGGGCTGGCTGCTGTGCCTCTCCTCACACCTGCCTCACTAACAGAGAAGGAGCTGTGGTTGAGTCTAATTCTATAGATCAGAAAAAAAAAAATATTTTTATGGTATCCAGAAATCATGTTGATGACAGAAGTTATAAGCACCAAAACTACAACTTAAAGTAGCTTTAAGTTTAGATAAGGCTAGCTAGCAAAAACTTACCAGCCAGGACCCCATTGACAGAAGTAAATAGAAAACTAGTAGTATCCTTTTTACTATACTTCCTCTATCAAAATTACATTAATCACCTAAAGAATGTTTCGGATGAGTTCACGTCTCTGTTTTGAATTTCTACAAAGCATTTTTTCTTATTTTGTTACAATATAAATATATACACGATATGTATATATTTCAATCAGATGGTGACAGGAAGAAGAAATGGCTGTCCTGCTGCCTTATATTTCATGGGAAATACCCAGTTCAGTGAAATCCTTTCAAATTCAGCCAAGCGCTTGTTACCGAGAGCCCTCTATAACCCAGGCCTTGGAGATAAAGAGGTGAGTGAGTGGCTTAGCACATTTTTTAATCCCTTGATAAAAATATATCTTAAGCAACTGTGTGCTCAAAGTAACTGTTTTTATTAAATTTCTACACATTTCATTAAAGAAAAGAATGATTTTTGACCATGAAGACTAATCTAGAATTAACATTGGGGGAGTGCAATATAAGTTAGAAGAGGATTTTCCTAAGAGAGGAGTATTTAGTGTAAAAGTAGAAAATGCATATCTAAATGCAGAAAGGGGCAGGATCATCAGGGTTTGGGAAAATATATGTGCATGCATGAGAAAGGCTGGCCAGACACTATGAGATCAGGGATAGCAATATACATGGAGCAGGAAAGAACATGACATGGGAAGGCTGGCAGATACAGATGTGTAGAGTTATCAGAAATTTGAGAGAAAAAATGGCATTTATATATTCAATGATCTCTAAGGTCAACAGCGACCTTAAAAACAAAAACTCCATTGTATTAATGTCTTGATTGTAATCAAACCCTGAATTCCTTTTTTTTTAGTACTTCCATTTTCATTTTACAGCTGATAAAGTCAATGTTTAGCTTGAGATACATGAAAGGCATTTAGATGTTCAACATACTATGTTGCTTTCAGGGTCATTTTATACAAATTAATGGAAGGGGCCTTGGAAGCACACTTTCAGACTGTAAACTATAGAGACTCTATAAATGGGAAAAAAGATTAATATTAGAAACCATAGGTTTTCTAATATAAGGACAGGTTTAATCAGTTTGGGGAGGGGGTTAGAAGTAGTACTAATTGAACAGAAGCTAGAGAAGTGTAGTCACTTAAATTAGGATGCACACACACACACACATATATATATGTATGTATGTATGTATGTATGTATGTATGTATGTATGTATTTGTGTAAAGTTCTTTCTTTGCAAGCATGTGGACTAGACCTTGGATCCCCAACACTCACAGAACCTCAAGCTTGTAACCTTCAGTGCTGGGGTATTGCAGACAATCAGATACCAAAAGTTAGCTGGCCAGTATGTCTAACAAAATGACAAGCTCCTTGTCCATTGAAAGAACAAATCTCAAAAATACTATAATATGCACAGTGATAAAGAAAACCTCCGAATTTCTATCTTTCACATATGCATGCACAAGTGAGCACATCTGCACACACACATGCATACATATGAATACACCACACACACGGACACACCAAACAAACAAAAACAAACAAAAAACAAAACAAAAACTCCAAACCCAACCTCCTTTATATCTTCATAGTTAGGTATCATTCCAAGCAAATAGAAAACCTTTTTAGGCACTGGTCAAGAAAAGAAAACATGTAAAAATATCAGTTCATTAAAAAGTACATTGAATCTTGTATCACTTACAAATAGTTTGAAATATGGATAAAAATACAATTTCTCCCTTAAGGATGTTTGGGAGAATCATCCTCCCTGTAGGTAAAATATAATAAAGCATCAGGATAACGCTGATGCAATATAAAGATTCTATAGTGCTTTAGGAGAAGGAGGACTTGTGAAACAGAGAGATGGCACAGAGAAACCTCACACATTAGGCAGGATCTAAACAACCCTCAGAGTGTATTTAAATATTAGCATCAAGAATGACTTTCTCACGTACTCTGGTGCCTCACATTTGACCATGTCCCCTGGAGGGGGAGACCTGGTGGCACTCAGAGGAAGGACAGCAAGTAGCCAAGAAGAGACTTGATACCCTATGAGAATATATAGGGGGAGGTAATCCCCCTCAGGAACAGTCATAGGGGAGGGGAATAATGGGAAAATGGGGGGGGGGAGAGGAATGGGAGGATACAAGGGATGGGATAAACATTGAGATGTAACAAGAATAAATTAAAAAAAAAAAAAAAGACAATGTGACCAGGGCTGATTTGCTAAGTGTAAGTCGTTCAGCTCTGTACTGGGCTCATGCCTGTGTACTCGTCCATTCTTCATGATAACTGTTTGAAATGGCATTGTTGTCCCTATGGAATTCATGAAGAAACTGAGCTCATCCTCAGTCGTGGAAAGTACACACATGTGGATCTTGAACTCACATCTGCCTGTTATTTATTTTGCATCTTATACCAAGGAGAAAACCTTTTAAGAGCTCAAAGTATATCTCGGAAGACCAGAGTCCTTGGAATACAGAGTATAGAAAAGCGAGCGGTGGCCCTCTACAGCTGAACAAACAAATGAAAGGATACACAATAGATGGTTTTGGACACCCTGCTAGGGAATTACCTGTGCTAAAGAGGCCGCAGAGGAAAGTTAAAAACTCCCCGACTGGAAGAGTGACGTGGGGAATACAGCATTTCCTGAGATTAGTCTAACCAAGTATGAAAAGTGAATTAGAGCCAAAAGAGAATGAGAGCAGCAGCATCGCGATCACTCAGCAGTCCAGGAGAGTGACACCTGGAGACTGAGGATGAGACAAACGCGCACAACAGATGGGCGAAATAATAAAGCAAGGAAATGGAAACGAGAAGCTTTGAAAGGCTTTAAATTCAGGAATCCATTAGTTTTTAATGTTTGGGGAGACATAAAAGGTCTCTAAGCAGAACAACATCATCTGTCCAGGTTTCTTCCTCCCATGTAGACTCTCAGTTTACAGAGTAGTACACTTGGGGTTTATTTAGGGGGAAATGCCTGCCGCTGTGCATGCTGTGCTTGCGCTAGGCTCCTTATTGTCACTCTAGCCCTTGCACCTTGCTTCTCCCATCCATCACCCGTCACTGCCATGACAGTGTACGGGTAATCTACTGCCGGTACACACCCTGATGGCAGGGACGGCTGTAATAACGCAGCCTACTCAGGAAGAAACAGCACCAGGCATTTTCTTTCTAAAAGGTAAAGTAGAAAGGAGGATGGGAGAAAAGAGCGATAAAAAATTAAATACTGCCTTTTCAGAGGTTCTGAACAACCTTTGGAGTATGCTGGCAAGGGTGGCGTGAGGAGGCAGAACCCACACAGACAACCAACGTGCTTTGGAAGATGCTGAAAATCATGCTGGCCACCACGGACGTAAACATCAATTTTAAAATTGAAAAATTGAGTTGGTAATTTTGACCCACACTGTACTGAATTACAAGGATTTTGTATTTCAATTAGTCTTATGTTCATCAAGTAAAACTCGTGAGGGTGAATGGAGCCAAAATATTACTTAAATGTATTATTTATAAAAGCCCCTGATGTAACCTGATCTAACCCTGATCTGTCTTTCTAAAACAATTTTTATATTTAGTTTTTATTTTTCATAGTATGAGAAAAATATATGTCCTAATTTTTACTGATAAATTGAAATGTTAATATGACATAGTCAAGCTGAATACTAACCTGGGAAATCGGTAATGCTATGGACACTGGTGTTTAAATCGAAGGCTTGGTAATGGTCAGGTGCATATTTTAGAATAAGGGATGTGCCATTTAATTCTCTCTCCCTCCATAGATCCTCAGCAGGTTCAGGCTTTCCCTGAGCTAAACATCCTGGATTGCTTAATTTTCAGATTTACAACTGTGGCTTGTAAAGAATTTCTCTTCCCTCCCTCCTGCGCAGATCGATTCCCCTTGGGTGCTGGTATCTTAATCATATAATCATTTGGGTTGGAAGGACCTATGCTGGCACACTAATCTATTTCTGTGAATCACAGTGGAATTGATTTTATTATTACTAAGTCATTCCTGATCGATGGGCGTGGGGATTCAGCTGGAACCTCTCCAGTGATGGTGATCCTGACAGCTGGCGCCATTCCCAACTATTCATATTGTTATAAGTTATCCTTATATTTAACCTAAATCTTTCCTTCTGGAATCGGAGCCTATTACTTCTTGTTCTGTCCTCGTTGACTAATGAGAATTGGTCCCTCTTCTCTTGATAACGGACTTTAATGAATCTGCAGACAGTTATACTTTCTCCCCCCGCCCCACCAAGTCTTCTTTTATCCAGACAGAACATGTCCACTTGCCCTAACCTTCCCACATAAGTGTCATTCCCTGGACCCTTTATCATCTTTGTGGCTCTCCTCTGAACTCTCGACATTCCGTCTATGTCTCTTAAATGGGGATGCTGTAATCTCAATGCAGCATTTCCCTGGAGGCTGAACTCACAGAGGGAAAGGCAGGGTTTAGCTATTTTACATAATACCTAACTTGCAATTACCGCGGTGGCATTTAGGAAGCATAAGAGAGATGGAATACGTGGGAGTGGAGTCTTCCCAATGCCCTGCTAACCGCACAACCTATGTAGTGGCAGAGGCATTAAAGAGGACATCGGCAGCAAGTCCATTGTTTGATAGTTAGGCATCCCTGACACTCTCTGAACTCAGATTAAATTAAGTATCCAACTACCCTGATACTTTCAACGGCTAGCAACAAACATTAACAACACTCAATATTGAAAAAAAAAATCAATGTTCTACATTTTCAGTCATTCTAGAATACCTTATTATCCTTGTCAGTATCTGAAGATGAACTAAGAAACAAAAAGAAATTACTCATAGAAACAATCAAAATATTCTGTTATTTTAATTTCATATTACTTTGGTGCAGTATGTGTGTGTGGGTGCCCATGCATTTGTTTTGCACACATGTGTGGAGTATATAGGATTTGTGGAGACCAGTGGTTGACCTGGATGCCTTCTTCTTCAACTGCTTCCCACCTTCTTTTTTTTAAGACAGGATCTCAAGTTGTACCTGAAGTTCACCAACTCAGCTAGTATGATTGCCCCAGAAAATTCCATAGAACCTCTTCTTCCTGTCTCCCCAGGGCTGGGGGTCACAAGCATACTGGTAGGCCTGGCTCATTATATGAGTTCCTCTGATTTGGACTCAGACCTTCACACTTATGCTTCAAGTGTATTACCACTGAGCCATCTCTCCAGCCCTCAGTATATTGTATTTAAAAGGTAAAATAATTTTGCTTTTAGGTAGCTATTCAGCACTTAGATACAACATTTTAATCACAGTTATGACAATTTTTCTCTAAATGTTATTTCACTCGGAGATAGTTAGACTCAGAATAATGAAATTTTAGATTTGGAAGTCATTTAAGAAATATCCTTCAGTAAATATTTAATAAATCCTAAACCCAGAGAGACTGAATACATTGTATACAATTAACTTCCAAAATTTATAGAGTATTTACTTCATTATCAAAATCATAACTGTGTGCATACTAAGTGAGGGTCAAAGATTCTTGTAAGAGATAATAAAATCAAATGTAATGGTGGGTCATTTGAAGTTTCAAAACCACAATTTTCTATCCCTAAGTCTCACAATTTATTTCTGTTATATAACCCACTTCCTTCTATTCACAACAAATTGCTTTGTTTTGTTTGGGGCTTTATCTCTATGAGACGAAGAAGAAATCCTCAAGTGTTATATCACCATCCTCCCACTCTCTTAACCCATTACTTCCTACACCCTATCACATAAAAATGAATATTTCAGTTCCTGCACCTACAAATCAAATTTGCTGCTGCTCTTAAATCCAGTAGGAAATATTCTGGGAGCCCAAGTCAACACCATTCTCTATAGTAAGACATTTTCACTTATTGCACTATCCCGTGAGAAGTCATCCTAACACGAGACTATCAACATGCTTTGAGATCTACTTTAAGTTTGTGTATGCCACATTATTTGTTTTTTTAAATGTGGTTAGGTTTATAATTTGCAATAACATCTAGAATACTGGTTAGTTATACAAAATCTAAAATATAGATGGATGCATATTGATAAGACAAACATGTCACCCAAAGTTCTAGCAATTGTTCTCACAATTTGTCCTTTCTAATTTAGTTATGTCTCAATAAGTAGAGCAATGCTTTAATGATATTAAAAATAGGGTTTTGATCATTTGACATACCAATGTGTGTGGGGAGCATTTATAAGGCCTCCTCCCTGGATGGAGAGCTACAGGCAATGGGTGGCAGCTAAGAAGGGAAATCAGCCTTCTTCAGTGATGAACCCTCTGATATGAGCAAAACCAAATGAGCTCAGTTTGGGGTGTGTTTGTGTGTGTTTGTGTGTGTGTGTGTGTGTGTGTGTGTGTGTGTGTGTGTGTGTGTGTAATAATTACAGAAGAAGAGTGGGGGGGGAACATAGGAGGAGTTGGAGGGTTGGGGGGTTGAAATGTTGTAAATCCATTGCTCATGTAAGAAATCCTCAAGAGAGTATAAACAACTAAATAAAAATAATGCAGGGTCTTGCCTGTTCCTAGTATTTGAGACTGACCCTGTATTGAATCTGGTTCTTTGCTCTAGGGATTTCTGTCGTCACTCTCTCAGTGTTGGGATTACAGGGGTGAGCCATCACACCAACCTATAAGTAAACTCATGGATACAGTGATGGTCTAAGGAGGATATGTAAAGTGCTATCACATGAAACTGGGATTTCTGCCCTAATAGTGAGAATACACAGGATAAATCCTTTGCCTTTTTGTTTTCTTTTCTTTTATAACAACAACAAAAACCCTGAAGTCATTACTTTCTAGAAGATGTCTAAAATTACAAATTCCAAATGGCTAAAATTACAAATCTTTCTCAAATGACTTCTTTTGACTCTTTGGTGGAAGGGAGGATTCTTCATAAACAGGAAAAGGAAAACTCAGCCACATTAGTAGCAATATTTGATGTCAACACATGTAGGCTTGTGTGAGGAAGCTTCTGGAAAAGCCACAGTAATGCAAGTCTGCACCTGCCAGTCAGCACCCTGCCAGGATTTTTTTTTTTTTTTTAGAGTGAGCAAAGGAGAGTGATTTTTAGAACTGGAGAATATAGGAGAGATAAAATAAATTCTTTGGTTCTTCTATAGTTCCCTAAGTGATCACATGACCCAGGTCAGAGGATAAGAGGAACCTCTCAAAGGCACATAGCACCTAGTAAAATGTTACTTATCTCTGTGAAGTGGTGAGTTATAGGGGTATTTGAAATTCCTTGGAGTTGTGTAAGCCTTCACCAACAACACAGAAACTTCTCTAGGAAGTGTAGGAAGAGAGGGAGGACCTAGAGGAGAGAAGCAGAAGAGAAATGGAAAAGGAGAGCACAGTGATGGGAGGAGGAGGCCTGCTGCATAAAAGTAATTTTCCGGGTGGAACAAAAGCTGGTGGTGGTCTGCGAGGCAGTGAAACATCTTCTGCAAGTTGAGAATTGGCAGCCATCTGCAAAGGATAAAGCCTGTGAGAGAGTTATAAAGCTGTCTTACAAGTGCTGAGACTCTAAGTTCCACTAACAATTCAACTGGGAGTCTGCTCTCCAAATATTAGATGCATGAAGTGACTTTAACGCAAAACGTAGTTTTCTTCACTCCACGTTACAACCAGTTAGACCAACTCACACCTTGTTAAAAGTCTGTCAGGATAGGTATGCCCTTTCCTGGGAATATTTTCTCCAGGGAATATTTTTAGACATCTGTATTTTTAGACATCTTTCTATCATAACAAACTATGAAACATCCAAAGAAGCAAGGATATTTTTTACTTTTTTTTTCCTTTTTTTGACATGAACATTTTATTTTATTTTTGTACATATACATTTATAATATTTCATATATATATATACACACACAATAGATTACCTATGGCAAGAAGAACTGTGACACAATCAGGAATTATATAAATGTTGCATTCTTAGTGTTTTGGCTATTTGTATCTGACAACCTTGAAGAAGACACCTTTCCTATCTTGGTGCATCTAAATTTCTGAATGTAAATCAATCTCCATCACTTATTGTCATTATCAACTTAAAACATCTATCTAGACATAAAAACATCTCAACCCCTAAACGATTAAGCTTCATTGTAAAACTAAGCTACCTGGTCTTCAACTCTTTCAGAGATTTGAGAAGGAGTAAACTTGATTATCTGAGTATACCTGGAGTGCATACAGAGACAGTTTTAATTTAGAAAAAATGAATAGATCCAGATGCCAGCAGAGAGTGTAATAAAGGGCCAAATGTGTTAAAGCATCTAATAGAAATTAGATAGACTATTTAAATCATGAGGAATAGCAGGTAAAAGATCAAGCCACAGAAGGGAAGATTTCTACCTTCGTCTTAGACAGCAGTTTCCTGAAAACCTGACCCTCCCATAGGCAACACTTGCAACTTCTAGCAAAGTGAGGGCAGTTAATAGAGTGACTCTAAAAAGTACCAGCACCTATAGATTTGGGAGAAAATGAAAATTAAGTGAGGAGCACACATATATGAAAGGTTCTTCCTTTCCCCAGTCCTTTCCCACAAAAACTGCAAGTGTGTGGTGGTGGAAGAAAGATAGAACTCAAATAGAAAACTCCTCACATTATGGCAGGAATTTGGGGGCAAAGTTGGCAGATTTTTAAGCCACTGGAGAGAAGAAGGCCATAATGGGTGAAAAAGTTCTGTGAATAAACAATGTTTGTGTCTCTTTTTGACTCCTGGATTATTTGTGTTTGAGGGTGGCTATAAACACTCTTAACTGAGATTATAGACACCACCAATAGGAAGTATGATGGTTCAATCATAGAAATAATAACTTTCAGGTAAGATAAAATATTAAAATCTATTAGAAAATTTGTACAAATCCCAGACTTTATACAACAAATACAAACTGAATTAACACTTTTGTGGAGGACGTATCTCAACAACATCTATAACATGAGACTCTGCTGTATAGAGGTAAACCTCTGTGGACACACGTCACAGAAGGAAACAAATGTATAATTATATTTGTACTAAGTTAAAGCATATAACTGGGAGTAGAAGTAGTTGTAAGGAAATAACCATAAGAGCCAGGGTAACAGTTAGCTTTAGGGAGGCAGATGTGGCAGAAGGCTAAGATGATGCTTCTTGATTATATCCCTTTCTCTTTTGATGTGAGTGCAGATAAAATAAATATTAGCTTCAAGTTAAGTGACCTGTGTACTGTTATTCACGATTGATATCAGGGTGACCAAAAACATTGTATGGCTTGACATAAGCTTTTTTACTTTATGATGTCACGAGAGAGACAGGCCATGCAATTCTGATTTTGCATTTTAATCTATATGCCCTTGCCCATGGTAGGCAGCACAACATGCTCTCATCATACTGGTCAGTGATAGTGAGCTACAACTTTCTGTCAGCCACACAATCATGAAGATTAATATCAATATTCCATAATGCATTTTGTTGATAAACTAAATTAATTCTTTCCTTTTTACATCCAGTACCGGGTATTTAATTTTTTTCTTTGTTTTGAGACTCTCTCTCTCTCTCTCTCTCTCTCTCTCTCTCTATATATATATATATATATATATATATATATATATATATAGATATATGTGTGTGTGTGTGTGTGTGTGTGTGTGTGTGTGTGTGTGTGTACATTGAAATATGATCAGAGCCATCCCAATTTTCTCCTCCAATTCACCCCATGTTTTCTCAGCCCTCCTCGCTGAGTCTAGTTAGCGCTGCCTGCATGTGTATGGGTGTGGGGGCTGAATTCTGGAACACAGGAAACCTGTATATGGCCACATCCTCAAAAAAAAAAAAAGGGGGTTTTCCTCCCCTAGCTCCTAGCTTGTTGGAATCCATGCAAGTTTCACAGTCTGTAGGGAAACATTCCATGCAACATGAAGAATGAAACTCGGATCAGCACCACTTTAGCAGGTGCTGGGTCTAAAACTTCCAGAGTATGAGCTCATGATTCAGTTTTCTTACACCTTTAAGCTCAGTAAAACTTTGAAAAAAAGTCTCCTCGTGACTTGATCACAGCAAAGCTTTAAGAATAGCTAAATTGGAAACCCCCTTTGGTAGCAAAACACCTCTGACCTTTACAATAAGAATGAGTTCTAGTAGCTGATAAACAGCTCAGGGTAAGGGCCTAGAGGAAGGACGTAGGATAAGCTCAAGGATGGATTCTATTGATGGAGAGTGCAAAGTGCATGAGCCCTTCTTCATAAGGATGAGTTCTGTTCTCTGAGAGACTAAGCTCAGGAAAGGGCCGAACCATGCTCAGGATTTTGGAGGGTTCAGGTGGCGGCTGGCTCCACAGAAGAGCAAAAAGATCAGCAGCTTCTTAGACAACACCCACTCCAGCCTTCCGGATGTAAAGGTGTCAGTCATTTTCTTCCTTTAAAAAAGCATTCATATTTAATAATTCTGGATTTTCTAATATTTTCTGTGAGCTGTGTCTCCTGCACTCGGTAACTGGGGCGGTCTAGAAATAGTCAACCCCATCAGAGCCAGAATTATGGCTGACTTCATCCTAGACAGGTAACCACAGCTGCCTTGTCCTGCATTTCATAGGCCTTCCTCCTCAACCTTCAGCTTGTACTCATAGGGTCGACGTTGCTACAGTCACATAGCCTCCACCGTGGCCTCTAGAGGTACTGGCCAATCCCAGCTGGACTCACATAGCCTCCCTCCTAGAAGCCCTCAAAAGAGCCTACATGCCCTTCCTCTGGGTCTTGCCATTTTGTAAGGTTGACCCCTGCATTGCATGCAGGCTCTTTCTGCAGAATAAATGCTCTTTGTTTTTACATATTATTTGAATCTGGGGTCTTCTTTCAACAACTTTTGACCCTTTCAGTACATTCTTTCTGCATCCACTTGTGTTATCCTCGTGAGGAGAGAGAGAGAGAGAGAGAGAGAGAGAGAGAGAGAGAGAGAGAGAGAGGGAGAGAGAGAGAGAGAAGAAGCTGAGGAGGAGAGGAGAGAGAGAGAGAGAGAGGGAGAGAGAGAGGAGAGAGAGAGAGAGAGAGAGAGAGAGGGAGAGAGGGAGAGAGAGAGAGAGAGATTCCATTTAGGGCTGTGCACTTAGTTTCTCACTCTAGCCCTTTGCCCCAGTCGTGCACCTCAGCATTGATTGATGCCCATTGCAGAAAAGAAGCTTCTCAGGCCAAGACTGAGTGAAGCTCAGGTCTATAGGTAAGCATAATTATTTAGAAGACAGTTTGACCATTTAGCAAAATAAAAACAGCAAGTGCTACCCAGAACCTATGACCTCCTAAGCCATGAACTTTTATACAGGATTATAGTAAAGGCATGAAATTCCCTTCTGTGGGGCAGGCCTCAAATCCGATGAGAAAGTTTCTGGGTTTTCCATAATAGTAACACATATTGCATCAGAAATCAAATCGTGAATGTCTGGTAAGGCTTTGCAGCATACCGTGTCCAGCACTAGCTAAGACCCTTGGTGGTTGCTTTGCCTATTTGCTTTTGTTTTCTGTCCCCAGTAGCCTTCAGAACACCTTGCACTTCAAATCTTTGGTTTTGTCTGTTTAACTTGGAGTACAAGTGAAATCTTGGGAACTAGAATGGGACATTTTAGGGAGTGGGGGCATCTCAAGGCAGTGTGTCAGCAGACTGTGGGTGCTAGAGGAGAAAGGCTTAAGGAGGAGAGGAGTGTGGAAGTGTGGGTGAAAGCGGGAGGTGTGAAGAACATGGAAGCCTACCATCTCAAGACACTATTCTTTTAAAGGAGAGATAGTAGAACACATATGTAATGAAAGAAAGGGGAATATTGATACAAAGATAATCTCAAAATACAACTTTTTTGAATTTTTAAAATTATATTTCTTTTTTAACATATACATTTATATTATTACACATGAGTAAAATAAACTACATACACCCGGAAGAACCACAAGACAATCAGGAATTATATAAATGTTATATTCATAGTGGTTTGGCTATTTGCATGTGGCAAACTTGAAGTTTCCTATGTTGGGTCTAAATTTCTGAATGGAGATGTTCAAAATACAACTTTTAACACACATGTGTACATACATGCACATATGTACACAACATACATGCCTGCCCACAGGTATCCGCACATGCACACATAACCACACAAACACACACATACATATACATATGAGCGTGCACACAAACACACACACACACACACACACACACACACACACACACACACACCCCAGAGTTTGAAGGGAATTATCCTGCATGTGTGGACAATGTTGCTCCCAGAAAACAAATATTATTTAATGAAAATTGCAATAGAGGGCATGGGGTACCTCTTGATGTTTTAAAAACAACCCAGGCTGTTGTCCTCATGCTTGGCTTCTCTCCATGACTACAAGTTAAGACACCATTGTTAAAGACTCCACACCCTGCAGCTGAGGGACTAGAGAATCTCAAACCACTGAGAAACTTTCTCCCTGCTGGTTAAATATATTTTTGATGGACGGTATTTTCAATTCATGATGTGTTTGTTGGGGCAGAACCCTGTGGATGGTCCTGACCATCTGACATTTGAATTTCATATTAAAATGTATCTGTAAAGCTAAAGTACTTTTCCTTTGAATAAAAAAACCCTATATGTCTAGCATGCCCACTCACTCACCTAAAGGTATATGCAACCCATATAAGCTGTATGAACATGTTAAAGTGATTTTTAATTAAAAGCAATTAGAAAAAAATTAGAGATTGAGCTATAGACACATTGTGAATTATGGTGAATATTTTGTTGTATAATTTCATTTAATCTAATATAGGAAAGTTTGTGCTGTGATGATTTTTATGTACAATATTTGTGTATGTATTTTATGTAAAAATCAATAAGCATGAATTAAGAGTGGTGTGAGTGCATGTGCATATGTGTGTGTTCAGGTGGGTTTTGTTAAAAAGTTTCTGCAAATATATGTAATAATTAGTTTCTTTTATCCATTTTATCTTCTCTATGCCCTTTGAGGCTGATCAAAGAAGTTGAACTCTTCTCTTCCTATGCCCTTTGGCTTAGATGAGCTTCATCAATGAAAAACTAAGTTGGAGCTGCAAGAGGTGCAGAACAGTAGGTCAGAGTGAGCCTTCCTTGACTCTTCCCTCACCTCAGGCTCCTTGGATTTGCGTAACTGCTATGTCTCCTTTTACCTTTGGATGTAGAAAAGTTACTACCTTCAGGCTTCTGTCCTGTCTATTTTCTATGTCTCTTGGGAATAGACCCTTTACCAAAGCATTCAATAACCATAATTTGATTGTGTCACTTTTCTTATGGTCCATGTCTGTCTGTCTGTCTTTGTCTATCATTTATCTATTTTTCTCTCCATCAAATTTAATGTATGCACACACCTGGAATAATACTACAAATTATGTTAGCATTTAAAATTCAAATAAAGTTAGAGTCATAAATTCTAGGAACACTTTCCAAATGTACTATTAAGGGGTGAGTGAGCAAGTTTAGACAGATAATAATTTCATCCATATATGCTATTTTATATTAGCACTTAATTATATAATTATGAAGAGAATAATGTTCTGATTTGCTAACTGGGGAATTTTATTGTTTGTTCATATCGATTCTGGGATCCTGTAATATACCCCATAATCTATAGGGTCTGTCATGTGCATTCATTCATTCAAAGAATCTGTAAAGCATATTATATCCCAGACATTTTTCTGGAAACTTGAACAACAGGAATAAATTATTTTTACACAACTTACATTATATTACTGATAATGATAAAACCTTAGATTCTAAAACCTATGTGATCTGTTGTGACAGCAAGAACAAACTTTGAGATTTAGAAAGTGTCAGTGGAAAACTAACTTAAACATATACTTGAGAAATGCATTTATGAAGGGTATTTAGTTCATTTTTATATGTATATAAGTTTATTTATTTATTCACTTTACATCCCAATGACAGCAAACCTCCCTCTCCTCCTGGCCCCACTCTCACACGCTCTTCTCCCTACCCCCCCATCCCTTCTCAGAAAGGTAAACCTCCATCACCATACCAATCTACCCCAGCACATCAATGCACCTCAGGACTGAGTACATCCTCTTCCACTGAGGCCAGACAAGGTAGCCCAACCTGAGGGAAAATGATTAAAAAAAACAAAAACAAAACAGGCAACAGAGTCCAATTCAGAGACAGCCTTGCTCTATTTATGAGGAGACTCACATGAAGACTAATCTACCCTTCTGCTACATATACGCAGGGGTCTAGATCTAGTCCATGTATGGTCCTTAATTGGTGCTTCAGTCTTGGTAAACCTCCCTCCTTGGGCCCAAGTGGTATGACTCTGTTGGTCTTCTTGTGGAGTCCTTTTCCCCTCTGGTTCCTTTTATCCTTCCCTCACTCTTCCACCAGGCTCCCAGTGCTCCTCTTAATATTTGGGCATGAGTCTCAGCATCTGTTTCAGTCTGCTGCTGGGAGCAGCCTCTCAGAGGACAGCTATGCTTGGCTCTGCAAGCTTAGCAGAATATCCTTAATAGTGTCATGAGTTGAATCTCTTCCATGTTGTGGCTGTTAGGTTGGGCCAAACATTGCTTGGACATTACCTCAATATCTGCTCCATCTGAATCCCTGCACATCTTGTAGGCGGAGTAAATTTGGGGTTGAAGGTTTTGTGGGTGGGTTGACTCCACTAGAAGTCCTGTCTGGATAGGAGGTAGCCTTTCCAGGCTTCATGATCCTTCCTGCTAGGAATTTCAGCTAGACTCACCCCCATACCCTCCCAGGAGCGTTCTCTGCTGCAGGTCTCCAGGCTTGTCTCAGAGATGTCCTCACTCTTGGTTTCCCTTCTCTCTCCAAACCCTCTGGCCTCTGCTCCTCCCCCTACTCCCACTCTCCCCACATCTGAACGCTCGTTTCACTCCCCACTCCCTCTCCTATACTGTTCCCTCTCTTCATCTACTTCCTCTTTGTATTCTGTTTTCCCTTCTGAGTGAGATTCAAACATCCTCCCCTGGACCTTCCTTGTTACTTAGCTTCTTTGGGTCTGTGAATTGTTGGTTATACTGTGCTATATGGCTAATATAAGGGAGTACATACTATCAGTGTCTTTCTGGGTCTGGGTTACCTCACTCAGGATGGTCTTTTCTAGTTCCATCCATTTGCCTGCAAATTTAATGATTTCTTTGTTTTTAATAGCTGAGTAATATTCCATCGTGTAAATGTACCACTGTTTTCTTTTTCCATTCTCTGGTTGAGGAGCATGTAGGTTGTTTCTAGATTCTGGCTATAAAGCTACTATGAACATAGTTGATCAAGAGTCCTTGATGTATGGTGCCGCATCTTCTGGGTATATGCCCAGGAGTGGGATAGCTGGGTCTTGAGGTAGGGTTATTTCCAATTTTCTGAGAAAGCACCAGACTGAGTTCCAAAGTGGTTTAAAAACAGATTGGTTGATCAATTTAATTGAATAGAAGACCCAGAAATAAACCCCTACACCCTGAGACACTTGACTTTTTACAAGGAAGCCAAAACTATACAAAGGAAAAAAAGGAAAGTGTCTTCAACAAATGCTGCTGGTCGAACTGGATTTCTACATGTAGAAAAATGCACATAAATCCATATTTATCACCCTGCACAAAACTAAAGTCCAAGTGGATTAAAGACCTCAGCATAAAACCATATATACTAAATCTATTAGAAGAGACAGTAGGGATCAACCTGGAACTCACTGACACAGGAGACCACTTCTTGAACAGAACACTAACAACTTAGGCTCTAAGATCAACAATTTAAAAAGTGGACCTCATGAAACCGAAAAACTTCTGTAAAGCAAAGGACACTGTCAATAGAAAAAAATGTGGAGGATACAAGGGAAGGGATAACAATTTAGATGTAATATGAATAAATTAATAAAATATATTTTTAAAAAGAACAAAATGGCAACCTACAGATTTGGAAAAATCTTCATCTTCCCTACATCCAACAGAAGGCTAGTATCCAAAATATTTTAAAAGAACACAAGAAATTAAACACCAACAAATCATATAATCCAAATAAAAAAAATGGGGACAGAACTAAACTGAGAATTCCCAACTGAGGAATCTGGAATGGCTGAGAAGCACTTAAAGAATGTTCAATGTCCTTAGCCATCAGGGAAAAGTAAATTAAAAAAAGACTCTTAGATTCCATCTTACACATGTCAGAACGGCTAAGGTCAAATACTCAAGTGACAACACATGCTGGCAAGGATGTCAGGCAAGGGAGACACCTATCCATTGCTGGCAATGGGTCTTCTAGACAGAAGTATCTAAAGCTTGTAGATGGGAGTGTGACTTATGGATTCATAGACCTGTTAGGACACAAATGTTCTTGAAGCCCCATGTGCAAAGGGACAGAGAAGGAGTCCCACAGATAGTGATCAAATCACAGCAACAGTGGCAAGGCTTTCAGAGCTTAGACTATCCTGTCATAACATGAATCCTTTGAAGATGTCAAGCAGACAGGAGGCATGATTTTCTGCTGTTTCATTATTACGATTACCCCAACACATGTGTGACAAATAAGAATTCGCTATAGAGAGGCAGCAGTGGCATCACTGAGAGATGACTGCAGTTGTTCAGGTGAGATTGATCTCCGAACGTACAGTATAGAGGGTGAGTGGTAACAAACTGGACAGGACACAGAGAGACCTCAGTGAAATGGAAGTTAAACGCTGCATAGGGTACCATACACTTTTGGTAGAGAATTTTTTTAGATGACGTCACTCGGAATCAGTCCTGACACTCACTATAACACAAATCCAAGGACTATACTATTTAACACAACCTTGGGGCCCAAACATGGATTTTAGGATTGGGGCACATTATACAATTCAAGTCCTACTATGAAAAATTAAAAGTTTCTTTTGCTTTTCTATCTGCATTTGAGTAAATATTACATCTGCCATGTGTATATGTATAGTGATTTGTGTCTAGACTTCAAAAGTGGCCTAGACATAAAATAATCCAACTGTTATTGTATATCTGAGCTGTAGAAAGTGGGATTTTTCCAAAGTTTTTTTTTTGTTTGTTTTTTGTTTTTGCTTTTGCTTTTTCAAGACAGGGTTTCTCTGTGCAGCCTTGGCTGTCTTGGACTCACTTTGTAGACCAGATTGGCCTTGAACTCACAGCAGTCTGCCTGCCTGTGCCTCCCCTGCTGGGATTAAAGGTGGGCACCACTACACCCAGCCTTTTCAAAAGTTTTTATTCAGCTCCCTGCTGCTGTGTCTGTGGGATCCACACCTACAGATTTAACTGTGGTTGACTGCAGCTATGTTAAAAGGGGAGGATTAATAGAGATTTTTGAGGGAGAGGTGGGGGAAAGGATGTCACTAAGATACATTGTTTATATGAAAAAAAAAAAAAAAGTAAGTGGTGTCTGGCTTGAACCTGCACAGATTTCAGTATTTTTGTCATAATTTCTAAACAGTGCTATTTAGTAAATATTTACAGAGTATTTATGTTTTACAGATTATTGTGACTAAGGCAGAACTGGTTTAGATGCATAGGAAGGTACATATAGCTTCTGTACAAACAAAACACCATTTACACAAGAGATCTGAGATTCTGTGGATTTTAATACCCTCGAAGGTCGTCAAACTAATCCTCCAAGGACACTGAGCAATGGTGATTTTTACAAGTCAGTTCTTAGACATTTGTGATTTAGGAAGAAAAAAGAAATATTTGAACGCTAACTATACTTGTCTAGAATGCGTTGCAGTGATTTTGTTACTAGTTTTAACTTTGTAAAAAAATTAGTATTCTACAGTGAATGTCATGTATTGTGCTGGTTTTAATATATTCCAAGTTGCTTAGACATTTTTAAGGCTGAATGTGCTTCAAATTTTGCCGCATTACATGCTTTTCCCATTAACTCTTATTGCCCTGAGCATCCTGTTTCTATTGTAGTTGTTGTCAATGACTGAGGTAAAGTAGCTATTAAGAGTTTCAACCCTCACCTTTTTGGATCCCGCTTTTTCTCTTGTCCCTAAGAAGTACTTAGCCCACCCTTCCGGTGCTGTGTTTAGACTTCATAATCACTTGTAATCACTGGCATGCTTCCTTCTCCACCCTTCGCTGATGGTACTGTGTTATAGCTTTCCCATTGTGAATGGCCCCTGGATGCCTTTTCTAATTTTTTTTTTTTCTGAGAGCATAATTTTAAAAGCTTGCTTGTTCCTTTTGGATGATTGCTTTCCTTTTTTCTTTTTCTTTTCTTTTCTTTTCTTTTTTTATTCCATGGCCTTAAAAATTCTTAAGAAGGTAGAAAAGAAACATGAAAAACAATAAAGATCAGACATTTTTCAATGGAATAATTCCTTCTGTTTCTCCCCCTTTGGTTATAAAATACAGACATTTCATTATCTTGAAGGACAATTATACCTTTTGTAATGTTTTACAGTCTTTAAGAAACACGTTTATGTTTTTCTCATTTTGGGCCTCCTACAGATTTCTCTGACTCAAGTAGTGAACAGGAAATGCTCATAAGTTGGTCAAAGGCATTGCAATTTTTACAGAGAATGAAAACAATAAAATCTGATTTTTGAGTGGCTTATAAATTACTTTAATCTGAACTGTGAATTTTCACTTAAGTTTCCTTACAAACTTTTAGGAGGAGTGTAAAGAGGAGAGGGAAAATTATTACAGGCCAGGCTGTTGGTGCAGGAAGTTCTACAGTACAGCCACAATATGCAGAACATCACCAGACTGTGAGAAAAAGCAAGGAATCCACCAACCTAAATAGATTAAAACGTTACAAGGTTTAGGAGCCTTCCCAAGTAGTTGACAGATATATAGTCTTATCCAGATATATATTTTTGCTATGGATTTTTTTAACCTTCTGTAGAATCATTTATTTCATTTGGGTGCTTCTGAAAAAACTGTACTTTAATATTAATGAATAATATTCAAGGGTAAAATCATAAGCACTACAGAAGGTCGAGTAAGAAAATGCTTTTAAATGTACATGGTTATGAATACATCCTAAACTCCAGTAAGTAGATGGACACCTATCTTTTTAGTGTAAAAGAAGAGAGGCCAGTGAGTGGTGTACTATTTTTAGACCCCATCCTTAAACATTACCATCTCTCATCATCTGCCCTCATCATAGTAAAGGGGCTAGTGTTTATTGAGTGCTTCCAAGTACATATCTATCTGTCTTACTGCATGAGTTTTTCCATTCAGTTCTCACAACAAATATCTGGAGTACACATCCCTGGTCCCACTGCCATTTTCAACAAGAGATAGGAGATCATACAACAAGACCCCTGCAATTTCATGCCTTAATATCATGTCTTGAAGAACTGGCTCTTTCATCTCTAGTTGGAAAAGCATCTCAAACTAGAGACAAACTCTTTATTCTTTCCCCATTTATGTTTATCTGTTTTCATATCCCAGTAACAATCTAGTTGTTCAGGCAGCGCCTAAAATGTCTCACTCTTTCCCTCTCATGATATAGCCTACCAACAAATTTAGTCACCCCTGTCTTCTTTCTCAATAGAGCATCTTATGGAATTCTTAAAAGCATAAGCTGTGGCATGACAGGTGATCCCCAACTGAACATTGACAGTGAAAGTCAGAAGGACTTAGCCATGAATCTGCAGATGTGTTCAGAGCTGAACCTCTTGATGCAGCGGAATCATTTGAGGAAGTTTCTTTCTCCCAGTAACCCTACTGGTTTATTCTTCATATACCGCATGAACAATCATCATTACTTCATTTGTTATGTACTTGGTTATCTCGCAGCCATCGGAAAGAGAGAAGATAAAAGGAAAGAAGAACCTCATTCATGAAATTTGCTTTCTGCAGGAAACAGACAATTCAAAGTAACCATTTGTATGCATTCCAGATGCTAATATATTCCAAAAAGAAAACAAAGAGGTGATAGACAGATGGGTGGGAGTCTGCAAGGAGTGACCACTTTAATGTTGATGCTTGAATAGAGACCCAAGGGAAGATAGAAGTGAGCCACATAAGGAAACAATCAGCAGTGTGCTTCCACTGACCTCTCATTTTCCTATATTTAGTTACACAGCATATTCTATATTGGGGTAGTTTCTTGACAGCAATAATGCCCTGAGGAAAAATAAATTAGCAATTTTATGTCTATTGTCCTTAAAATAAAAGCCTCTTGATTGCTACATGTGAAAAACAATGGTTTTCAAAGACTTTTTAGATGCATAAAGCCATGTTATAAAGTAAATGTGGACCATTTTATTCATTAAATCTTTGCAAGCTGAACTTCATACTAATTAGGCTGCATTTCACCCTAGCAGGAGACTCTATTGTGTGAATTTTGGTTGTGTAGATTCAGTAATGTATCGTTTCAGTAATGTATACAATACAAGTTATTTTGGGTCTATACTATATTTGAATATCTTTATCTCCATACTGCTCCAAAGGATTATATAGTGTTTTGAAATTTGTATTATCAATTGGATTTGCTCTCTTATGGCCTAATCCTGTCCATAAATAGATTTTTTTCAGCATGCAAAAATTGCTGCCATTAACACTTCTCAGTATATGCAGTAAAATAAGAAAATAATCTATTCTTCACACAAAACTGAGAGAAGTCTCAGATTTCAACTACTTTGTCTTGCATCTTGTTCCTTCCTCTCAACACTCACTGTGCTAATGATATATAATCTCTTCAATGGCTTAGAGATATCTGCATGGCAGTCAGCTGGGTCTAAAAGTGTGGCTCTACAAGTAACGTTTTGTCTAAAGGAAGTCAGCTACTTTTACAAGGACTGATGGCTTCAAGTGACAGTATAGAAAATATTTCCAAAATGGTCATTGTCGTTATGCCCCCTTCCTACTCTCTATCTCTTTGCCACTGCATCAATACACAGAAGCTCATATTTTTGTCTTTTTGTTTGTTTGGTTTTGGGTTTTGAGACAGGGTTTCTCTGTATCTTTGGCTGCCCTGGACTCACTTTGTAGACCATGCTGGCCTTGAACTCACAGCAATCCACCTGCCTCTGTCTCCCAAGGTTCTGGGATTAAAGGCATGCATCACCATGGCCAGCTTCCTGATTAAAAAAAAATTATTTCTTTTTATCTTTATTCTCTTATAAGTTTTTCCTGCCACTCAAATTATTCTTAAGGAATCCATACTTAATTCTGTAGATTTATTCTGCACATTCTATCTCAATACTCCTCATGCATACACTATCAATCCAAAGTCCTAGTTGTGCTCATCCTACTTAAAAAAGAGGAATAACACTACCGTAATTTATAATGATTTATGATTCCATTCATAACTTGAACTTGTTTGTCTTTAATATTCATCAGTGAGTGTCCAACTGTCATGGTCGTCAACCAGTTCCACAAACACAGAGACACCACTTATTATACATATATTGGAATTTTCATACAGACTATTGTATTGTAGTAGAATTATGACTTTTTAAAAAAACTATGTTTATGTGTCTATGTATGTAAAACAATGTTTTTATTACATAGTATTTCTAAATTTTATTACATAGTGCTACATACTATTTCTCAAGAAAGCATCCTCCAAGCTCTCAATGTAGAATAAGCTTATTAGATTTCATCATACTTTCTATGGAGATATGAAATGGGACTAAGATGATCATTTTTACATTATTTTTGTTATTTATTTCAGAGACATAATCATAATTAGATCAACAAATTATTAAAACTAATAAATGAAGGCAAAGATTAAATACTATTACCATGAACGACCAAGCAGCATTGCTTCAGCACCATAAGTATCAGCCTATGTGGACCCTTGAGGCTATATAAGCACACACACACACACACACACACACACACACACACACATTGCTGATCCTAAGAGCAGTGGCAACTGCATAGAGAGAAGCATGAGGAAGAGTTAGCATTTGATGGGGGAAAAACCCCATGGTGGACCAGCAACCTCAACTGTACTGCCTGCCAGTGCTCAGGGAGGGATGGAACCGCAGAGCTGCAGAACGATGTGAAAGAAATGGAGTCCTACACGTGCTACGACACGGATGGATGAAATAAACATTCTGATATGTAAGATTGAAAAGACAGCACAGATACTGTGTGTTTCCACCTAAAATTCTAGGTAGGATGGGTTAATACTAAAAGATTGCAAACGGATTAGGAGTTTTTGAAGGTGAAGGGGGAAGAAGAAGGAGAGTTAGTGGTTAGTAGTTATGGAGCTGTGGTCAGAGTGGCAGGAAAACTTTGCCATAGACAGCAATGTTGGCCATGTGCAAGTGTCAATATGGTCAGTTCCACTAGGTGACTTGGCCTCTAGTAGGCAATACAGCAATATTTAGCAAGACAAGAGAAAAAATAAAGTATTAATACACTCTGAGCAGATTTTAAATTTAACTTTTCTTATATATATTTGTGTGACAATAAAGCATGTAAATACAGTCTGATGAAAATTTTAATATACTCATGTGTTTATCCATCATTTAGTTGCATTTGTTACATATGTCTATCAAGACTTCAGCTAAGTAACTTTGTAATCTTTCCCTTTTCAGTCACAATAGCTTTTTATTTTATATATAAAATCAGTTTTATGTTTATGTAAAAGCATCCTTCTTTGGCATGCTAGCAACAAGCTCATTGGATTTACTGCTTAGAACCCTACTTTATGACATTGGCGTTGCCCTTGTATAGAATTAAGAAAAGATGAGGAAGAGAAATAACTAAGTACACAACTAAAAGAAAATCTCACACACCTCTTCATGCCTCAGAGCCAACAGCGATCTGGATGGTGGAAGCCTGAAGTAATGTTGGTGTAGGAGGGAGGTGAGATGAGGGAAATAATAGTAGAGGTACTTCTCATAACCTACCATGGCATATGACCATGTGTCATATATGGGACTCAAAGATACAGCTCCAAGTCTGACTGATTTGGAAAATAAAGAAAGATGGAATAAAGGATGACAGCCTAAACATGAGCTAAATAATGACAACAACAGGCATGCCAAAGTGGACAGGGAAAAGCCCTTGATGCCTCAACCATACACAAAGAACTACAAACAACTAAGAAATTCTGAGAGCAGGAGAAATTGTCATCCCCAGGGAAGAGCCCACCGGTTAGCTACCTAAGGGTCAGCCCTGAAGGCATACATACAAGTCAATTTACACATTATGAAAAGGCTATATTCAGGATATTTATGGGTACTCATATATAAGTGTATATATATGTACATATATATGCATGTGGTAAGGAAAACAGTGGTCATGCATTTGAAAGAGAGCAAGATGGCATATATAGGACAGTTTAAAGAGGGAAAGGGATGAGATACATGTTATTATATAATAATCTCAATAAAAATGTACAAAGATTAGCTGTATAAAAATTCAAGCAAATCCAAGGAGGCAATGGAGTGACATTTGATTGGCAAGGGATCCATAATGCTCACCAGAGACAGCACTAAGAGCCACCCAGAGGAGAAGCTGCTCCAGTCAGGCAGTGGTGAGACATGGATTGTTAGGGCACAGGATTCACTTATAAAGTAGTAGCAGAGAAAGCTGACTCCGTGAGCAGGACAATTGTCCACTGTCAGCATGTACCCACACAAAGCATGTGGGCTGTGGGGGAAGATGCTTTTACCCTTCCTCAGAAACCAGCATAGGAAGTTCTCCGCTACCTGTTGACATGAAGACACTCCCAGAGACCATTTATTGTGGCACTAAAATATCAGTATTGTTCCAAACAAGAATTTAATTATCTCTCTAGGCAAACAGTGATCTGGGGCCTCGACACAAAAGGCATATTATTTATGGGCAACAAATAAACTTTGTCTTTAAATACCTGGATGGCTGGGCTTATGACTTGTTGCCATGGCATGGAGGGCAAGTTAAGCAAAAATTATGAACTGTGTCTTTGTAAATTGGAATTATACCTTGCGTAGGTGACATCACCCTATTTAAATCATTCTTAAGCTCTTTTGTGAACTGCTGTTCTCAGTAGAATGTTGTCATTTTTAGGCCTATTTTCTGGTTGTTTTGTTAATATGCAGTGAAGTTTTTCATGTTTAAATATTCCCTAAATTTGTTGATAGTTATCTGGTATTCAAAAGGATTTATTAAAATAAATGTGCATATTCTCTAATTTATATGAAATCTAATTTATAATTAATAGAAGTAATATAAATATATAACCAGCTTATACTAGGTCACTAAATAGTGATTTAGTATATTTTTCTTAAAGTTGGAATTTGTGAGTCAAAACAGATGAATATTTTAGAAGTTGGCATATACTGCCAAATTGCTTTCCAAAAACTCTATGAAATTTCGCATAGCTAATAATAAAAAGAAAGTGCCAATCATGGGCAGTACCCTGGCCAGGATTACATTGTGAAATTTTGCTAACTGACAGGTCAAACAAAGTACGACTTTAATTATATGTTTTTATTATTGCTTTTTGATAACAATTAAAGAGTAGGAAGAAACCTGTATTTTAGGGACCTACAATTAAAAAAATATCTTTTAAAATTAGATTTGGCATTCTATATTTTTATTAATATTATTCTGGGATTATTTTAATAATAATATACCATGTACAAATTTTATAATACCGATTAATTTTTAAAACTCTAATATTAATTTACTACATCCCCAAGTCATTAAATAATATATTTTAGAACATCTTTAAGCTTTCTATATTTGAAGTATCTCTTTTTTTAAATAGTTTAAATATTATTCCTTATTTAGGGAACAATTTTAATTCACACTATGTGTCAGGCGTTGACATGTGTGAAATACCAGACATAGTCGTTGATTACAATAATTTCACAATTTAGGAGGACAAGAGGAAACAAGAGATATATCAACCTTCATGCATCTATAATTCGATCAATAATCAGCTAAGTAAAGGGAAATATATGTAATAAATTATAATGTGTGGTGAGTTTGATCTTTAGTAGGATAATTTATCACTGTTTAGTTACCCAGTGAATTTTCAGGCACATAGGTGATACTCAGACATATAGGGCCTTGAGTATCCAACACTTGTTAACAATGGACACAAATACCAAAGATTTGTAGCATGTTCACCAATATTTTGTATATATTCTTAATAAATACATAAATAATTTACATAAGGGTAGAGCTAAATCCATGTGAATAAATAATGTTTGTATCATATGGAACATTTTTCAGTAACCAACCCTCTTCCATTAGTATCTGAGGAAATGAAGGCAGAATTTTCTTTTAGAAATAATTTGAGCTTATTAACCTTGTGAAGTTTTTCACAGAGATTTAAAGAGTCACCAACTACAATAACCATATCCTTCTTTCCAAGTATAATTCTGCTCTTTTATGTGCAATGGAAGAAGTATATTCTATCCTTCACAAACATATTCAGCATTGCTCTCTTTTAAAAACACCAGCATGTGTTTAGTCCTAGGGTTTGATCCTCTGAGGCAGCAAAATAAATGAGCAATTAAGTCAATAGTTAATTAACCTAATACTAAATAAATCACTATCTTATTTCATTTTGTGATTTTTTTTATAGCTAAATATTTCAGAGCAGCTGATTTGTGACGAGTACAACTTTTTTCATGGTTCCGTAACCAGGAAGCCTGAGTTCTGGAAGATTTCATGTTCAGTGAAATATTGTGTTCTCCTTATGTAATTGTGCCTTGAATATGGCATCCTTTGGGGCAGAGGGACGTTGTCTTTATACAGTACAGGAAGCAGGGCAAAGAGAATCTTTCCATCCAACTCTTTTCTTTTGGCAGCAATCCATCAGGCATCTCCAGTAGGCTGACCTCCTGACACCACTGTGTTAGGAATTCTATTAAGTTTTGGTTGAGCCTGGTGGCTCAGGGCTATAATTATAGGCATTTAGGAGGTTGATTCAGAAAGGTTCAAATCTGGCATAGGCCACTGAAGGAGTCTCTATCTCAAAATAAAAAGTGAGATAAAGGCTGAAGTATAACTCCGAGGAATAGCTCAGTGTTAGAGCACTTGCCTGGCAGGGGCAAGGCCTTACTTTCAGTTCCTAACACCATAAACATGAATTATCAAAGAGGCAGAAACCAAATCATAGCAAACACCAAAAGCAGGCTTAGAGCCTCATCCAATGTGTTGCCATGCAATGTACTGTAGCCTGGCGCGTCCCTTGCTTGGTCAGTCTGCAGCTGTGTATCATGCTGTTGCTGGGAATCTTATTCTACGACACAGCTTTCCACTCTCAACACCTCTCCTCTGCTCTGTATGTGTCTCTTTCTGTTCCCACAACATGATTATTTATCTAATCATTTATTAACCAGCACCTAATTTGGGGGGACTTTTAGATAATCTCTCAAGAATAAAAGGAATAATAGAGAGAAGTCATCTTGAATTTTGTCCTAATATTTCATTTGTGGAGGGTTGTTGTAAGCACCTGACGATGCCATTTGTTTGACAAGATTGCTTTAGCTAAGATCTTTTCAGTAACTTTAAAAAACAAACCAACTAAAGCTTCCTGAAAATTTCAGCATAAAACGTCTTCTTCCTGATGATGTAAGATTTAGGGGAAATTTTCGCTTACATTAACATTTAAAATAGCTGTTCTGCCTGGGAATAGGAATATTAAACTTGGCCTTGAAGCGTACATCAAGCAAGAAATGTTTTTGTGTATCTATCAGGTAGCTAGGGAACAAAAGCATGTGATTTTGTTGTTGTTGTTGTTGTTAAAGTACTAGAAACAGTCAAAGCATGCAATGTAAGAATACTTGGCCCCATACAGAACTTAAAAGTCTTATTAGTAAGGAGATAACAATCGGGATGTAAGATGAATAAATTATAATAAATAAATATTATTATTAGAACAACCGGCGATGTGGCTCCTTGACAGAGCACCGAAACACAATGCATCAGGTTCTGGGTTCAATATCCACTCATGGCAAAGGAAAAACTTTTGAATATGATGTGAAGGATTTTGAAGTTTCAATTATCCAATAGGATTTTGGGGAAAATTTTCCATTGTGATTAATAGAAATAGTGACTATTTTGTTACAAATCTCCACACTGCAGGCTTCTTGAAAGAGCACCCCCTGGGTATCTTAGGGAAATAATAATTGAATATCTATTGTATCTTCTTTTTGTTCCTTGCTTTGTTCTCTGACAGTTAGAAATGTTACAGAAACATAGTTCACCCAAACCTTAAACTTCCTATGCTTACGTCAGCGGAGAGTAGACGTGCCTGCTCAGCATCTCCTTGCCTTGGAAAGCCTTTAAGCCAAATATATGTGCTCAGTCAAGGATATTAATTGCACAAGAATAAGAAAACATTTTTCCTGTGCCAATATTCCATCAGGTCCTAGTGAAAATGAATAGGAAGACTAAAAATGGAGATTAGATTTGTCTAGAAAGGTAATGAACTTCTAAGTGAACAGAAGGTAAATTCAGATTTCTAATAAAAATGGAAACGAGCCTGGTTTGAGCACTCATCAGGGAAACTTCACACATCTTTACCTCCCTCATTTCCTACTGTAAGATGTTTAAACTGGCAGATCTAGGTGTGTCCTGATATTCAAAGATGAGTGCCTCTAAAATGTATATATTCTGTCATAGAAAATTTAGAAAAATAGTATGTTTAGCTTATCTATAATTTTGCCTAATCTGTTTTTATTACTAGAATCTAATTATATAGCTGATCCAATGCAAAAAAATGATTTTTTATGTTTCATTTTTAAAATGTATTATGTTATATTATAATCAATCTAGAAAAGACTATTTTATTTTCAAAACATTAACCTTAAAAGAATAAAATCTAAATATTAAGAATATTAATAAAAATAAAATATAAATTAATCTTGTTTCAGTTTAATAGATGTTTCTATATTAATATTTGTGATAAATAAATAAAATATATTTCAACATATGCTAATAGAAAGTCATAAGAATAGAGCTACAGTTAATTAGCACTATTCAAACAACAGTTTGAGCAATAGAGGGCAAAGAAGTAGTGCACAGTCATTTAATTTGCTCAGATAACAAAATTTTTTTTCATAGGAATTAGAATTAATCTCCTCACCAAACACTTAGAAATTATTATCAACATACATTTTAAGTGTTTTAGTAATTAGTATTTTTTTTCCTTAAAGCTTTATTGATAATTTGAAGAACGTTGTATGCTATTCCACCTGAATTTATAGATAAGTAACTTAAGTCAGTGTTCTACTGTTGCGAAGAGAGTCCATGATCATGACAACTCTTATAAAAGAAAGCATTTAACTGGGCCTAGCTTACAGTTCAAAGGTTTAGTCTATGTGTTATCAATATGACAGGAAGTACAGCAGCACACAGAAAGACATAGTGCTGAATAAGTCACTGATAGTTCTCTATCCAGATCCATGGAAACAAAGAGCAACACAGGGCTCACCCCTAGTGACATGCCTCCTCCAAAAGGCCACACTTCCTAATCCTTCACAAGTAGTGCCTCTCCTTGATGACTAAGTGTTCAAATATACAACCCTTTGGAAGCTGTTCTTATTCAAACACCCAGAAGAGGCTTCATAGACAGCAGGCTTGCTGGGTTCCTTGACACATGACTGACACTTCTCACCACAGGAAGCCAGGGTTGTCAGGATACACTGTGCAGAGAGGTGCAACAGAGAGGCTGCAGCACTTGCTAGACTCACTACAGCCGTGTTTTGTTTGTTTGTTGCCTAGTCATCAACACAGTAGGGGCAACTAGAGCAACCAAGTGCAAACCAACCAAAGTTTCAGACCATTATGGCTGAGGGTCTATCTGACTGACCACTCCATGTACGAAGCCTAGCTCAACCAGGATGGCTGATATTTGGGAAGTGCTATTGTGCAGTGAAAAGAGGCACATGATAAATAATGATTAAAGCCTCTCAGTTATCACAGTGAAGATATTCAACTCTGTATGAATTTTTAGCTTGTTGTTTGTGTTGTTTTCTTGGAGATTTGGAGCAGCCATTACTGTTAACTTCCAGGAACACATTTTTAATGGACAGTATGTATAAGAGCAACAGTAGAAAGATGTACTCTCTCTAGGCGTGTGCTCTCAGAAAAGAGAGAACTGTCCCTTCACAGAACTACCATTTTCATAAAGGCTACCATTGCTACTAAATGTTGTCATCTGCTTAAAGGTAAGTTTCATGTTTCAGTTTTCACTACTGAATGTAATTAAGGTATATGGTTGTTTTTTTTTTTTGCATGACAAGGTAATTATTATTTTTTTTATTAATTTATTCTTGTTACATCTCAATGTTTATCCCATCCCTTGTATCCTCCCATTACTCCCCCCCCCATTTTCCCATTATTCCCCTCCCCTACGACTGTTTTTTTTTAAAAAAATAAATGAATATTGATCTTTCTTTTTCCATTTCTAGTGGTTTTAAATAAAATACAATGATGAGATCCACAAAGTCCTAGTGATGATTCAGGGAACCCTAAATTATCTCGCACCTGCTTAGATTTAAAATGTGATAATCTATTTTTTCTTTACTTCTGTCTCTATTTTTTCTTGTTTAGCCACACATCTTTTTTGAAACTTTAAAGAATATTAAACATGTTCCAAACTTGGATGACTTAAATGTTGATACTAACTACTATATTTGCAAAAATATTATATTACCTGTGAATTTACTTCATGAAAGTAGAATTTTTTTTCACATGTGGGTTTAAAAAGATATTGCTGACTTTCATAGTGTGAGAATTTCTTCTTAGAGCAGTATTTCTCAACATGTGTATCACAACCCCTTTGAGGGATTGAATGACCCTTTCACTGCAGTCATCTAAGACCATCAGAATTACAAATATTTATATTATGAATCATAACAGTATCAAAATTTCAGTCATGAAGTAACAGTGAAAATAATTTTATGATTGAGGTTACCAAAACAGGATAAACTGTATTAAAAAGTTATAATTAGGTACACTGAAAATCACTGCCTTAGTCAAAGAGACTTATTGATAGTGATTGCAGTTGTACAAAATGTTGAATATGTACCGAAGACAATAAAAAAATGAAATACAATGTCACCATGTTGAATGGATGCCAAAGATACTTTGAATTTAAATGAAAATGGCATTAGGTTCTTATTCATTCACTTCAAGGCCCAGATAATTACTAACAGGAATTTTGACTACATATGCATACACATAAGGAATTCTCCACAGTTGAGTGGAGAGTGGGGTCTGACTTTCACACGTACTCTGGTGCCTCACATTTGACCATGTCCCCTGGATGGGGAGACCTGAGGGCACTCAGAGGAAGGACAGCAGGTTACCAAGAAGAGACTTGATACCCTATGAGCATATACAGGGGGAGAAGGTCTCCCTCAGGAACAGTCATAGGGGAGGGAAGTAAGGGGAAAATGGGAGGGAGGGAAGAATGGGAGGATACAAGGGATGGGATAACCATTGAGATGTAACAAGAATAAATTAATAAAAAAAATTTTAAAAAGGAATATAACACAATTCACGGTGCAAGATCTTCACACATGACAAAGTGACTACACTCTGTATCTCTCGTTCTGCAGTTCTAGATGACTGACCTGTATGATGGAGGTCACCATCAACTCTCCAAAGGCGCAGATGCCTAAAGAACCACCACACCCACCATCCTTGTCTTGCTCTCTAGACTTAATCAGGCTTCTGATCAACCTTGTAATCTTAATATGAATTATATAATGAAATAGTATATATGAATTATAGACAATTCTCCCTCTTTTCGCACTAAGAGCATAACAAGCAGTAACCTGATACAGATCAAATCCAGTCCAAATATGAATGAGGGAATTATTGAAAAATAGATGAAAAAAGTTGTCAATATACTAGAAGAAAAACTAGAGGGAAGATCGAGTAGTGTCAAATGATCCTATAACCATCTGTAAGATCCACTTAAAAATTTGAGAAACCCTGTCTCGAAAAACCAAAAAAAAAAAAAAAAAAAAAAAAAAAAAAAAAAAAAAAAAAAAAAAATTGAATACAATTAATCAAAGAGTAGAATTTGACCTTAAAGCTAAATAGACTTCTCAAGAGAAAACAGAACCAGTGTAGCTAGGGATGTGTTTTTGGTAGTACCCTTAATAAGAAAAAAAAGCTTACTTGAAGAAATTCTAACATGAGAAAAATAATTTAAGTGCACACAGAAATTTAATTTTAGGACAAAATTTCATTAAAGTTAGTTAAGAGAAATGTAGGTGGAAATAAACAATCAAGACAGTTTTGCAAGCATGAATTTCTGCCATTTCATAGTCATAGAAATTTTTCTAATGGAATTCCTGATATTAATCTGTAAATGTATTTGTTCATTCCCGACTGTGGTGCCTTTGTGACACATAAGATACATAGGCTGAAGAGTCCAGCCCAGAATCCCTTCTCTACTGTATTCCTAGTTATTGAAGGCTACTGAGGAAAGACCAGACATTTTAAGCCACATAAACACACATTCATTAGTTATTAAGTCAAAAGCTAATTCGTATACTGCAATGGAAGGATTGGGCAGACATTCTGCCACGGAGCGTATCATGAACCACCCCCACTAGAGTCAGAATAAGGGTAACATTCTTTCCTTCATTAATTCCGTAAATATTTACTGAAGACCTAGTTAATGCTAAACACTATAATGAGTTTGAGAATAACACAGCAAACGAAAACTACTTCAACGTACTCTTTCTTAAATATTCATTTTGAATCAGAGATGGCTATTGATAAGCAAATTTAACTGACTTTATTTCTAGGTAATTTTCTCCAAAATCGTTCCTAAAAAAAAATCTTCTGACTTTCCCAAATAAAAGGTTTAATCCCACTTCTGTACAACTCAAAGTAGCTCTTATTTATATTTGTAAAATACTTTCTTGCACATGTCCCTGTATACCTAGTTATTGAAATTAGTGCTGTCTAAGACCAAATAATAAAATGACTTCAGTTTTGCTGCTACAAACTAAGTTCTCAACATGTAGAGTGGCCAATGTTCTACATAGCTGTTCAATTCATCTACTTGATAAATAAAAGACCACCGTATACATTTTCATGTCCTTCTCTGAGCTGCACATCACAGATAGAACTGACTGTGGCCACATAACAACAAAGTGAAATATTATATCATGGGAGCATGTGAGGGGAATTTAATCCTAGAAAAGTTAACAAGATGAAGTACTGACATCACTTCTGCTGCAGCAAGAGACTCATTCTTCACCCTCTTCTTCCTTCTTCTTTCTCTCAATTAGAACCTTTGTCCCTCTTAATGATTTTTCTTTCTCCATCACTGAGGAGCTTGGAACCCTGATCACTAGACCTTTTCTCAAGTTAGAGTTGCTGCATCTATCTATTTGCTTAGAGACTGAGCTAGTGGTATAGAAGTGGATACATTCGACACCACACATATTACTTCTTGTTTCTATAGTGCAACAGCAGTCCTACTTCATCTTGCAATCAAAATGAGCTGCCAGTTTTAACCATCCCTTTTCTGCCCACAATTGCGCTGAAAGTTTCCACATGCCCATTTCAATTTGTAAATTAGTGAGGTTTTACCATTTCCTTGGGGAGATGTTCTTTGGAAATCATTATCTGCAAATATGCACTGTTCATCAGAAGAGCTATCCTAAATACTAGGCCAGTGTCTAAGAATAACAGAAAGCGTAGACCTTCTTATTGTCACTGTCAGAGAGTCCCCACCATATGTTGTTTCTGTGTCAGTGACTCACATGCAATATGTGGTTTTTGTAATTTTTAAAAATTAATATATTTATTCACTTTATATCCTGAACTTAACCCCTCCCTCCTCTCCTCCCAGTCCCACCCTCCCACCCTCTTCCTCCTTTCTCCCCTGCCATTCCATTCAGAAAAGGAGAGCCCCTCTTACCTTACCAACCTACTCTGGCACATCCAGTTGCATCAGGACTAAGCACACCCTGTTCTAAGACCAGACAAGGCAGCCCAGCTGGGGCCAAGTGGTCTAATAGTAGACAATAGAGTCCATGTCAGAGACAGCTCTAGCTCTACATTCTTATCAGTTAAAAATGTGTCAAGGATCTAGGTCCAGTTTCGGTCTCTGTAAGACCCTACAGGCCTAGGTTAATTGACTCTGTTGGTCTTCTCATGGAGTTCTTGTCCCCTCCAGGTCATTGTTTCCTTCCCTCCACTTTTCTGCAAGACTTGCTGAGCTCTGTATAATGTTTGGCTGTGGGTCTCAGCATCTGCTTTGATCCACTGCTGGGTGGGGTCTCTCAGATGACAGTTATGCTAGGCTCCTTTTGCAAGCATAGGAGAATATCATTATTAGTGTGAGGGCTTGGCTTTCTCTTATGGGGTGTGTCTCAGGTTGGGGCAGTAATTGGTTGCTGTTCCCTCAATCTCTGCTCCATCTTTTTCTCTGCATTTTTTGCAGATAGGGTGAATTTTGGGTCAAAGGTTTTGTGTGTAGGTTGGTGTCCCCATTCCTCCACTGGAAATCCTGTTTGGCCTTGAGGTTGCCACTTCAGTTTCCATGTGCCCTACTACTAGGAGTCTTAGCTAGAGTCACTCCCATATCCTTACAAGGGACTATCCTGTCACAGGTCTCCAGCTTGTCCCAGAGATGCCCCCTTCAGTTTCCCTTCTCGCTCCCAGCCCTCTCACCTCTCACCTCAGTTCTCCCCACATCTGATCCCCACTCTCATTCTCCTCCCAATACCCTCTCTCACCCAGCTCCCATGCTTCATCCACTTCCACTGTCTATTCTATTTCCCTTTCTGCATGGGATTCAAGCATCCTTCCCTGGGCCCTCCTTTTTACTTAGCTTTTTTGGGGTCTGTGGTTTTTAGTATAAAACAATCATGTACAATAAAATAACTTCTAGTGGCACCACCATCTATGACTTCAAGTTGTACTACAAAGTAAGAGTAATAAAAACCACAGTGTACTGGGATTAAAACAGACTGGCTGATCGCTGAAATCAAATTGATTATCAGAAATAAACCCACACACCTATGGACACTTGATTTTTTGACAAAGGAGCCAAAAATCATACAATGGGGAAAAAGCATCTTCAACAAATGGTGCTGGTCTAACTGGAGGCTTGAACGTAGAAGAATGTAAATAGATCTATATTTGTCACTCCATAAAAAACTTAAATCCAAGTGGATCAAAGACCTCAATATAAAACCAGATACACTAAATCTAATAGAAAAGAAAATAGGTAAGATCCTTGAACTCATTGGCAATATGTATTTTTAAAGTAGTTGTTTATATTGTATCCTGAAAAGTTATTATTTCCATGCTTGTATAATATTGCTGATAATTTGAGTTGATAATCTGCCTGTCAAAAAGATTATCTTAAGTAATTTTCCTGCTGTTGTGATAAAACAACATAAGACAAAAGCAACTTAAAGAATGGTTTATTTGGGCCCTCAGGTCAAGGTGTCATCCATCATGGCTGGACAGTGAAGGCAGTAGGAAATCGAAATATTGTATCTACAAGTAGGAAGCAGAGAGTAAAGGAACACATGCTTCTTATCAATTTGCTTTCTTCATCATATTTACCAGGAGTCCACACTGAGTAAGTGGTTCCTTCCATTGCTAAAAGTGGGTCATTCCACAACAATTAATGTAATCCAAATAATCTCCCAGAGACCACTTTTAATCTAAAATAATCCCACACAGGGGTGCCCTGAGATTTACTTCCTAGGTGACCTTAGATCCTCCAAACTAACAACACCAAACTTACAGAATCATGTCAAACTGTGATTACATAAGAAGAATCTTTTAGTTATTTCAGTGTTGAACAGTTGATTCTATCATCAAGCTAATTCCATACACTTTTTGCTCAATAGTGAGAACACTAGTTATATGAGATCCAATATGAATATATTTACACAATCACTCCCAGTTTGTCACTGTGCTTTTACAGAAATTAGACCATATTTGCAAAATTACCAAGTTCCATTTCCCAAATAATCAAAGGACGCATTGAATCCCATCATCTGGGTGCTCCAACCCACCATCAGTGCAGGTATCATACCACAGGACAGGCATGTGCTTGGGAGAGGATTCTTGCCCTTCATCTGTTATTGATGATGCTTTTCTAAATGCCAGTAGTGAGCAACCCACACTCTAAGCTTTATTTTATAACCTGATTTCCAATGCTAAGCCTAATGATGTCACTTGGCTTCCTAGTAGCAGGCTCTGAGATAAAGGTTAAAATACAGGATGAGAACCAATAACCTTGGCTTCAACACTAGTGAGGAAAAGGGAAGGACTTGAAGCCAGCCTATAGTAAAAAATTCGTGACAGCCTTAGATGACTTCAAGGGACTGCTGGTGTTAAAATTGACCTACAAACCATCCTTAACAGATTTAAGATAATGGCTTTTGTGTCTCAGTGTCAGTGAGGTATTGAAAATGGGTCTGCTGGGCATGGTGGCACATGCCTTTAATCCCAGCACTTGGAAGGCAAAGGCAGGTGGATTGCTGTGAGTTCAAGGACAGCCTGGTCTACAAAATGAATCCAGGACAGTCAAGGCTACACAGAGAAACACTGTCTTGAAAAACCACACACACAAAGTAAGAAAGAAAGAAAGAAAGAAAGAAAGAAAGAAAGAAAGAAAAGAAAATGGGTCAATCCAAGAAAGTTGTAGCCTCAAGCACAGCTGCTCTCCGTATCTGAGGCAAACAGTTTGTCCTCAGAGTGTTGCATTGGGTCCTATGTACTTCCTCACTGTAGTGTTTGAACAACAGAATCAATTTTCCTCATTCTTTCTTCCTCCCTTCCTTATTTTTCCCTTCCTTCCACAACACATAACATTAGAACTATTTTATAAGAATGCAATGATTTACTGAGTAAAATGTATATGTGGAAATGGTACAAAAATTACAAAATACATTAAACAGGAGAATTTGAAATTGTACATTCTGTATGAATCATATTCATTGTATATAATTTAGATAAAATTTTCCAATTGGACAAATTGAAGAATTCAAATAAATTTTAAACATTGTCCTCTATAGTGACTGAAAGTAAAGCAGTTACTTATGAAATCTAAAATTTGCATAATGATGATACACTAGGCAAACATAGAAGACATGGCTTAAAGACTATCCAGAAGACGGCAGGGGGTGGGTGGGCACTAATATCATTGTTTATTATACCTTGATCACGATTAAATACCTCAACAAATGAGCAAAGCAGCTGAATTTTAATGCTATATTAAAAAAAATATTAACAATAAAAGAAATTAATAATAGGAATGTCCAAAGGTAAAAAACCCTTTTCAAGCATTCTTTCACTATATATAGGATCTTGGTATGTGCTGTGTGCTGTGTGTGTGTGTGTGTGTGTGTGTGTGTGCATGTGTATGTGTGTGTATGTCTGTATACACACACACACATATATAGTGTGTGAGTATGTGTATATATGTATATATACATATATCTCAGAACAAACAGGAGGAGGTCAGCAAAAAATATTGAGAGGTATTAAATCAAACTATCAACAGTGGCAAGCACAATAATGAATGCTAATTTTATTGGCAAGAGAGTGACGCCGAAGAAAAAGATGCTGCAGTGGAATTGCTCTTAGGGTGTTCTCAGAACCGTAAGGAAACCAGAGTGCCTGCAAAGCAAAGGACAAAGGGGGAAATGTTTGGGTAACATTTATTTAAAAGGTTATTAGTTGGTTATGTACAAGTCTGTGCATGTGAAGAATCCTATTGACATTAAAAAAAAAACACATCATCATAAAAGAACAATGTGGGAAGATATCAGTGAGAAGTCTCTGTACTTTGTCTAGGTTACTGTTCTATTGCTGTGAGGAAACACTGTGACCAAGACAACTCTTATAAAAGAAAGCCTTTAATTGGGAGGTGGCTTATATTTTCAGAAGTTCAGTCAATTATCAACATGGTGGGAAGCAGACAGGCATGGTATTAGAACAGTAGCTGACAGCTTTTCATCTTGAGCTGCTGGCAGCAAGCAGAGAGAGAGACACTGGGCCTGGAGTGGGCTTTTAAAACCTCTAAGCCCACCCACTGTGGCACACCTACTCCAACAAGGCCACACTTCGAGCGGCAATTGTTAAGTAAGCCCCAATTCAATGCTTTCTTTTATAACAGCTGCATTGCCCGTGGTGTCTCTTCACAGCAATAGAACATATGCCAACAACCTCACGTTTATCAGAAATCTGAATACCAGAACTTAAAAACATAAAAATCTTAACTGAGGATGTGTTTGTTTGAATGTGCCACCAGTATTCCAAGCATCTTCTACTTTCCCTCTTGCTGTGTTAGTGTTTGATTTTCATCTTTGTCTTGCCTCCTTTTGTATGAGTTGTTCCCAAAATGCACGTGTCAAGATCTGAACTCCCAACGTGGAAATATTCAGAAACAGAATTTAAAGAGGATGGCTGGACCATGAAAACGGAGTCCTTGTGACTAGGATAGCACTCTTGAGAAAGAGTCCTTAGAGATATCTCAGTCCTTCTGCCACGTGAGGACACAATGAGAATATTGTTTTCTACTCAGAAAGTAGAACTGCATCAGACATGAAGTGTTCCATCGCTTTATATTTTGGCCTTCCAAGCTTCCAGAACTGAAAACTAAAGTCGTTTAAAACAAACTGTTTATGGCAGTTGCTGACGGCAGCCCAAGCAGCTGCAAACACCTCTAAGTCACAAGAAAGCTCCTATTCTCTTAACTTCATGTTACTCTTCTAAGTGAGGATAATAAACTTTGATAAAAGAAACCAAGAATGTTATACTGTATTCTAGAAATATTATTAGTCTAGATATGTTAATATTGTAGATGAAGATATCTATCGTGCTTTATTGGCCAAAACTGGATCAGATGCCTCCATGTAGCTGCAAGAGAGGCCAGAGGCAAGAGAATTGTATCTCCGTCCTGTAAAGAAGAGGGAGGGAACGTGCATTTTTGTAACAAGTATGCTGTATATAGTGAAGATCAATCTGCTGCAAGAGGCTGTCACAACAGTCTAATCAATAAGTATGTCACCTTAGACTGAGCACTGTGGGAAAGGAAATCACAGCAACTGGAGGGATAGATCTTGAGGCAAAGAAACCATCAGTGTGTGACATCCCAAGCAAAGAAAGAAAACCACCTCCCAGGGGAAGCAAGTGAAAATTGTGCCAGATCTTGAATGCTAATCCCTGTCCCCCCTTTTTTTACACAGTGAAGCATGACAAAGAAAACATAATGTGAGGAGCAGACACAAGAGCTCCACAAGATCGACACTTCCAAGGTAAGAATCTTGATTGCTTTCTGGTGTTCCTAAGGGCATGCCAATGGATAGAAAGTAAATCAGAGACAATCAGGAATTCTTTCAAATCCCAATACAAGAGCTGTCTTCTAAGTGAGAGGCATTCTCATCAGCACATTTTATGGACTTCAAGGCAAGGAGAAGATAGAAAGGAATTCCCCAACATTGGCCTCAACAACACTTACTTTTTTTTTTTTTTGTTGTTTTTTTTTTTTTTTTTTTTTTTTTTTACAATTTCTGATTGATTTATATCAATTATGCAAGAGTTTTAATTTTCTTTTCAGAACATCAAGTCTCTCCTGTTTTTAAAAAGAGTATATTTGAACACAAAGGGGCAGTTGCACACATGAACTCACAGAGCTGTGACAGCTTGGACAAGACCTGTTCATGGTCAGACCAGACAAAACACCAGCACAGGCAGTACAGGCAGGCAAGAATACCCAGCCTAGCTGAGGAGCTATTTGCAAATGATAGCTAGGTGTGAAGAGGGTCAGTTTTCTTGAAGGTTTGGAAAAAATAACATTCTCAAAAGCAGGATCCTTATTCATTTCTTTTAAAAAATGAGTGATGTTGGGGTGGAGGGAATACGTAATCAAGGAAAAGCAGCCAAGTGGAATGCCACTATTTCCCTTGACAATCTCCCTGCAGGATGTGAGTCAGAATATTATCTCTTTAAACTGCACTAGTAAGTCAGGCTAGGGGCAATATAGGATGCACAAACACATCCTAAACCCTCCACCTGCTGCCTGGAAAGGTAACACCTCATAAAAATGACCTGATACATAATTTGTTACCCTACTGTTTACTCACAGAAAGAGGACAAAAGGTTAGCAACAGATTACTATTATTTGACATTTATAAAATACCCACAGTGTATCTGATATTTGATAAAATATGGATAAATCACACCTCATCATTTTCAAGCTTTTATTTCAAACAAAACTATTTAAATACATAGACATTTCAAAGCATCATCCATAACATATGTGTGTGTGCATTTATATTTGCATTTATAGGTGTATGTGTACTAGTTAGTTTTATGACACCTGCTGTAGTCATTTGGGAAGAGAGACACGTAATTGAGAAAATACCTGCAGGCAAGTCTGAGTGCATTTTTTAAGTTAGTCATTGATGTGGATGGGCCTAGATGACTGTGGATGCTACCACACTAGCAGGTGGTATAAGAAAAAGAGACTGAGGCCAGCACAGAAAACTACAACTAGATTCAAGGCAGAAATCAACAGATTATGAGGAGCCCAGCCCAAACAGATACTTCTCCTTCACAGCTCCTGTCTCGGTGACTCTGAGGTCAATAGAAAGATCAGAAAGAGTATAAGAATACCAGGAAGTCTGCTGTGAACATCTCTCCAAACAATGGCTCCTAAACAAGGCCAGAGCAATGGCAATGAAATGCATAAGTTAACATGGAAGGAGGAAAATTCTCACAGGGTCCCATGCCCAGACATAGAGCTACAGACATCTAATGCCTGTTGTGAGATAGAGAATTAGCCTTTATAAGGGATAAGACCTCTTATTGATTGCCTAATGCAGAATGGTGTCTCTGGAAACCATATATATATAAATATCAAGAATAAGCTCAGTAGATTATACACAAGTGCACATGAGAATGCACACACAAACACATGTATGTATGTATAGATACATGTACATCTATGCATGTGCATATAAGTCACACACATTTGTAACAATAAAACCAATAAAAATGAGACTTTTAACTTGATGTGGAGACATGGGAGGGACTCCAGGGAGGGTATCTGGGAGGAAGAAAGGAAGTTTAAAAAATGTGTAATTCTATCCCAATTAAAAACATTTTTTCCTTGTAGGTTTCTAAGACCCTCTGCATCCTTCTATTTCCTCATCTTCTATAATTCTCTTACCTAGAGTGCCAGTAGGATGTCCTCACATCTATCCCATCATAACGGATGGATCAGGACCCAGGAGGTCTGCTCAAACTATTGCACTAACCAAGGACAATACAAGTAGTAAACATTGAATCCCTACTCTGATCTAGCCAATGGACAGGACATTCTCCACACCTATGTGGAGAGTGGGGACTAACTCTGACATGAACTCTGGTGCCCCATATTTGACAACCTCCCCTTGGTGGGGAGGCCTGATGGCACTCAAAGAAAGAATAAGCAGGCTATCAAGATGAGACTTAATAGCCTATGACCATAAAGTGTGCGAGGAGGTCCCCCTTGGTCTTGGACCTAGGGCAGGGGAATAGGGTGAAAGTGGGAGGGAGGGAGAGAGGGAGGGATGGAGGGAGAAAGGGAGCGAGCAGTGGGAGGATACAAGTGACGAGATAACAATTGAGCTGTAATCTGAATAAATTAATTAAATAAAAAATTTTTTAAAATAAAATAAAAACATTTTTTTTAAAGTAAGTAGGCTGAGTACACCATAAGAAGCAAGGAGGAGATGGCTTGAAAAAGGACCTACCCAGCAGGAATGTGTCATTTAAAAGATGATGAAAAAAAGCATCAAACAGAGATATAGGGAGTATGCCCAAGACATGTGCGGCTTGGATCCTGGAATCCTGACTTGGGGTAGAGAAGGAAGGAAGATAGACACGCAGATGCAAGTAGAGTGAATCTGGAGCCAGGTGGGTCTCTATGTGGCTCCTGTGGTGACCTGGACCCTCAGCGTGTTCATTGGGTACACCACAGGGGCAGAATAGCCAGGCTTAGTCTCCAAACACTGATCTTTGCACTCACGGATTATTTCTTCAGCAACACAGACCCAGACTCACAGAAAGGAAAGCTTTACCATTCCACTTGAGCCTGGCCTATATAAATAATGGCTTTGCCAATTTCTGGTATGCCACTTGGCCTTGGGATCCTCTATAGGCTGTGTCCATGTCACAATAACATTCACTCAGATCTCCACTCACTCAGGGCTTCCTCAACTCCCTACAGGGGAGTATTTAAACAACAACAACAACAACAACAAAACTTCCTGTGAACTGCTCCAGGGGCATAAGGGAACATCAGAACACAGAGGGTTTGAGGAAAACACCCTCTTTTGATTATATGATTAGAACCTTCCTTCTTTGAGACTCGGAAAGGGAAATGACTGAAGCTCTTAGAATGGATGCACAGGTTACATAGGCAGTAACTGAGCATCTTCCTACAGTGTGTCCTGCGCTTCGTCTTGCATGCTTTGGTACTTTAGACATCCTAGGCTTTAGTTTCCAATTTGTAGCAAGCTCCCTATTTCTAGTGACTCAGTTTCAACTGTAGAATTGAAACATGTTGGTATAAATACTAATCTTAATTCCTTCAGTTCTCAGGCACTCCTAATATTCCAAACCATTTCATAGCACGGTTGTTAACGTGACTTTCAGAGAGGGAGGCCCTTGAGGTCAGAAATGGGTTTTATGTTTAGCACATAGATTAAGCTGCCAAATTTAGAGAACCAAATTGGAGGCTGCCCAGTGAAATTTAAATTCAGATAAATAATACTAATTTTAGTGTAAGCATATCAAAATATTGTGTGCATGTACTCATATATTATGCTAGTATTTATGCTTATACTAATACAGCCATTTATATTCAAAGTAAACTTTTCAATGCACATCTAATTTCACTGTGCATCCTATATTTCATTTGGCAACTTGACATAGAGGTTACCTTGAAACACCAGTGTAGCCTATGAAGACATTTTCTTATTCTGTCATTTGTTCAGGGGGCACATTGTATCTCTCTGAGGGGAACGTAATACAAGGCAGACTATAAGACTGCTGCAGCAGCTTTATGAACAAATGATATCTTTCACTCATCCCTATGCACATTCTATAGGATTAGATGAAGAGAATTTAGGATTCTATCCAAAAGAGTCAACAGAGCCACCACACTAAATCTGGGCTTTACATATTCTGGGTGCCCAGCGATCGCCTGCTCTAAGCCATGAGGGTGGCCTCAGACACCATGCACTGGGTGCAGGGAGGACTAGTGATAGCCCCTGGTTTCAGGGGAGAGCAATACAACTTTTTCAGACTAATCAACTGACTTGCTCTTCATCTTCCTCTATTAGGAGAGAAGCTTCTATAAATCACCTCATGTTTAACTTCATATGATCTTGATGTGAAATTTAGGGGCCAGTGTGACGTGATGAGCTGCACATCGCTGCCTTTCTGTGAATTCCAGATCTGCTACAAGATGCGTTGACAGCAACCTCAAAAGGGCACAAGGTGGCTTTAGCATGATCCCGTGGATAATTGCACTTGACCTTCTCTCATGTTCTGATATATTATCTAGAGTTCTATAAAACGCAGCTTCAAGTCCTGTCTTCCAACTAGCCTGACACCTTTAGTACTTTTTTATATAGAATGGTGGAGCCTGCACTGACACTGTAATTTCAGAGCAGACATCTTCCTTGAAACTTGGTGCTTTACATCTCAACACGGAAAACAGCACTGCATACAGAGGGGGTGAGTAACGTACAGTATAAAACATTGCGTGCACACTTCACATGTTAGGCATTTAATCCCTGTTAATCCTTCCTGCTATGTATACTATGTATTCAGTGCTGGTGGTTTTTCTTTTGTTTCTTCTCTGTTTGTATGAGTTTCTGTTCAGCTCAGCATCTTCTACAGCCTGGGCTGTCACATTGATCTTCAGCTTTAACATTCAGTTTGTATCATGCTCAGAATAACTTGAATGTGTCTCTGCTGAACGAGCAGACAGAATTAATAAGACGAGTATTAAGGAAGAGTGATCTCTGACATATTTGGTAAACTGTTATTAGTTGTAATCATGCACTCACCATATGTGCAAAAAGCTACCAGCTCACAATGCTGCAGTGCTACTTGCGTGCTGATACAAGTATATTTCATAATCATGCATTTATGTGTAATTGCTATTCACTTATTTTGTCAGGTATTAAAAGAGATAAAATTGAGACAATTCTGGACAGTAAGAAAGAGCCCACTGCCTCATAAATGCTATTGTGATAGCCATCTTCACTCATGAGGCTCTGGGATGTTTTTCTCTGTCTTTTAAAGCCCCTGATTTGTTCCAGCTGTGGAGCCAATTCTGAGATCAGTGGGCTTTCATAAAAGACAGAAACTTTGGCTGTAGGCATCATCTCACTAGTTTTGGCTTCAGGGAGTAATTACCTTAAATATAGTTTTCTTGAAAAAAAAATCATTCATATTAGTGATTTGGTAAATTACACACAGCCCTTTTATGAGGAATATTTTTAAAACATATAGATACTATTGCACTCACAGTGATACATTTTGATATTCAGTATCATTCTAATAAATAAGAAATCCCATATTTTCCTTCTGTGAAAATGACTGCATATTAGGATACTCTGAAAGTTAGGAGTTTTTGTTTGTTTGTTTTGTTTTTGGGTTGTTTTTCTTTTTGTTTTGTTTGATGGTTAGTTTTAATTGTCAATCTGATACAACCTTATACAACCTGGAAATACAGTCTCAATGAGGGATTTTTTTTAGATGACGGCCTGTTGGTATGTCTCTAAAGGATTTTCTTGATTACTAATGTTAATTGATGTGAGAAGACCAGCCCACTGTGAGTGGTACCATTCCCTACGCATGGTGTGCTGGACTATGTAAGTGCAGAGAAGGGGCTGAGCAGCATTTGGCATGCAAGCTACAGTCTTCCGGTCTTAACTATCAATGTGACTTCAAGTCTGTACCTTGATGCCCTCATATGGACAGACTATATCCTATATAATTGTAAGCTGAGCATTTTCTTCTGTTAAGTTGCTTTTGTCATAGCATATTTAACCACAGCAATGGAAATGAAACTAAAGATATTTATTTTATTTACTGAATTTAAACATGCATTTCACAATTCATTTGATAAAATATAGATATATTACCTCAAATATTTCAGTATACATTGTCTTCCTCCTAGGAGAATTGCAGATCTATCTATTCTTTGAATGATGATTCAATGCCTCACTTTTTCATAAATTGAGCACTTTTTTAATTTTTGCATTGAATAAATATAAGTGAAAATTAAGTGATTTAACACGTACAGAAGATATAGTATAGGGTAGTGCAGTCCCCAAAATGGTTCTACTAATTAGGGACCAAGCATTTAAGTATGTAAATCTATAGGGCTATTATTAATCAAACCACCACAGGATCTTACAATCTTTTCTAGTTTCTGTGGGTACCATATGAACATAGTGCACTGACATGCATTCAGGCAAAGCATCCATACATATAAACGTAAATGTTAGATGATAAAGGTAGATAGATAGATAGATAGATAGATAGATAGATAGACAGATAGGTAGGTAGCTAGGTAGATAATAGGTAAACTTATTTAAAAGAATAATTTATGCTAGTGTGCCTATGTTAGCACTTATGAAGACCTATAACCTAGAGTCAGTTAAGTCTTATGTATGCATATACCTCTAATGCAAATAGTAAATAGCAAAGGTTATCCACAGCAAGATTTAGAAAGCATTGATATTACCTGAGGTATAAAAAGAGTGGAAGACTAAAGCCACATTCAATGTACTTCTAAAACTGGAAATTGTGGTTGAAAAGACATGTCATTCTGAGAACTTAGCCCTTTTATATTAGATTAGTATTTTTCTAGTTCCTTAACTGTTCAAATTCCTTATGTATTGCATAACTTAACACCCTTTAGACAAATGATTTGCAAATAATTTCCCTCATTTGTAACAGGTCTCTGTACCCTGATTACTTCCTGAGCAGAAGAATGTGCAGGCCACTGCTTTTTTTTTTTTTTTCTTTACTTCTTTTTTTTTTCTTTAAAGATTTAGCCATTTACAAATTACTTTTTTGAATTAGTTTACAAACTGATGGGGTTTGTTATTTCATTTGCGCATCAGTAGATGACTATACTTTTTTCTTTTTTCCACTGCCTTCCTCACTTCCCGCCCTTTGCCTTTTGCTGACCCCTTTACTTCTCAAAGAGGTTTTCATTCTGATCTCACTGTTAAGTAAATGCCACATCTCTCACCCTCCTCACACTTTCTCTCAGAACCTCTTCTTTACCTTTTCGCTTTCATGACCAACACATGTACATAAGTGCATGCACATGTACACACACACACACACACATATGCACATGCATGCACGCACAGACCAGTACACGTAATTTAGATTTTGCACATGAGTGAAAACATGCAGCGATTGTTGTTTGGAGTCCGGGTTATTTTATATAATATAGTCCTTTTCAGTTCCATTTGTTTTCTCGCACATGTAATGATTCCATATTTCTTTATGACTGATGGACAGTTAGCCTGATTCCATTTCTAGTAATTAAGAAAGTGCTACAAGAGACCTGGAAATACATTTATCTAGGGAGTATGTTTTATTAGAATCCTTAAGACTTAGATATAGAAGTAGATTTAGATATAGAAATAGATATTGACATAGATAGATGATAGATAGATAGACAGACAGACAGACAGACAGATAGAGGAGTAGGATAGTTAGTTGTGTTTTGTGTGACATCTTCGTTTTTATTTTTGAGAAAACACCACAGTAACTTTTAAAGTATCTCTCCTGTTTTACATTCTCAATGGCAGTAAATAAGAATTCCTCTTTTCACCATATTCTCTCTGGCATTTTTTTTTCTTGAAGACAGCCCTTCCAACTAGGATAGAATGAAATCTCAAAGTAATTTTCAATGTACAATTCTTTCATGAATGAGGATTCTGAATTTTCTCAAATGTTGCTTAACATAATATTTCTTCATTTGTCCATTCAGCTAATTACCCCAGTTATTGATTGAATTATCTGTCTTTCATATTTAATTATCCTACTGTTTTTATATACTCCGTATGCTTAACTGTCCAGAACAAGTGTAGTTTACAAAGAATTGTTTTCCCATCCTGTCTGCCAACTCAGGTGAGTGTACTGCTGCTTGCTGTGTAGAAGCTTTTAAGTTTCAGGAAATCTTCTATATCCTGTGCTATTGTCCTTTCTGGAAACTTGCATCTCCCACAGACCAGCTCTGGGAACAGCAAAGAGGAGAGTAGAGAGATAGATCCGCAGTAGGGAGAATAGAGCAGGCATTGAACACCTGGTTAAGGGAAACCAACCATTGGCTGAACAACTATCTAGAGGAACTAGTTGTTGAGGAGAGGCCGAGGAACAGAGAAAAAGAAATACTTAGAGACTCAGGCATATGTGGTACAGGCTGATGTCTTAAAGCCCAGGAGAACTTTATTTTCTGTCTCTTTATCTATTTGTCTCTGTCTTGCTTTCTGTCTGTCTGACTTCTTGCTGTTACCCTTACTTTTCTATGTCTCTTCTTGCTTGCTTGCATCTTTCCATCTCTCTTTTTGCTCTTTTTCCAACACTCTTCTTGCATGTTCCCCATCTATCTCTCTTCTTGCTTGCTGTTCCATCTCACTCTAGCTTACTCCCTCGGGTCTGTTACTTGTTCACCATCTCCTTGGGCCAGCCCCAGTATTTTGTTTAAAGTGAAGTTCGTTTTTTTGATTACAGATTACATCATTATTTTCTCTTCTTTTATTTATTTTGTAATTTAATTTTATTAACTTATTCAGATTACAACTCAATTGTTATCCCATCACTTTTATCCTCCCATTCCTCCCTCCCTCCCGCTTTCATCCTATGCCCCTGTCCTATGTCTAAGACCAAGGGGGAACCTTCTCCCCCACTATGTGGTCATAGGCTATCAAGTCTCATCTTGGTAGCCTGCTTATTCCTTCTTTGAGTGCCATCAGGCGTCCCCACAAAGGGGCGGTGGTCAAATATAAGGCACCAGAGCTCAGTCCCTGCTCTCTACATAACTGTAAAGAATGTCCTGTCCATTGGGTAGATTCTCCTCTTTTAAAATCAATAGATCAGTCAAAATTAAACAAAGTAAGAGACCAGTCTAACAAGGAAATACAAAAAGTTTTGTATATTCTACAATAATGCATACAGCAAAAATCAATCAATTTCCAGGCAATGGTCAGCGTAACTTTATTATTTCTTAAACAATACTTGAGAAAGTTTAATCATAAATTTCCCCAGGCTAAAGGCGTTGCGTTTACAAGACTGTCATAGCAACATAGCTTAAGCTAAATGTTCTCTAATAAAGAAAAAACTTGACTTACTCCCAGTCCCAAACCAACAGGTGTGCTTGTCAAGCCTACACTAACTACCAAGGGGTCCTCTATTATAAAATATCTGTAAAGCATGATGTTCCAAGCTTACCTTCTATTGCTCTCAAAGCAGATTTTTAAAGAAAGTTTTGTACAGGTAACAGTATTTAGCCAGGTACTGTTATGTCAAGGTCTTAACTTTCTTTCATACAGTTTCTGCTTGGGTGCTCACAGGCAGAGAAAGAGAGAGCAAAAAAAACTCTATCACTGTCTCAAGCCCTTGGCTAGATGCCTTCTTCCAACATTCTTTGTGGGAAAAAGTTTTCCCTGTATGAATTTTCTTAGGACTGAGAAATAAAGAGGAAAAGACAGTTCTAGGAGAAAAAGGCAGACTTTTAGACAAAACGACATCTGCACCATATATAGTATTTGAGGGCAGGGGTAATCAGCTGGAGATCTTTGGAACTTTGTCAAGCAAAGATTCAGCATCCGTTCTGGATGTCTCAAGATCATGCTGGACAGTTGTAGGTCTCTGGAATTTTGTCAAGCAAAGCCTCTACAACTTATCCTCATGTCTGTGACAATTACCTATGTGTTTCTGAAGAAATCTTGTTGAGATTAGTATCATGAGGCTTTTTCCCTTTTGTTTTCTTCTGGTAGTTGTACAGATACATGCTTTACATTAAACTCTTCAGTTTGTTTCGACAGGAGTGGTGTATATGGTATGATAAGAGCATCTAAGTTAAGTCTTTGTGTTATAGAAATCCATTTGTTTAGGAACATTTGTTGAACAGAATGTTTTTCCATTTTATTTTCTATATTATTGCACATGTAGATAACGGTGTGAACACTGCTATGGTTCAAATATGTCTTTGTTTTCACAAATTCATAATGGAGCTTATGCTGCAGGTTTTACATTAATGACATTAAGAAGGTAAAAACTTCACTGGACTGACTCTGCTGTTAAATGTTGGACCATTGCCACGATTTAAAATGCATTCTCTCCATGAGTACATAGACACAGCCGGTAATTGTCCTTGCCACGGCTTTCAAAGTAGTACATCAATATTTATTTTCTATTTGTGGGTTACAGCTTGTTTTTTTCTTGTTTTATAATTCTAGCTTCTATATTTCACTATATTTATAAAGGCTTTCTTCCACAATTTGATTATATATATATATATATATGGATATATATTATGACTAAGAAACAGACACATGCACAAACACATACAGACACACATCTCTTTTTCATTGTTATTACATGCATGTATATGTGTATGTGTATACATACATATTCCTAAATATAACTTGTTCAGTCCATATTATGTTACTTGTATGTATGTTTTTAAGGCTAACCATTCAGTGTTGGATTTAAAAAGTTGATATGCTTTTTCCTGGTGAAGACTATCCCACACCCAATACTTCTCTGTTTTCATTGCTAGAATTCCGACTGGCTTCATCTTGTGGTGGCAACTAGAGCCAGTGAACTTCACAAGTAGATTAGCTCTGTCATGTCCATGAGAAATTGTTGGTAGCAGTACTCTCTAATCTCTGACTCTTAATATATTTCTTCCCCATTTTCCACAATATTTCTTGAGTCTTAAGGGGAAATTGTAAGATATAAATGTCTTATTTAAAGCTGGCCATTAGTTACCTGTTCTCTGCACTTTGATCAGGTAGAGAAGACTTTATTTATTACCCACACGATCTACTGTAAAAAGCAGCTTCTCCAATTAGGGTTGAGAATTCTACCAATCTATGAATAGAAAATGAGTATTTAACATATTTTATTTAATTTTATATATATGAGTGCTCTCTCTGCATGTATATTTGAATGTCAGAAGAGGGCATTAAATGGTTGTGGTTGCTGGGAATTGAACTCAGGACCTTTGGAGGCGCTCTTAACCCCTTTAGAAGAAAGTTTCATACTGTGTCCAATTAAAAAAATAATAACAGTTGTAGGCTCTCCTCTAGGGCCTATGGGACCTCTTACCCACGGATCCTTAACTAGGTTTAGAGTACCAGTCATGAATTACTCCCCATGAATCAGGCCTTAAAGATAACCATAAAGTGGTTGGTTACTGCCATAACATTCATAACACTATTGTGCCAATATGCATATCTCGCCAGGTCAGTTATTGTTAGTGCTTTCAGCGTTCACAGCAGAGGAAGAGTGGTGATGGATTTTTTCTTCCAGCATCATGTAGAGCACCTTCCAGCATTATAAAAGGCAGCAAGTAGGAAAGATTCTTTCATTTCATTACTGGCTTTATTTTTGCACATCCTGTGAACCAAGTACGTAGTATCTTAGCAATAGAGTATTCCAACAGTTTTTATATTCATAAAGATCAATAACAATTGTCTGCATTCATTATAGAAATTCTAGAATAATAGATTTCCATGTGGCTTTTCCAAATGCCTTTAGTATTAGTTTGCTCTCTCTGAATCCCCAACCTGCCCATTGCTCTTCTCACTTAGTCCTTCCTCCAGTTGCTTACCTGTCTGTGTACACACCACCTTTGCTCTACTTTTGCCCCTCCTTCAGCTCTACTCTCCTCCTCAAGTGAAATCATTCTAGTTTCTTGCTTATACAGCCCAATTTAAACATAAAAATCTAATGATTAAATGCTGCAATACACAAATGAGTGAGGATACGGGGCGTTTGTCTTTCTGGGATTTGGATATCTCACTCAGTATGATTTTTTTGTTTGTTTGTTTTGGATTCTATGTATTTACTCTCAATTTTCACACTTTTATTTTTTTTTGCAGTTGAATGAAATTGTGCTGTGTATCATGGTATCATTTTCCATTCATTGGTTTATGAACATCTATACTATCCCCACTTCCTGGTGATGTTAACAAACATGGATGAACAGTTATCTACGTGATAAGTTATAGAATCACCTGGTCCCATTTCAAACTTTGTGGTGAATATTCACATTGATTTCCACAGTGTCTACACCATGTTTCATCCTCACCAACAATGAGAGTTTTCCATTTCCCACATTCTTGCAAACATTTGTTTTCTTAACCTTAGCTATTCTGATTGGGGTATGATAAACTCTCAGAGTAGCTAATTTTCATTTCTCTAACAGCTAACAATGATGAATGCTTTTAAAAATATTTCATATTTATGGTTGTGAGCCTAGCCTTTAACGGCTGAGCCAGCCGGGCGTGGTGGTGCACGCCTTTAATCCCAGCACTCGGGAGACAGAGGCAGGCGGATCGCTGTGAGTTCGAGGCCAGCTTGGTCTACAAAGTGAGTCCAGGATGGACAAGGCTACACAGAGAAATCCTGTCTCGAAAGACAAAAAAAAAAAAAAAAAAAAAAAAAAAAAAATCATAACCATTTGTGTTTCTCCTTCTGAGAACTCTGTTCAGTTCCATAGTCCACTTTTTAATTTGGTTATTTGGTTATGTTAGATTCCCATAGATACGGGAGCAAAAGCCACAATGCAGACCCTCAGATGGCTCTGTTGGGGTCTCTGAGGGAGTGCGAGGAGACATACCTGCGGATAACGTAGCTTAAGGCAGGTCCTCCTGTATTTTATGGTTTTATTCTGTTGTTTTCTTGATTTCTGCTTCAAATAATTCAGTGTTCCCATCCAGAAATACTACTGATATTTTATATTGTTTTTTTTTTTTTTTTTCTCCCGAACCACTCCTGAATTCATCTGTTAGCTGCTCGGTTTACCACGGCATCTTTAGAGTCACCTGTGTAAATGATCCTGCCATTTTTACACAGGGCGATTTAACCGCAAAGATGCAAAAGTCCTCAGTGAAATACTAAAAAACATTTATTTACCATGATAAAATGAAGTTCACTCCGAGGACAGAAGGAAATTTCCTATAAATGTGACACACCAGATCAGGAGAATAAAAGCCAGAACCGATATGATTATCTCAATAAGTGAACAAACCAATTTGACTTCAATACATTATATTCAGAATATATTCCACCCTCCACCATTGATTAGGCTGTTAATTAATATATTCTGCATATAATATATTGAGATGCATTTCTTCCAGTACCCAACTAATAATACTGTCATTGAAGGGTGTTAATTTTTGTCAAATTGGGTTTTTTTTGCTTATTATCAATTTTCCTTTATATTATAAATTGACTCTTCCAAGTTTCAAAAGGGGTGAGGGGCTTTCATAGATCAAAATAATCCAGGTAAAGTTATATCTCTTTCTAGGTAATCAAGACTGACATCTGTGGCTCTTTCTCATACTCACGAATACTTTGCAGTTTTACTTTTAAAGTATAACATATAGAGAGAAAATACACTCGGACACACACAATTAAAGCTTAAGGGATGCTTACAAGAAAGACAGTTTCATTCAGCAGCACTCAGACAGGATTAGCAACTTGCAGCTAGAACAATAGAACACCTCCACACCCTTCCCTATCACCCTACTTGGCATATGCAGTTGCTCTTTTGAGAAAAAGGTAGTATTATCTTTTCCAGCCTTCAAGTTTAAATAAATTTTTATTGCAGTCTCTAGTTGGCAGACTCTTTTGCTCAACATTTAATTCTCGAGTTGCATGCATTGATAAATTTCTGATTAATATTCATGTCTTGGTTTTTATTTTGTTTAGGTTTCAAATACAGTATATTTTGATCATCTTCTTTCTCCTCTGCCAATTCTTCCCAGATCCTTCCCACCCAACTTCATGTTCTTTCTCTCTCATTTTACCAATTCACAACCATTCATTCACTTTAGTTTAGGAAGAAATTGTATAGTTTCTATTTTTGTTTGTTTACTTAAAGTATATTTATTCACTTTTTGTTCCAATCATATCCCCTCTCCTTTCTCTGCTCCCAGTCTCACTCTCCCTCCCTCTTCTCCCATCCCCCTCACCAGTTCCTCACAAAAGAGGAGCCTCCTCACCCACTCACCCCAGCTCATCAAGTCACGTCTTCCTCTGTGGCCTGACAAGGCCGTATATCAGGGGGCAATGACCAAAGAGCAGGCAAAAGAGTCCCCGTCATAAACAGACCCTGCTCCCCTTACTAGAGGACCCACATGAAGCCTGAACTGCCCATGGGCTACATACATGTGGGGGGCCCTAAGTCTAGTAGATTCATGGTCCTTGTTTGGTGCTTCAGTCTCCACAAGCCCCTCTGATCCCTCCTTAGTTGGCTCTGTTGTTTGTGGAGCTCCTGTCACCTCTAGGTCCTTTTATTCTTCCCCCCACTTTTCCACAAGACTCCCTATGCCCTGCCCAATGTTTGGCTCAGCATCAAACCACTGCTGGGTGGAGCCTCAGTTTTTGAAGGCATATCTTCTGACAAGGGTGTATTGTTGAACATGAACACATTTTTGTTTAGTTTATATGTAAGAACGGTACTCTTGAGACATACTAGATGTATGTCTCCAGCTTCAGTAAACATAGTTTTACAGTTTATCAGACAGATTTACACACCTGTATATAGTTCATGAAAGTCTATAGTTGCTCTATATCATCATAAACAATGGTTTATTTTGTGATTTTAGGTCATGCTGCTGTTTTTGACAGTGTCCTGGTGATCTCAATTTTATATTTATATTTCTCTGAAAAACCATTGAAATGTCATTTTAATGAAGTTTTCTTCAGCATTTTACTCATTTCTCTTTACATTCTTTACATTAAGCATTTTATAATGATTTTTTTCCAGACACTGTGTGACCTTAGTTGGCCTGGTACTCATAGTGTGACACATGAACATTAGCCTCCTTAGTGCCAAGGTCACAAGCAACCCCAAAATCCCTGGCAGAAGTTCTTTATATTAGTAGGCACGAACATTGTTTTTTCACTTTTTGATGATGTCTATTGGTGAATGCAAATTTTACATTTTCCAATAATTCAGTTGTTTATTTTCTTTGAAATTTACTATTTTCCATTGTGTCTTAACAACTTTTTCTACCATAAGATCACATTATTTCTGTTTCATCAATAGTTTTTAAATTTTATAATATATTTAAAATTATTAGCATTATTTTGATATATATGGCAAAAAACTAAAATATATTGTTGTCATAAAAAATATTTACTTCATTGAGCGCCTTTTATTTAAAAAACTAGCTTTCCTTCCATTGTACTTCTAAGATTCCTCTCCTGTGCTCTATTAATTTAGGATATTTTTGAATTATCTTTGTTGAACATTGATAGGTTTCTATTATCATTTAATGTAACGCATGTATATCAGTTTCTTTATTTTATTTTATAAGTCTCCCCTCTTATTTAAAATTCATTGCAATGTTATTGAATGTTTACCTTTTGCTGCAGTTTTAAGAACTAATTTGCCAATTCCAAAGAAATGTGAAATTGTAAGGATTTATGACAGGATTATGTTAAGTGTAAAATCTCAGTTGAGAAAGTCTGATATTTTTAACATGAAGAATTAAAGCATTAGAGTGAATTAAACCAGAACTGGATGGTTCTGTGCCAAATGCTTCCATGGGCATTCCTTACTTTCATTGCAACTTCTTAAGATAGGGCCTATTCTTAGGAAGCAAACAGGCTGTGGGAGATAGGTGACTTTCTCAATATTGAAGAACATTTTTTACCAGAAAAAAAATGGTCCTTTTCACCAGCCAAGGACAATACAGGAGGTAAACTTTAAACCCCTTCCCAGATCTAGCCAATGGTCAGAATATTCTCCACAGTTGAGTGGAGAGTGTGATATGACTTTCTCACGTACTCTGGTGCCTCACATTTGACCATGTCCCCTGGAGGGGGAGACCTGGTGGCACTCAGAGGAAGGACAGCAGGTAGCCAAGAAGAGACTTGATACCCTATGAGAATATACAGGGGGAGGTAATCCCCCTCAGGAACAGTCATAGGGGAGGGGAATAATGGGAAAATGGGGGGGGGGGGAATGGAAGGATACAAGGGATGGGATAAACATTGAGATGTAACAAGAATAAATTAATAAAAAAAAAAAAGAAATCACCAATGAAAATTAAAAAAAAAAAAAAAAAAAGGTCCTTTTAAGAATATTATTTGAGACTGTGCTTCCTTCCATTTTTTTCTTACCTACTATGACAGTAAGCAAGTGTTTGAAGTTCATGTTGAAAAGTTTCTCATGGGACAACATGATTTCATAGCTTGTAAAAACAATATGAGAATAACTTTCAGAGGTGTAGAGATAGTTAAAGTGTTTCTATAAAAAAGATAACATAGGGATCCATGATGCACAGATTTATTGTAACAAGAGACGTGCATTTTTATGGTATTCCCTCTGTCTTTCTCCCTCCACTCTCTGTTCTTCAGAGCCGGGGATTGAACCTATAACCTTATTCACATTAGGTAAGAGCTATTCTGCCGACATCTATCCCAGCCCTTGGTTAACCTGTACAGATACTGATTGCAGTTTTTTTTCCTAAGTAGCAACTAACCCTCATTCTTCAGAATTCATATATTTCCAAGGACATTGTGTTGGCTAGTTTTATGTCTACTTGACACAAGCTAGGGCACTGCAGAGGAGGTAGCTTTAATTGAGAAAATGCTTCCAGAAGATCAGGATATAAGCCGGCCTATTAGATATTTTCTTAATTAGTGATTAATAGGGAGGACCCAGTCCACTGTGGTTGGTGCCCAGTCTGGGTTTTATAAGAAAGCATACTGAGCAACCATAAGGAGCAAGACAGCAAGCCGCACTCTTCCACGACCTCTGCATCACAGTTCCTACCTCAAGGTTTATGTCCTGCTTGAGTTACTGTCCTGGCTTCCTTCAATGATGAACTACTATGGAAGTGTAAGCCAAATAAATAATATCCTCCCCAACTTGCTTTTGGTCATTGTGTTTCATTGCACCAATAGTAACCTTAACTAAGGCAGCCATATGTTTGAAATTGACTCTTCAAATTATTTTACTACTCTGTGTTCACTATTTCTAAAATGAACAAGCATTGCTTTAAGACATACATGCCTATTACCTTAAGAGTTTATTAGAAGCATTTGTGCCCACATATTCTAAATTAATCACATTTTTGCCTTCTGAACTATATTACTAATAAAATATTTATATACTTTACTTCACATATTTAATACATAACACTCTATATTAATAGTAGGCATGCTAAAACAAATGGAAGTTAACAGAGAACAGATATGAGTGGAAAATGGATTCATGTTAAATTACTACACCAGCTATGGGTGTTGAAACTGTCCTTGACCATTGAAGTATTTGAGAATATGTAAGGCCATTAAAGTCACAGAACCCAAAATTGATTAAGCAATAAGAGACTTTAGTCACATTACTGTTTCAAAACCTCACAAATGAATAAAAAATTATTTAATCACCAAGCCAAAATGAATATATTCTTCATCTTAAAATGTGTTTATAAATGACTCTGTACCTAGATAATGGAAAGTCCCGGCAGTGTAAATATCCTAAGGGAACAGTGAATTGTTGCTGTCTATACGAACTGTGGAAAAAGTTCAATATTAGAAATAACCAAGATTGGATTTACAAGTAAGAGATATTCGGGATATCAAAGCCTCCCAAGGAAATTATGTACTTTCAATATGTAATATTACTGTCCCATGAGTGAGTTGTTACATGAATGGAGAACAACAAAAAAGTGTAATTGTTCTGTAGGTAGAGATATTAACGACAATGTTGTTATAACAAGGTAGCAATTATCGTGTTTATACACCAGCATGTTAACTATTTACTATTCTATTCTCAACAATTTTATGGTAGCTATTTTTCATATTCTGATATTGGTTGTGATATATTACTATAATCATAGCATACATTATGACGGTAGCTGTCTACCTGATGTTGTCTGTGTTTTACAAACATAGTCACAGCTGCTTGTTTTAGATTTTCAATCCATTTGATTTCACACAAGTTTGTTACTGAAAAGAAGTACAAATATTGTGTCAAGCAGGCAGAGGAGGTGGCCCAGAGTGTAGCACTTCCTGTTGTTCACACCTGCTGACTTAGGTTTTGTTCTCTGAGTTCACATGAAAACAAAATGAGGTAAAGCACATCTGTATCTAGAAACTCCTGTAGTGAGATGAGATGCCAACGTAGGCGAATGCCTGGATGACCAGGGTCCAGATATCCTAGCATATGCAGTGCAGTGATAGTATCAATCAACACACAGACTCCTTTTTAAAAAGTGGCTGGAGAGAGCCAACTCCAGAAAGTTTCTCTCTGACCTCTGCATGCACACCGCAGTCCTCATGTACCCTCAGACACACACCTATACAAACGAATTATTATTTTTAAATGAAATTGAGTTAAATGTACAAAATAGCATGAAACAAGGCAGTGTTTGTATTCAACATGAAAATTAAATATGAACTTCACTACATTCAATGAAATATTTGAACTCTTTTGATCTAAGAAAATTTATCAATATGATAATCTTATAATTTACATATTAGTTTTTAACTAAGTGAGAACAGATGGTTACTATAAACAGTCCCTGTAGATAAAGGCAAGGATTTTGTTAGCTTTCCTAAATTGTGGTAAATCACACAGGATGCTCTTACTTAGTAATGAAAAGAAACAAACTATGAGCATGTACAAGAATTTGCATGAAAATGTTGTATTGTTGAACAGACAATGCCAATCCCCCATATAGTATATGCAGTATTACTTCCTTTATAAGCTCTTCTTTTGACAAATAGATTGGGTTGTGAACTAAAGGTTACAGGGAGTAATGATAAAGTAAAAGCAAAGGGGATATTCCTATTAAAGATTTCCTTGTGATGCAGATGCCATGTCTCTACTGTATTATGTTAAACTTAGTGGCTGTGGTACTGATCTATTTTGGCAAGATGCTATTATTTAAACATGGGTAAAGGTCGTATGGTCTTATGCCACTATGCATGTCAAAATGTATGGTAATAATAAAATCTTGTTTTTAAATTATAACAGGTATACATGCATGCTCATGGCTAAAAACAAACCAATGGCACACATGACTGAAAATTTTCATGGAGAAATACCACTATTAAGATAATGAACAACAGGGGAAGATGGCAGACACACAGAACTCTCTTATGACCTCATAAATCTTACAGAAAACATCTGATATATGACTGAAAGGAGTGAGTGCTGTGGCATCTCAAGGGAAAGATACAGTAAGTAGCAAAAAACAAACAAACAAAGAAACAGTGAGGGGCTAGATAAAATCCAGAAACACTGGCTATTAGATTTACAAAGACCATAACAAAACCCAACTTAAAGGTTCTAAATGAAGTGGTAATCATAGAGAGAATTCTCCTTCTTTTCTTTTAGGTCATAAATAAATGATAAGATGTAAAATTATTGGGGAAAATAAACATTATTTAAAAAGCAACAAGCAGAATTAAAAGCAACAAGAATAAAAAAATCACTTGCTTATAAACTCAAACATAATGCACCAAAACCTTTCAGCAAAAAAGCTGAAAGCATTGAGTATTGTATTTCAGGACCCAAAATGAAAAGCCCACCAGCTAATAGTAATATATCCAGAATCTTCTAAAATAAGTGTCATCCAAGGTAAGCACAACTAAAAGTAGTCCTTGAACATTAATTAAGACAATTGGAGAAATTCTACAAAGAAGAAAGAAGTATAGTCCAAACTCCAGAGTAAGAAGAAAAAGATTACATGGGAACACATACTAATAACTGAAATGCTGAAATAATCAAACAAGTGCAACTCAACATTCAGCAAAGCACGAAGACGAATGAGGAATAAAGAAAGGGACAAAAACGTGCATAAAAAAGCAATACAATTAAGAAAATTATAGGAAATGGCAAATATCTCTCATTAAGAACCTTAAGTTTGGATGGTGTCTCCACTCTGCATCAAGAATATATAACAACCAAATGTTTGCAAATCTAATTTGAAAACCCAAACACTATTAGACATTAAAAGACAGATGATAAATCCAGATAAAATAATAGTGGGTGACTTATCAATACATAAATACATTTAGACAAAAAATAAAACCAATGGACTTAAGCTATGGTATACATCAAATAAATTTAAGAAATGTCTACAGAATATTACGACCAACAATTGTTCAACAATCTACTCAGCAAGCCCATGGGACTTTCTTCAAAACAGAACACATTCGGGCCCATCATCAACCTTTAAAAAGTCCTAGAATCAAAGAAATATTCTATTTCTTATTAATAATTGAAGACTAAAAGTTACTAAACAGAGAGGAATATACATAGAAACATGGGATAAACAACACAGTATTGATTTGTAAATTGGTCATTGTAGAAAGGTGGGAGAATTAAAGGTTTCCTAGAAATGAGCTAATATGAAAACATTACAGATATAACTGGTGCTCGCTACTTTGTGTGTTTTCTTTGTTCCATCTTTCTCCACCATTTTCTACCTTTTCAACTTCCTAACACTAGATATGAAAGAAAAATGATAGAAAAGGAAAGAGATCCCAGAAAAAAGAGGGTGAAATTATCAAATACTCCTTCCTGTTGATAAAGGACATACAGCTCCTTGGGGGTAAGTTTGATCTTCTCCATTGGGAAATCTAATTTTTTCTTGTTGTTTTCTTTGTGCATAAATACTTAACATCCCACAACCCACAACCCACAACAACCAATAGCAACCAACAGCAAGCAACTACCAACCAACAACCCCCCAGAACAACCAACAATCGCCCACCCTTTTCAGAGCCCTAAGATTACGAAACCCTTTGAATAATCCCCTGAATTTCTAAATTGCACAATTGTAGACAAAATCATACCTGTGCTAGAGCACAAGGCAAATCATAGTCAGTTGCTGCGAAGCAGCTTCATACCTCCACAACTAGGATTAAAATGAAAACATATTCTTATACTATTTCTGTAGTATTTAAAAACCAAAATTCCAAAATTCTCACTTTGAACAGAGAAATGTATGTAGTCCTCCTCCAAAACCCATATGATGAAGGCTGAACTCAAATATAGTAGTTTTGGACATGGATCTTTGGTACCTGATTGTATCATAATAATGAATTACAAGAATTTTTATATATCAACTTCTTAATACTTTCCCAACTTTGGCATTGGGAAAACACCAGCTTTTTAAAATATTTTATTAATTTAATCATATTACATCTCAATGGTTATCCCTTGTATCCTCCCATTCCTCCCTCCCTTTTCCCCTTACTCCCTTCCCCTATGACTGTGACTGAGGGGGACTTCGTGCCCCTGTAGAATAGTAGTGTTCTTAGCTTTCTATTTCATGCAATATTTTGAGGAATGTGGAATTAGTTCCTCTTTAAATGATTGCTAAAATTCAGTACCAAGTCCTTCTTGTCCTGCACTTCTTCAGTTCAGTGACATTTTATTACTATTTAAAAATTATCAAGCCATAATGATCTCCTAGACATTGTTTGCATCTGTTGTTGTGTTCCATTTGTGTCCATATAGACACATCAAACAAATCCTCTGTTCTGTAGGTATTTTATCTGCATTGAAACATTTGCTCCTGGAAGGGGAGAGGTTTTAGAGACCCAGGCAATAATCAAATCTCATAAGGCTCAATACTCCTGAAATTTACAATGATTGTAGTGTTCTTCCCAAGAGCTGAAATGAAACACTGGCCAAAGTTAGCTGCCTACAAGCTTTTCAGGGAGCCCTAGTGATGAAGCTTTGTCACTATATTTGGGTGGGCTTTGGGGGTGTTGTCCCTCTGAGTCACCCATACCCCTGTTAGTCGCATCTCACTCATGTTCCTATAAGTAGCCATGATAAACTCACAGGTACACTAAGTGGACATGGCTGGAATAGGTTTCCTTTTGTTTGTTTGGTTTTGCTTGCCCTCTCTGGAGTAAATAGATACTTGTTTATCTCTCCCTCCAAAAATCCCAGGCCTCCCAAAAGCAAGAATTATATTCTATGACATAAAAATAATACCTGAGGTTACCTGTGGCTCAATATTACCACTAGAATCCCAAGACAGATCCAGCATCTATGTTTTTCTAGATTCAAGCCATAAAAAGCACTGGTCACTGTGGGTCAACCTCTTACCTTTCTCAATGTTTTACAAAATATCTTAAACTAATAATAGATATTTTCAATGTGAGTACCAGCTTAGATAGATAGAAGACCAGACAAATGCATTTAAAATCAGAAAAAGAAACCCAACCATTCAACTTTATTACTATTAAGAAGCTAGCATAAACTGAGATGCAACTAAACTCTATTCCAATGAAACACAAAGGACCACACAGTCTTGTCATTGTGGAATCTCATTTTAAATAAGTGATTTTCTGTAAGCTAAACTTTATTCCTACAGAGCAACTATTCAGTTGTCCATCCTTCTTTTTTTTAGAAATCTCCTAGTGTCAGGAAGGGAATCATTATAAGAAGAGAAATGTGTATATAGGACTAGTGCTTCTTGAATACCTATGATTGACAAGAATCAGGCTAAACTCAGATCAAAGAAATTAAACCCTACAGTTTGTTATCATGTGAATTTAAGGAATGCTGGGATTTTTCCAACTCTTAAAAAAATCTCTCTCCATTTACCTGTCAAAATGCCTGTAATTTCAGCATTAAAAATTCACTCTGTTGAATGAGCTAAAGCCACAAATTAAAGGAGGTACAGGGAGAGCAAACATCATGAACACATTATCAGCTTGTACATTTCTCATATGTCTGGAAAAAGGAAAAAAAAAAAAAAAAAAAAAAAAAGACATCACTGCCCTGCTGTGAGAACTTAGCCCATTTAGGGTATACTATTTTCTGACATTTATTTAATAAATAAAAAAGTGTATTTGTTGTGACAGCATATAGAAGAAGATCAAGTAAAACAAATGAAACACACACTATTTTTATTTCATTATAGTGTGACAGACAGTCATCAGAACACAGCACCCTGACATCTTTTTAATATAATAATAATGACGCACCTAAGGGCATTATGAAGAATAAGAATCCAAGTTAGTGTGTGGAAATAAAGATCAAGGCTGGAACTGATGAAATAAAGAATAATATAAAGAATCAATTGAACAAAACTTTGGTTCTTTGAAAAATAAACAACTTTGACAAACCCTTAGTCAAGCTAACCAAGAGAAAAAGAAAAGACACAAATTAATGAATTTGGATATAAAAAAGGAGACATTCCAACAAATACCAAGGAAATTTAGATGATCATTATAGCTCACTTTGAAAAAAAATATATTTCAATAAATCAAATAACTTAAATGAATAAATTTCTAGATATTTATAACCCAGCAAAATTAAATCAAGGTATTTAAACTACTTTACACACATATATATTAAAAATTAAATTGAAGCAGTAACCAAATGTCTGAACTGAAAAAAAGAAAAGAGCAAGATGGGCTCACTGATAAATTTTAGCAAGGACTTAAAGATGAGTACTGGTACTGTTTGAGTTATTAAAAGAAATAGAAAAGGGCCACTACCACATTTATTTCACAAAGTCAATACTAAACTAATACAAAATCTGAGTTAAGACACAGCAAAAACTAGACAAAATTTCCTGGTGAACAAGAATACATTCACTCCAGGGGAGCAACGATGGTTCAACACACATGAATTAATAAATATACACTCAATGATAGAAGTCATATGATCACCTCAATAGATGCAGAGAAATATTTGATAAAGTTTAATATTCTCTCATTACAAAAGCTATGAAAAATGGCAATAGAAAAGATATACTTTGACATAATGAAGGCCTCATACATGCCTATAGTCAACAGTAGACTAAGTGAGAACCACTCAATGCCTTTCTACTAAAAGTGGGAGTGAAACAAGATAGTCTATTCTCTCTGAAGGCATGATAAACACATATACAAGGAATAAAAATAGAAAAGGAAAAAGTCAAATTATTCTCATTTGCAGATAATATGGTGTTATATTTTAAAACTCCTAAGGAGTACATGACAAATCTCTTAGAACTGACATTTTTAACAAATAGGAAGAGACAAAATCAACATAAAAATCAGTAGTTTTACAATGTAGCAGTAAGGCAGATACAGAAGAAATAAAGAAAATTACAATCAAAATAGCTTTAAGAATACTCATAATTTCAGAGTTGACCACTTGGCATAAAAGAGATTGTATTTATACATTTGGAATTTATAAATATAGATATAGGTATAGCTATAGATAGATATAGATACAGATATAGATATAGATGTGGTCAGAAGACATGAATTTGAGAGAGAGCAAGGAGTAAGAGACACATAGGAGAGTTAAGAGGAAATGCACATGGTATGATTATAATTAAATTAATTTATAACATTAAAAATGCACAAGAATAAACTTAAGTAGAGAAGTGGGAGAACATTACAATGAAAACTTTAAACACTGAAGAAAATACTAGCAGGTAGAAAAACTCTTATTCCCATCAGTAGATTTAATACTAAATAATCATAATTCCCAAAGCAAATTACAGACTCAATACCCATAAAATTACCACTTTTCATAGAAATAGAGAAAGCAATGGCAATATTCATGTGCAAGTACAAAGGACACCAAATAGCCATAGCAATGTTAAGCAAAAAGAACAGGGTTGTACGTGTCACAATATCTGACCGAGTAAGCATACGGAGCATACTGCAACAGGAAGATATATGTGAGGGGACAACAATCGGGATGTAATCTGAATAAATTATAATGAAAAACATTCCAAAAAAGAAAAAATGATAGTAGTTCAAAATCAGACATGTAGACAAGTATAAGAAGTATGGGGGCTCTCCAGACGCGACCTGACAGGCTTTGGTCATAGGGTGGGGCAAGAGGTCCCCTTCTGTCAGAAGTCTAGGGGAGGGGAATAGGACAGAAGAGGGAGGGAGAGTGGGAACAGGAAGATACAAGTGAGGGGATAACAATCGGGATGCAATGTGAATAAATTATATAAATTAAAAATTTAGAAAAGAGAAATAAGGAAAAAAATCTGATGAAATGTAAAAGTGTCATAGACATAAGGAAAAGTTGTAGAGGCTTTGTTTGACAAAGTTCCAGAGACCTCCGACCGTCCAGCATGATCTCTAGACATCCAGAACAGCTGTTGAGGTTTTGCTTGACAATCTTCCAAGGATCTCTGGGTGATCATCACTGCCCTTAAATATTATGTATGGTCCAGGTGTAATTTTGCCTAGAAACTACTTTGAAATCTACTTTTTCTTCTAAAACTGTCTTTCTACTTCTTAGCCGTAATGAAATTAACACTGAAAAAATTTTTTCAACAGAGAATATTGGAAGAAGGCAACTGTTGAAAGGCCTGAGGCGATGAATCTTGGCTCTGACTTTGTGTACCGCCAGGAAGAAACTGCGTGAAAGAAAGTTATGGCCTTGACATAACAGTGCCTGGCTAAGTACTGTGAGCTGTAAAAAAGTTTCTTTAGAATCTGATTACAGATATTTCACAATAGAGAATCACTTGGCAATTAGCCTAAGCTTGGAGAGCACATGTGTTGGTTTGGGACTGGGAGTAAGTCAGATTTTTTCTTTGTTAGAGAACATTTAGTTCAGGCTATGTTGTGTTGGCAACCATGTAAACACAGTGGCTTTAGCCTGGGGAAATTTATGATTAAACTTTCCCAAGTATTGTTTAGGAAATAATAATCAGGTTATGCTGACCATTGCTTGGAAATTGATTTTTGTTGTATGCTTTACTGTAGGTTATACAGAATTGTTTGCATTTCTTTGCTAGACTGTTTTCTTGCTCTGTTGATTTTTAAAGGCTCTATTGATTGTAAAAGATGAGAAACTCATGATATAATCAGTAATGAAAAAACCTGAATTTCACTTTAAATAAACTACTGGGGTTGCCAAAGGAAGGAAATAACAAACAAGGAAAGCAGAAGAACAATAAAGTTCTCCTTGGCTACCAGACCTTTTAGTTTGGCCTGCATATGCCTGGGTCTCAGTATATTTTTTCTTACATTCCTCAGTCTCTCAGCAACTAGTTCCTCTAGCTAGTTGTTCCTCAAGGGGTTGGCTTCCCTTTATCAGGTGTTCACCACCAAGACTTTCTCGTCTCTCCTCTTCCCTGGTTCCCAGAGGTGGTCTACTTCTTTAAAGCAAAGGAAAGAACAGATTACCTGATAAGACAGTCTATAAAAAGGTAGAAGATGTTTGTTATCTATATATCGGAGAGAATTAATATCTAGAATATATAAAGAGTTTTTTTTACCTTTGTATTTATCTATTTATTTTAAATATAGTTTACTAATTTATTCATATTACATCTCAATTGTTATCCCATCCCTTGTATCCTCCCATTCCTCCCTTCATCCCATTTTCCTCTTACTCCCCTCCCCTATGACTGTGACTGAGGGAGACCTCTTCCCTCTGTATATGCTCATAGGGTATCAAGTCTCTTCTTGGTAGCTTGCTATTTTTCCTCTGAGTTTGAAATACCAAAACCATTTAATTAATGAACAGGCATAAAACAAAAACCCAGATAACATACACTTCTCAATTGGCAAATAAAATACCTAGTAAACATGAAAAAATGTTCAATATCCCTAGTCATTAGGGAAATGAAAATCAAAACTTTATTGCCACTTCATCTCATGCTAGATAAAATAGTTATATTCTAGAAACAAACAAACAAAAACCAGTAAAAATGGCAGAGCTGCTGGGAAAAAGAAACACTTACATATTGCTGATTAGGATTTGAACAGGTACAGACACTATAGAAATCAGTACAGAGGTTCATCAAAACACTAAAAAAAAAAAATTATTGTATGATTTGACTGTAGCCCTCTAGAGCAATGTAGATCATCACACTATAAAGATGTACATTTGTATTTATGGCAATACTATTTTCAGTATGTTGCTTTTATAAGTCTGGCTTATATGTCTTCAAACAGATGACTCAATAGAGAAGGTCATATACATATATATGACATTTATAATGTTTTATTTATAATGAAGAATTAAATTATGCTATCTGTAGAAAATACATACATATGGATATCAAAATATCTATCCAGATGCAGAAAGGCCAATATCATATTCTGTCTCAGAAGTGTATTCTAGATTTCATATAGATATATAAATTGGTTTATTTGTATTTATATAACAATGGCAGAGGGCAGCAGAAGTTTTGGAGGAGGGAAAAACCAAAGATCTGCATCAGAAATTCATATGGTTGAGGACAAAAATATTTGAATGAAATGTGTTCAAGAAGCTCATCACCATGTACAATGAATGTAAATTAATACAAATTTTAAAGAGTGATCAAGAAATAAATACTAACCTGATGTAAAAATGAGTGAGCAAAGCAAGTAAAACCACTTATATGAAAGGCAGGTCTAATTCTGCATCCTTACAGCATTTAGGGATACTCCGAAGGGCTGGTATTATTTCATCAACTTATGCCCATAGAGAGTCATGTTTTTTAATTATTCATAACATAAAGCTCTTCAGTCACAACAGCAGCAAACATATACAGTAATTAATGAACAGCCCAAAGCCACTGTCTTGGTCTCCAGAGCTCTGTCTCTCAGGAATGAGGCATACAGAATTAAGCACATAAAGAGACCTGCCCAAGAAAGCATTTGACAGACTCAGGCACAAATCCCAGGCGTATATGCTCTCCACTCCTGTTCCTGTCTCATAATCCTGATCTCTGCATGAGATTCTAATTCATGTGTTAGAAAGCAATTTTCCTGCCTGCCTGATGATCACTGTGTTGATGTGGCCATAACATGCAGGTTAGTACAGATACCTCTGCAGAAAATGCAGAATTTGTAACATTCTATGTTTCTTGCTATTGAGTGGAGGGAGGTGAGAATTCTGTCTGCCATGGACCAGTCTATGCCTGACATACATCTGTGTAACATCCACTTTCTACATCCTTTGAAGCCCTGGCCTCTAGTTACTCCTCTTCTTCAGTTTTCACTGGTTAAACACAGAATAAACTCACATAGCTTTAGAAGGGGGTTAGACATTCATCAGGATTCATTTTGTCAACCCTTTGGCTCTTTCCTCCTGTTCAGAGAGTACAGCTTCTTCAAATGCACACTTTGCTTTTGACAGCTCATCAGTGATTGGGGGCAGGAGGATATATATCGGATACATAAAGTCCACTGATCCAATTATGCATTATTCATTTCATAAGCAATATAAAAGCAAATAAAATATTTCCTTGGACATTTTTGCTTATACAACTCTTGGCTGAGTTTCCAGGAACTTTTCAAGGCCCTTCATTAGAAAAGTATTAATTGTTCTCTGCCAATGCACACATCATGTTCTCTAATCTGATTGTTCAGGACTTCCTTTCTTTAGAAATAAGACACACAAGTATCTCTTAGTGATGTATTTTGAATGTACTGCAGGTAAAGTAATAAAAATGGAATGAATGTACCTTGATGAGGATACTACTAAAATCACATGAGGAAACCTTCCAAGGAGATAATGTTTTGGCTTTTCTTACCTTAACAATGCATCATCTGGACCTTGCTGTGACCCCAGCAGTGTCACAATAACTCAATAATTCTGGCTTGTAGGTTGCTTTGTTACCTATGAACTTGATGAACCCAAATTTGAATGACTAGGTAACTTAAGATATTGTAAAGAAGTCAGAGGAATTAATACAGGTAGCTTTTACTCCCTCAAGTGAGTCTGTTGTTTTTAACAAAATCTCAGTCATTAGATTTCACCAATAAAGACTCAGGAGGTCAGGAGATCAGAGAGGCAGAGAAAGAACCCAACTGACCTTCCTCCTCAGCCAAAGTCTCCCCCTCCCTGCACCCCCAAAAGGAAGTCCTCCTTCCCTGAGCCATCTCAAAAACCCTCAAGCTGAATGTTTCTCTCCTCTACTTCCTGTGAATCTCTCTATCCATCCTCCTGACTTCCTCTTACTCTCTATGTTTTTTCCTATGTTCACTCTGGTTGCTTGATTTGCCTTTGACCTATGGTTGATGTAATTTAATCCTGTGTACGATATTTAAGCAGAAGTCTCTTGGATTAAAGGTGTATGCTAGGGCTGAGCCATACCACAGCTAGAAACAGGTTTTCCAGTAAATAACACAATCTTGAGGTTTATAGTGTAATCAAATATCCTGCAACATGAGTCAAACAGACAAAAACTTTATTATAACTACTATGTGAAGCCTAGTTGAGATACACATATGAGAAAATACTAGTGACTGTCTGCTGCTGGAGAACGGCTTCTTGAAGTGACAACAAATCACTAGTCAGACTTGGGACAATAGAAGGCCATCCAGAAGGCTTGAAAGATGCAGTGACAGAATCATCCTGTTAGAGTCATGTCCTCCTGACAGCATAGCAGTGCCAATACTTAAGACATTATCTTTTCATGGTGGTTTTCACTTTTGTAGGGTTTTGGTTCATTTTCTGTTTGAGGGGTTATATTTTTTATGTCATGTTTGGTATCAAGTGAAAATAATAAGAACATAGTCTTCATATTAATTAAAAGAAGATAAAGAGATTTAAACCATGGAGAGAATCAAGGATCTGAGTGTTTCTGAAGAACTGTTTTAAGTGCTAGAAAAACCAACACAAACATTTGGGTGAAGTTTTACTGCCGACAAATTTGTCACCCTACATTCTGAATCAGTGTAGGCGGAAGGTTTTTGTGTAATTCAAGTGCTGATTATTGTACCCTTCATATCTAGTTTCAATCCTTGTTCTGAGAATCTCTTGTCTTCGTGTTGTGTTAGCATTGCTCCGTAAATGTGTACTGGTATGCCAACAAAGCAGCTTGTGGCTAATCTCTGAGCAGGGGATAGAATATGGGTGGATATATAAGCAGAAGTGGCATAGCTGGGCCTCGAGTTAGCGCTGTCCCCAGTTTTCTGAGAAAGTGCAAGAGTGATTTCCAAAGTGATTAAACTAGTTTGAACCCCTGGCAGGCAGGAGAGAAGTTAGAGGAGGAAGCAAGGAATTCAGCAATGAAAGAAGTCCAAGTGACATCAGAAGAAGACCTAGAGCAGGAAGCTACAAAGTGCAAGAGTCTCTGGGATATACACAGGGAGGAAAACAGATTATCTTTAAGGGTAAAAAATAAAGTAATAACTGTTCGGTAATTGTGTTGTGAACCTTATTATTAAAAAAATATAAAAGGGTCTCAATTATTTATGTGATAGCTAGGCAGCTGGGTTAAAAGATAAATTGAGAAACAAACAGTTTTATAAAAATTAGTTTAACAAATCAGCTTAATCTTTCCTCACTGACTGTAGGATAAAATCCTTTTAGTTACTTTCCAGGTGTTTTTGGCTATACCCTTCTCTAAAGTGAACAAACTTTTTTTTTACATTTACATATTTTATTTATATTATTACACATATATGCAATAAACTACAGAAAGCAAGAAGAACCATGAAACAATCAGGAATTATATAAATGTTGCATTCATAATGTTTTGGCTATTTGTATTTGACAACCATATCCAGCTAGCAAACTACAGCCTAATTTAGTTCTATACTAATGTCAACTGCAGCCTACTTAATGTATACTCTTATAGCAAATAGCTGGTCACAGCAGCTTTACTTCAGCCAATCATAAATGGCAAACTCTTAATATTACTTCCATATAAGGCAAATTTTTTCATCCTAACATGAGGGCTGCAAATAGATTGTTGTAGTCAATTTGTCTGCTTTTGAACCTCATTTTCTTTCTTTCTTTCTCTTTCTTTCTTTTAAAATTAATCTTTTTAAAATATGTTCATATTAGATCCTAATTGTAGCCCTTCCATAGGCCCCTCCCAGTCCCATTTTCCCTCCCTCATCCCCTTCCCCCCTCCCCTAGTCCTCAGAAAGAGGAAGCCCTCCTACCCTAACATCTGACCTCAGCCTATCATGTCTCATCTGGACTGCCTGTATCCACTTTCGCCAGGGAGAAGTGATCAATGTGTGGGCACTAGAGTCCATGTCAGAAGTAGTCCCTACTGCCCATATTATGGGACCCACAAGGAGACTGTGCTGCCTATCTACTACATCTGAGCAGGGGGTCTAGGTCCTACCATGCATGGTCCTTGGTTGGTGCACCAGTCTCTGCAGGGCTCCCCTCCTCCACGCAGACATGTTGGCTTCATTAGTCTCCTTGTGGAGCTCCTGCTCGCTCCAGGTCTCTCTATCCCTCAACTCTTCAAAAGACTCCCTGTGCTCCACCCTGAAGTTTGGCTATGAGTCTCAGCATCTACTTCCATCCCCTGCTGAGTGGAGTCTTTCAAAAGATATCTATGGTAGGCTTCTTTCTCTTCCTTCTCTTCAATTAAACACCACAAAACCAAATAGTCCAATTAAAAATGAGGTAAAGAACTAAACAGTAAATTCGCAACAGAAAAACATCGAATGGCTGAGAAACACTTAAAGAAATGCTCAACATCCCCAGTCATCAGGAAAATGCAACTCTGAGATTCCATGTCACACCTATCAGAATGGCTAAGATCAAAACTCAAGTGGCAGCACATGCTGGCAAGAATGTGGAGATAGGGAGCACTCCTCCATAGCTGGTGGGAGTGCAAACTTGTACAACCACTTTGGAAGTCAATATGGCTATACCACTCCTGGGCATATACCTGAAAAATGCTCCACCATACAACAAGGAAATTTGCTCAACTATGTTCAATTGCATTTTTTATTCCTAATAGGCCCAGAATCTGATCTGGAAATAACCTAGATGTCACTCAACCAAAGAATGGATAAAGAAATTGTGATACATTTACACAAGGAATGCGACTCAGCTATTAAAAACAGAAAAATCATGAAAATTTCAGGCAAATGGATGGAACTAGAAATGATTATCCTGAGTGAGGTAACCCAGACCCAGAAAGACATGCATGGTATATACTTATTAGCAGATATCAACCACCTAATACAGGATAACCACACTACAATCCACAGACCTAAGGAAGCTAAGTAACAAGAAGGACCCTAGGGAGAATGCTTAATTCTCATTCAGAAGTGCAAATAGAACAGATACCAGAATCTTACTATTTGTTTTTGTTTATAAACGTTGCCTAAGCATGATATTGGATTGAGTTTATTATATCTCTCTCCTGGTTCTCATTGCGGCCTGATTCACGAATTATTCCTGCCCAAATAAATTGCAGTACATTTCATTTGTTTCTTTAAAATTGCAAATTCCTTGAAGTTCAAAATTTCAAAGTTTCTTTGCTAAAACCTTAAGATAATTTTTACAACTATATATAAACCTCATACATTTTAAGGTGTCATGTACATTTAATAAATCTAATTGTGGTTACTACTAAAGCAGAATGGGGGTTGGCAGGTGGTGAAAAATTCACTTTTGGGAATTCTATAACAAAGACAGTTTATTTAACACGCTGAAAAAGGCAGGGTAGTAAGAAGAGTGCTAGCTGCTGTATTGAGCAACGGTGTATGGAGTATGAGCAAGGGTGGTTTATAGCTGCAACAGCACTCATCTAAGGAGCATGGCGTACTCTACATGCACTTCCCCCAGCATGCAATTTTAGGTGGAGGGGAATAGTCTTAGCTTCTATTCAGACACAAGACATTAGTGTGAAATGCTGTGCATGTTACACAATCTCTTCCATGTGCATAATGTCCATAAGGCCAGTCCTAGTTAATCTCTGTCTCTGGTGCTACATGGCTACTAGTCTCTGTTAGCCATACCCTCTACCTTACAGTTTGACCAGAAGCTCTATCTTTCTTTTAGGGATCTTGGGACCAAACTAGTAGAAATTCCACGATAGGCATCTATTCTGCATTTCTGGCCTGTTGTTAATATTCCTCCCTTGAAAATTGTGTATTTTTCCATATTGTGACTTTGACACTTTGAAATCCTATACAACTTTTTAAATGTATGCTACAGAATATAAAGACTATATTAGTGATATATGCCTCAACTCATTAAAGTTACCTGAGAGTAAAATATTACATCTTTTCATGATATGTATGATCAGTATGCTCTTGATATAATGAAATTATGATGATTAATATATTTTTGTACTTGAAAGACTTACTAATCATCTTTTCTGTTCCAAGTTTATGGCCTCTTTTTTTTATCAATAGTTGTTGTTTATGTATATGTATATGTATATGTATATGTATATGTATATGTATATGTATATGTAAAGAACTACAAGCAACTCAGGAATTCTGAGTCCAGGAGAAACAGTTCTCACCACCAATATGCTATCCAATACCAAATGCTGTTTCTTTCTGAAACAATCACCATAGTGTGTTCTGCGTTTTACCTTAAACTGTGCAGCTTTCTCTGTACTTTACAGCTAGGAGCTCTCTGTAGACTCGATTCCCTGGCCACATGTTCTGCGTCCACTGTTCATTTGCATATAGTCAGCCATCACTCTGTGCCTTCTCTGTGGTCTTTGTGCCTTCTTGACAGCTGCTTCAATAGCGGTCTGCCACTGGATTGGCTGTGACAAGATGATGTGACATGTTCGGATTCTGATGACACAGCAAACTGCAAATTACCCATTGGCAAAATGCAGTCTATTGCTGGTGAATGGTCTCTGGAATCCTGTAATAGGCAATCTGGGCTTTTCAGTATTCCAGCGCAGCAGATGCTGTTGTGCATAATAGTTCCATTTTTTAGTAGTCAGAGTGGCAATCGGCCATAGCAGGTATTCGTGACTACCCACTATAAATGAACGCACCCTCCCCTCACTCTAAGTAATGATAATAGTTCCTGAGCTCAGCACAATGATGCCACCGACAGGCTTTCAAAATTCCATGTTTATAGTTTTCTGTAACTTTACCAATTGGTAATTACAGGGCTTCTCTTGTGCTAGGTAAACATATAATAAGAATATTACTTTTGTGCCAATGAAGGAACTGATTTCGATGCAATCGCATTTTAATTTAATTTAATTTAACTGTTAAGGTATAGCATAATTGAAATTTTCCTTAAATATGAGAGATAACCTTTAACTTTTATTTACTCTTTGAAATATCTTACATGGATAGAAATTATGCTTGTATTATACATTTCCTCTCCCTCACTCAAGCTCCCCCTTCATCGCCTTGGCACCTACCCCTCACAACTTCTTGTTTGAATTTTGTTTTGATAACCCACTGAGTCCAATTAGTACTTCCACTACGGGATGGGTAGGGGCCATCCACTACACATGAGCAATCTAGTAGCCAGTCCTCCAACGAAAAGTGACTCTCCTTCCCTCAGCAGCCGTCCCTCCCCAATTTCTCAGTTAAGTACAGTAACCTCTTCTCCCCATGCTGAAATCCTTAACTGGATTAATCTTGTGCAAGTTTGTACAAATAACCACAGCTCTCATGGGTTCCTGTGCTCAGCTGCAGTGCTGTGTCCAGAGGCCAGCAGCTCATAGCATCCCTCCCCATCCCCTTCCCTTACATTGTTTTTCTTTTCCTTCAAAATGTTTTCTTTTTCTCATTAATTTATTTGGTTATTCACTTTACATCCCCATCATCACCCCTCCCTCCTCTCCTCCTGGTTTCTCCCCTTCTCCACAGGAAAGGGGAATCCCCACCCCTTAGCAACCCACCCTGCACATCAAGTCTCACCAGGACTAAGCTCTTCCTCTTCTACTGAGGCTCAGGCAGGTAAAGCTTGAATGGTAAGAGTGATTCCCCACCCCATCTTTCTCCAGTCCAAAAACATTAGAAACATTGTTTCCATCTTAAGTCTCCCTTACAATTAGAAAAGTTAAGAGTAAGATTAGTAGACTCCAAATAATAATAATAATAATAATAATAATAATAATAATAATAATAATAATAATAATAATATTCACAAAGATAGCATATTTTTAGGTTAACATGAAAGCTTTAAAAGTTTCAGTTTCTAGCTTTGATGATGGCTTTTATAGGAAGTTATGCTGAATGTCTTGCTTTTGGCATGTGGAAACATCCTGGATAACATTTGTTGAAATTAACTAAGTTCATATAGAACTGAAAGCCATTTGTTAAATTCAGTTTTAAAGCATAAGCGTATAGTGTGTTTTTTTTCCTCTTTAAAAGTCTCGATACCCAAAATATTAAACATCTCAGGAACCAAAATTGTGGCTTAAAGATGACAACTGTCAATCATGACTCACAAAGTAATTTTGTAAAAGCAGCTTATTGTTCTGTGATTGTTTCTGATGTGTGAATACTAAATTATGCATGAGTATTTTGGGATACTTACCAATGGATTTGTTTAATGCATAATATAGAAGAGAAGTGGATTATAAAGTGTGATTATGTCGCTATCAACTCTACATAAAGTGCATACATCTAGAAGAGAGAGTGTACTGCATTTCTCCCTAGCAAAATACAGTCCTTACTCCAAAGATAACCAAGGCGAGGAATTTGCCTTCTTTGTCCTGATCTAAATATTCTCTTTAGCTTAATTATATGTTATTATTATTTTACTGTTGACTTTTTATTACATTTGGGCGCACACAAGTGTGTCCCTTAATATTGACTGTCAACTTAACAGAATCTAGAATGTTTAGGATAAATACCGCAGGGCACATATGAGATGGAGTTTTCAAATTGACAACTGAGGTAGGGAGACCCACTCTAAAAGTGAGGATCACCATCTCATGGCTTAGTGCTGTAGACTTTGTATAAAGGACAAGTGAGATGAACACCAACATTCATCTGTGTTTCTTGACTGAAGATTCATTGTGAACAGCTATTTCATGGTTTAGCTGTCACTACTGTCCTACCATGATGAACTGAAGCCTGGAATGCAAAATAAATCTGTTCACACTTGCATTCCTTTTGTGAGTTATTCTGTCACAGCAATAAGAAAACTAAGTAACACATGAAATTAGTGATGAACTAATTCAATGAAAGCAATATAGCAGGTCCATCACAATTACTTGTGAAACATTAGCAAATGTTCCTGCATACATATTAGATAATGGTTTTTTTCCCAATCAACTATGTGGGTATCTGGGAAGTACTTAGAACTGAAAACCAAGGCATGAAAAAAAAAAAAAAAAAAAGATGTGGGAAGTTTGATGTTTGGTATTTTCAGACATTGTGCTTAGTTAAAAGACTATAATTGCTTTGGAAGAAATCTTGTTTGAGAGAAAACTTGGAGATAATGAAAACTAAAACAATTTTTCATCAAAAATATTATAGGATAAATTTTAATCATTAAACAAATACTAATTATATCTGTATTTCTCTAGGACTTTCTACTGTTATTATATCATTAGGTTAAAATCAGAAATTTCTGTCTTTGGTAAAATATAAAAATTTTAAAAGCCATATTAATGAGATGAACAATAACAAATATAAATTGTATAAAATATTTACTACAAAATATATAATTATAAGGACATTAAAGCCAATTAAAATTACCATTTTAAAGACTAGAATAATTAGTCTTAAAAATCATGTGTTGAAAATAAGACTATATCTTCCAGGCTCATAGTGTACAGCTGGATAACAGCTTAGCTGAAACAAAATGAAGACAAATAGCTACAGAATGACAGAATTAATGTCTTTTAGTGAGACTTTTAAATATATATACAAACCAGTTAGCACTTGGACATTTGAAATTTGGAAGTGCTGTGTGTCTCCAAACATCACCTCTCTGACATTAAAACATACTTGAAAAGACAGAGAATGTCATAAATGTGTTGATATGTGTCATACAAAAACTGTGAAATGAAGAAGTAATTGTTTCTATTAAAAACGTTTTCTATACTATATTACCTATGTGACTTTGAACCATTAAAATTGACATCTTTGTCAAGTCAAAAGGAGTAATGATAGTACTTATATTTTACAATTTGTGGTTCAACTAAATTATAATATATAAAACATAAGTATTATGTAATATTTTACAACTATATTATAAGTATAAATCATAATTTAGTTTAATACTGTATTATAAAATAGATTATGCAATTTGATCTATATTAGAAATTATAATATTTTATATATCATGTAGCATATATGTAAATTATATACCATATAATTACACTATTATATTAGCATAGTATAGTATAGTATTAATAATTATACAATTATATAAAAATAATTTTCATATCATTATCATGCTATATATTACAATATATCATACATTATAATAGAGTATAAATTATAGTATATATTCCATATATCATATAATACAAATAGCCTATATACATATATACCTATACGCTATATGTCTGTATTATGTATGTTGTATAATACAAATAGTACATATTAAAATTTACAGAATATTATAATAAATATTGTAATACATCAGACATAATATAATACATAACAAATTATGTTATTATAGATCATAATATTGTATTATATATGTTTATATAACATAATTTAATATAATTCATAACGTTATATAATATGGACCATATAATTATATAATATTATGTAATTTATAATGTATTACATAATATCTGATGCATATTATATAATGTGGCATATTATATAAATAACATAATATAAAATACAAAATAATAATTATTTATATTATTAGTTTTATAAGCATAATACAATTTATAAGATTTCACACAATATATAATTATATCATAATATAGCATATAATTATGTATTATTATATATGTTATATATAAAATGAAATATTTAATGTTTTATATATTATATATTGTTATAATGTATTTATATGTAATTTTATTATATATTGTAGATTACATATATATTATAATATAATTTATAATATAATATAAATTAAAATTTGGTTTTACAATATAATGTATGTTAGATGTTATAATTTAGTTGACTTACAAAATTTAAAATCAAATATATAGTCATATATCATAATACAGGTAAACATATATACACACTTAAATATATAAAATATGTTTTTTAACATTTTAATGAATTAAATCCATTCCTATATTTGTATAAAATATGCACCTATATTTAATTGTTTCTTTTTGTTTATGAGCAACGAAAATAGAACTTAGCTATACTTTACGTTCTATGCTTGTATAGCTGATATTTATAACCAAATTTATTCATTTTTCTTTTCTGGGGGGAATGAGATGAAATTTTATTTATTTTTAAATATACTTCATTAATTTATTCATATTACATCTCAATTTTTCTCCCATCCCTTGTATCCTCCCATTCCTCCCTCTCGCCCATTTTCCCCTTATGCCCCTTCCCTATGACTGTGACTAAGGGAAACCTCCTCCCACTTTATATGCTCATAGGGTATCAAGTCTCTTTTCGGTAGTCTGCTATCCTTCCTCTGAGTGCCACCAGGTCTCCCCATCCAGGGGACATGGGGACCAGAGTTCATGTGAAAGTCAGACCCCACTCTCTACTCAACTCTGAAGAATGTCATGTCCATTGGCTAAATCTGGGTAGGGGTTCGAAGTTTACTGCACATATTGTCCTTGGCTGGTGCCATAGTTTGAGCTGGACCCCTGGGCCCATACCTGCCCATCATAATGTTCTTCTTGTAGGTTTCTAGGACCCGCTGGATCCTTCTATTTCCCCATTCTCCCATGCTTCTCTCACCTAGAGTCCCAATAGGATGTCCTCCCCTCTGTCCCACTTTCCTGGTAAGTGAAGACTTTCATGGGACATATCCCTTGGGCTAGTGTCCAGATATAGGTGAATATATACCATTAGACTCTTTCTGCTTCTGGGTTAACTCACTCGTGATAATTTCTAGTTTAATTCATTTGTCCACAATTTTGGGAATTCCTTGTTTTTAATAGCTGAGTAGTATTCCATAGTGTAAATGTACCACAGTTTCTTTATCCATTCTTCTACTGAGGGACACTTGGGCTGTTTCCATGATCTGGCTACTATGAAGATGGTTGAGCAAATTTTTTTGTTGTGTGCTGGAGCATCTTCTGGGTATATTCCAAGGAGTGGAGTAGCTGGGTCTTGAGGAAGCCCTATTCCCAGTTTTCTGAGAAAGCACCAGATAGATTTCCAAAATGGCTGTACTAGTTTGCATTCCCACCAGCAATGAAGGAGTGTTCCCCTCTCCCCACATCCTCGCCAGCATGTGGTGTCACTTGAATTTTTAAACTTAGCCATTTTGATGGGTGTATGATGGAATCTCAGAGTTGTTTTGATTTGCATTTCTCTGATGACTAAGGAGGTTGAGCAATTCTTTAAGTGTTTCTCAGCCATTCTATATTCCTCTGTTATAACCAAACTTAAATCTTAAAATTTCAAGTTTATTTTCCTACTCTACATCAAAACAGTAGCAGCTTTTTCTTCTCTTGAAAAGTATCATTATCACACTCTGTTGTTGTTGTTGTTTGACAGCTTTATACACATATATTGTGAATTTTAGTTACTTTCCACCCTATTTTATTCAATGTTTTCCTCTTCCTCTGAAACCCCTTTTTTTCCAACAAGTCTCCCTCCTGCTTTCTTGACTCTGTCTGTGTGTGTGTGTGTGTGTGTGTGTGTGTGTGTGTGTGTGTGTGTGTGTATGTCCCAATGAGTTTATTTAGGGTAATCTGCATGGCATTAGGTAAGAGATTATATCCTGGAATATGGGAGACTTTTCAATGGATATACTGCTGAAGGAAATGATACTATATTTCCAGTGCCCATGACCTGCCAGTAGTCCTTCAGAGAAGAGATGAGCCTCCTGAGTCCATCTCTCATCCATGAAGAGATTCATGGTCCCAGCTTTGTGTAAGTCTTTTTCTGGTATCTACAGTCAAAATTAGTTCACAAGTGCAAAAGTGTTGTCATGTCCAGAGGACACTGTTATTTTTAATCTTTTCCATTTATTATTAATTTTATGTGTATGGATGTTTTGCCAGTATGTATGTCTAATCACCATGTGTGCATAGTGACCACAGTAGTTAAAATAGTTCATAAGACTCCCCAAGATTGAATTTATAGATGGTTGTAAGATGTCATGTGGGTACTGGAAATCCAACCAGGGTCCTCTAGAAGGGCAATCAGCACTCTCAACTCTGAGCTATTTCTCAGTCCCCAGGAAGCATCTGGATTTTACATTTCTTCTGACCTTTCTTCCATGATGATCCCTGAGTCTCAGAGGAGATAACATAGATGTCCTCGTTACAGCTTAGTGTTCCATTGCCCGATGGTTTCTCAATAGAATAAAGCTGACTACTTAATAATCATTTCTTGGCTGGCAGAAAAATTGAGGAGGCAGGCTTTTTATGGATTCTTGTGAATCTTCTATCATGTACCCCAATTCCGCTCATCTCCCAATCCCTTCATATCCACCCTCTGGCAATGCAAACTCCTCATAAAAGAAAACGAAATAATAAATAAATAAAATCTCTCCACTGAAGGTAAAGTGTGTCACACAATGTACCCTTTGCCTAAACAGTCTAACTTGCCAATGTTCATTGCAGTAAGTCACGGGTCTGGTTCAAAGCCTCTGGATTCTGATACACTATCAATACTGGATCCTTACTGGGACTGCTCTCAGATAACCTTTTGTTTCTCCTTGTCCTGAAGATCCTGCAGCTTAGGTTTTTACAGGAGCATTCCCTCCATTCACTCCAGCAGTTCATAGATGGGATAGATGTTGGAGGAGGGCAGTGCCAACTCAATGCCTGGGTGGCCCAGTTGGTAGCTGAGTTGGTCAGTCCACCAGCTTTCTTGCTCATGACATCCCATTGGGGAGAGCTCTCCTGCACCCACACCACCATGTCCAGTTCTTCAGCACTGCCCTGGGAAGGGTGTGGTGTGTGTGCCTGCTCTCACACTTTCTGGGACACCTCTCCCACACCCATTTCACCAAGGTCAGTTCTACCATGCTGCTCAGGTAATTTGTTGGCCTGCTTTTTAGAGTACTACAAGTGACAAGGGACAGGAACAGCTCTCTTGCCCTTGGAACTGGCTCACCAGCATCCACACCACCAAGGCCAGTTCTACTAAGCTACCCAAGCAAGGTGTGAGGACCACTCTCCTGAGTGCTACACCTGGTGAATGGTGGGCCCAACTCACCTGCATTCATGCCCTGAGCGTCAGCTCTCCAAAATTTACCTTCTTCAGACACAGAGAGGGAACTATTTCTCCTGTACACACACACTACCACATAACCAGCAAGTGGCAGTGTGAGCTCTCTCATAACCATACAACCAGAGCCGTCTCTACTGTGCTGCCAAAGCAAGATGAAGGGCCACCCTACCTGGGGAGGAATGGGAGAAATGGCACAGAGCAGGACAGCTGTCCCCACCCCTTGCAAGCTACAGAACTTGGTGGGCAGATTTTTTTTTTTGTGGGCAGATGTTTAATGGATGTTCTATGACTTATTTGCTACCAGCAAGACTATTTAGATTGGCACTGCTCCATCTGAAAATATTTTTCAAACCTTGGTATGAAATTAGTTCATTGCACCACCGTCTAATGCTGCTAGACCTTTAATAGAAATACGTGCTTATTTAACTTTGAAGGGTGTTTTAGAAATCATCCTGTAAATTCTATTAAACATGTAATGCTGAGAAAGATGGATAAATTTGTTACTGCATAATTTATCTTCAGTGAATCTGCATGTGTTCCCTTTATAACACCTGTTTGTATATTTTTTATAACTATTATTGTATAGCCACTATATTTTATCCATTTTAGTAAGTAATAAGGTAATGTGCCTTTTCCTGGATTTGTGAATATAATAGGGGTTATGGGCAAGAAGACAATAATAATGCAATAAATTCATGATGGTGTGTGGGTGTTTTACAAATGGAAGTAAAAAAAAAAAACTTAAAGTAAAAATATAAATAAATAAAAGGCTAGAAAAAAGCCTCAGTAAGGAGGAAGACTGTTTAGGTGAAAGGAAATAACTTTAAAATAATAGAAATAAGGAAAATATGGGCTATTGCAAAAGAAGGCGCTTAATTTTCACAGTGTGGAAGATGGAGAAATGGTCTGAGCAAGAATCTGAAGCAAAGGCAGGCTGCTGGCTCTTCCATCTATAGCTGTTGTAGTTAACCTTTCTTGTTCCACAGTAAAAATCCTACAACATAATGAGCACATTACCATGTTATGAGGAATTTGCTAATTCCAGGTACTTTAAAATGTTTATGAATTATTAACCATTACACAAGATTGGTCTCGTGAACATTTTATCATTCATGGCCATAGTTATGTTGTTATGTGGATAATGTACACTAATGTTTATACTTCCAACTTATCTGTCTATCTGACTTCCTCTCTCCTGCTCCCTCCCTTCTTACCTTCTTTGTGTCACTCCTTCTTTCTTTCAGTATAAAGAACATCAAAAATGTAACACAAAGTCATAATTTCAGCATCCCTAAATGCGACTACAAATTTAAAGAGGAATTTAAAGTAAAATGAAATATTTAGAGTAGATTCTAATACAGTGAAATTTGTATGATTATAAGAAATAAAGATCAGGACACAAGGAGACATTGTGTGTGCCTAGAGGAATACAATGCATGGCGAGAAAATAAAAATTCTGTTGCTTAAGTCATCCAGTAAGTGGTATTTGTTCTGTTTCAGCATATTTAGCCAAACACTATAGTATATTATGTATCTGTACACACACATGCACACACAAATATGTAAATATATAAATAATATATTAACATATTAATAATTATTAATATTAAACATATTAATATAAGCAGCTAAATATTACAGTATATGTTTAAAATATATTCTGTTCCCTGTACCTGTACTGTCCTACAAACTAAGAATATAAAAGAAAGGTGCATTATTTTACCAGTGAAAGTTACAAAGTGATTCTTTGCATGAGAGAGATCTACGCATGCCATAAGAAAACTAATAGAGATTCAACAGCAAAATGTGAGGGTGTTCTTGAAGAAGTTCTTTGAAAAGTCTTTAGTTTAGTAAAAACAAACAAACAAACAAACAAACAAAAAAAAAACAAGAAACAACTCAACAGAAAAACTGGATTTAGTGAAAATGGAAGGACTAGTTTTTGGTAGAAGGTGGTTTGGTTTTTCAACTTGCCAGAGATGCAGGTAGCGAGCAAGCACATTTTATGACTTGCTATAGTAGAATGCTACTCACTCATGAGTTCTCAGAGTTGCAGGAACAAATTCTAATTATTTCTTCTCATAAGCATAACATTTTTAGTTTTATGTTTTCAGAATGTAGATTGTTTTCCTTGTTTAAAAGTCAGTTTTTTAATACTTCTAGGTCTTTATATCTTTTTTTGAATTTTTAAGCAATTTTGGTGGATTTTTTTCAACATTTTGAGCATGTTCATCACTTACAACTCCAGGCATTACCACCCTTTCCACGATCTCATCTCTTCTCACCTTAGTGTTTTAAAATGAAGCAATGCTTTCAGGCTTTGCTCATGACAGTTTATGCTCAGGGTTTACCTTTTACCTTTTAACTTATTACAACCTGACCTAAGTTAATTATTAATGACTCCACCAGCTGCTGTATGCCATCAGTAACACACAGCAACATGTGAACATTTGCCAAATATTAGTCATAGCAAATGAATATTTACATTTCTTTCTTGCCATCCTTTATAGTTGTTTGCCTTTTGGATTAGTTTCCATATGCTAGGTTTTATATGTTCTCTCCTTTGGTTATTTTTTTTTCTTTTTGTATTGAGGTTTAGACTTTTAAAAACAATTTTGATATAGGTAACATATTAATATACTTACTATATATTATATTATAATAAATAACTAATATATTATGCTTATACATCAAAATGTGTAATATAGCATACCAATTATTCTTAAAATTTAATATGTGCCAAACCATCAAGAAATGTGAAAAATATCTAAATTTGTATTTCAATATTTATAATTAGAGCTATAGAAGGAATAAGACACAATATAATAAATTTTTCCTCATTATTAACTGATCTGGAGGTTATTAATAACAGAAGCAGCTGTAGTTAGATCCACTAATAAGAAAACTATTACTCTTTCCTTTTGCTACTGATTACATCTCACTATCATTAAGGTAGTAGGGTTCAATTTGTGACCTGACAAGTATTGTCTCTTTTTTAGAATATAATCCATTTATATTTAGTATATAATTGTTATGAAAGATTTTCTGTTGTCATTTTTTCACTTACTATATTTTTGATATACCTGGTTCCTTTAGCATCTCTCTGGATTAACTGACTGATTCATAGAGTCCTGCACATAAATCATCATCTTCAATGATGAGTAGTTTGTCCTTTACTACTAAGTCATATTTGTGTCTATTTTCTTTTTTGACTGACTACTTAAAACTATTTAAATATTGTCATATTTAAAGTAATTTAAGTTTGTGTCACTTTCTTTTTTTAAATGGGTGTATGTGTACATGTATGTGTGTCCATTTATGTGTGTGTGTATGTGTGTGCACGTGTGTGTGTGTGTGTGTGCAAGAAAATAAGTTTCTTACTGAAGCTGGAGTTTGTTGTATTGGCTACACTGGCTACCCAACAAAACACTGAGATCCATCCTTCAATCCCTATTAAAAACAAATGTTTAATCATTCTTCTACTGAGGGACACTTAGGCTGTTTCTATGTTCTAGCTATTATGAATAAGACTGCTATGACTAGAAATGATGATAATGAGTGAGTTAACCCAGAAGCAGAAAGAGTCTAATGGTATATACTCACTTATATCTGGACACTAGCCCAAGGGATATGTCCCATGAAAGTCTTCACTTACCAGGAAAGTGGGACAGAGGGGAGGACATCCTATTGAAACCCTAGGTGAGAGAAGCATGGGAGAATGAGGAAATAGAAGGATCCAGAGGGTCCTAGAAACTTACAAGAGGAACATTATGATGGGCAGGTATGGGCCCAGGGGTCCAGCTCAAACTATGGCACCAGCCAAGGACAATATGTGCAGTAAACTTTGAACCCCTACCCAGATCTACCCAATGGACAGGATATTCTCCACAGTTGAGTGGAGAGTGGAGTCTGTCTTTCACACTTACTCTGGTGCCTCATATTTGACCACCTGTCCTGGATGGGGAGGCCTGGTGGCACTCAGAGGAAGGATAGCAGGCTACCAAGAAGAGACTTGATACCCTATGAGCATATACAGGGGGAAGAGGTCCCCCTCAGTCAGAGTCATAGGGGAGGGGAGTAAGGGGAAAATGGGAGGGAGAGAAGAATGGGAGGATACAAGGGATGGGATAACAATTGAGATGGAATATGAATAAATTAATAAAATATATTAAAAATAAATAAAATCAGGAACAAGACAGACAAAAAAACAAATGTTACAGATGAATGCTACAATACCCGAGTTTTATGTGGGTGCTGAAAATCAAAATGTGTATCCATGCTTGCACATAATGCACTACACTCAATAAGGCATCTCTCTAACCCCAGCATTTGTCAGTGTCTTTTCACAGACATTTTACATATTTCTGCCCTACTATGTACACAGCTCAAAGTAGAAGCTAATATCTTGTATATTTCTCCAACAGCTGTTGTTCTATCTCAAGTCTCTCTAATGATTTATTTCTAATATATGTGTAACTATAAGACATAAGAGACTGGGCCTCAGGGAGGCAGAGACAAGCAGAACTCTGTGAGTTCAAGGCTACGCTGGCTTATAAAGCAAGTCCAGGACCACCAAGGCTACACAGAGAAACCAGTCTTAGAAATCATCAACAACAACAACAGAGACACAGGAGTTCTTGAGTCAAATAAGATTCTTATTATGGCTATGGAAGTAGCTATGTCCTTGCACAGCCTTATCTTCTTTTAATATATAGGGCCATTTTTGTGTTTCTGAACCTCTACCAATGGAAGAGTTCCTGTAAGCAAATGTGATATTTTTAAGTTCTCCCCTATTTTCTGAGTTCCTCCTTCTTTAAAACAAGAGTCCCTGCAGTACAGTTTTATTTTATCAGACTACTAATATAGACTAGTTGTTCTAATACTTGCATTTTAATTGGTAGATTGGCTTTACTGTTTGTCTGTCTGTCTGTCTGTCTGTCTGTCTGTCTACCCATGCTTTTCTAGTCTGTTAATTTGTACCAGAGAAAACTGAGAACTGCTTATATCAATTTCACAAGACTGGAGTTGTTGAGATACTTTTACCTGGATTCTAAATTGCATGGTCTAATCTTTACTATAATTTAGAGTCAATATCCCAACTCAGCTCTACTCTTCTTTTATGCATAAAGTTATTCCTAAAGTCAGTGTTGGCTCATTCTCATATTCTCATGACTTACATTTAATAGCATTGACACTTTGGTGAACTCTTCAGTTTCCTCCAGCAGTCTGTTTCTTCCACTGAATGTTACTATAAATAATACAGTTGGAACTTGCAAAATAGCAAAATTTTATCAGAAATATCTATTCATGCCATTTTTGTAAGATATATTGAACGTTATAAGCTTTCATGTCTCCAGACATCAAGTACATTTTCCTCACCTTATTTCTACTCTAAAATATTTATTTAAAATGCTAGCCACACACATTGACTCACTTATGACTTTTGAAAGAATATATAATTCCTAATGCTTAAATTTTCTAAATATATTCCATGTTACTTTCCTGGGATCTCCTGTTTCTACATTTCCTAGATTCACTTCTGGCAAAATTTGTGAGTCCTTACCTCTTCTGTGTTTTGGGTACTGCATTTCTGAGCACACCCCCAATTTTACTAGAGGCCACAGTTAGCCACAAATGCAATATGGCACAGGCAATGACTGTTCTAATCACATTTACTTTGTGGCATTTCCCCTCCACAATGTCTGCCAACTCCAGCTGACTAAAAAGCAGTTGTAACTTTCCAATAATGTACATGTTGATTTCCAAGCACAGCAGCCAGTTAACACCCAATTCTTATGTGTCAGGCTTTGAAAAATATCTTGGTCAGGGGCCTTCTAAAATCTATTTCTCAGAATTAGAGGGCTTCCTACTGCTGCCGCAGAAAAGAAAAATCTCAACTTGCACTGTTAGATTTCCTGTTTCATAAATTAACTCAAGAATTGGTTCCTACCTAATGTATACATGCATGACTGAATCAAATCTAGGTACTGGTTATGCTTAACAATGATCTGAAATAAAAAAAAAATCAGTGTGTAGAATTTTAAATTAGACTCTTTTAAGTCTCTGCTTAGTATCATTTCAACTCTTTCCAAATATTTACTGATTTATATCGAATCTGGTGTTTGACAAGTTCTTTTAGATTTCATCGAATTTGTTCATTTACCATACACGGTACCACTGGCCTGTACGTACTATTACTGACCAAACCACTCTGATCCACATCATTCACAACTCTATTTCTACAAGCAGGTAACTTCTATTGCTAATTCCACTACATGAGAATAGCTCTATTCCTTAGAACATTCAAATGCATATCTCCAGTCAGTCTGCTGAAACATAGATTCAACATAAGTTTGCCTCAATATTGCAAACAAATTAAAACCTAAGATCCTTAGTGTAGGAAAAGAAAATAAATATTCATAAATTTTTACAATCTGGACATTAGCCTTGTAATGTACTGTCACGTTTTTCCAGTACATTGCTCGTACAAAAACATTTTGTGGATTTACCCTGTATCACATGACTCACCTTGGCCTTGTCTTTCTGTATCTATGTATCTAGATGATTTCTCTATTCTATAGTAATCTATTGTAATTTATAAATTCTCTACTCTTGATATTAGTTGAAACATCTGATAAGTGAAGGAATTAATGGTGAGTTACTAATAGAAATTATTCTAGTTCCATTATAAAATTATCAGATTGCTATGTTATGGTCATACATTATATGTAAATACATATATGCAATTATAAATGCATTTCTTGAATTGGCTTCTCCCACTCAAGTTGGACATTTATGCAAGGACCATGGGAAATATCGATGCATGAGACTACTACTGGCCTAACATGACACTTTTGCATGGATTGATATTTTTTATTGACTAAATTTGTTCTATACAAGTTCAAACATGTTTATAGTACATTCTGTTTAATTTTCCCCTTTAATTTCCCCCCCCCATCTTGTCATTCCCCTCCTCCTTCTTACAGGCTCAGTTCCCACGTTTGTGCCTTTTTATCTTATTTAATGACTCACTGATATTAACCAGGACATTCTGTGTGGCTCCAGATGTCAAGCTATCCACTGGAGCTCATCCTCCATTAGTACACACTCTAAAGGCAACAACTGTTCTTCCTCCAGATTCCGTCCATTGCCTATAGTTCAGCAGTGAACCCTTCCCTGATCCATATAATAAACACTTTAAATAAAAAGTATCATACACCAAAATAATAAAAATTATTACAAACAGATAAAAAAGTAACATAGTTCTTTGTTGTTAGCATCAAATATTATGAACTGTGCATAATTGTGTGTGTTTTCCTTTTATACAAATTGCCTGTGACAGATGTTTTACCCTGGGATGTTGGGGTCCCTGCACTGTTATTAGGCCGTGGTAAGTTTCAGGCTCAGATTACTATGATGCCACCATCATGTATACTGTCTGTCGCTGGCTGCAAAGCCCTTCTGAAGTGCCTGGCTCTTTTCATTTCTATCATTGAGGATTGCATTCTTAGTCTCCTTCTTATTCTTCTCCTATTTTTCTCATGTATCATTTCTTGATTTCTCTTCATTAAATTCAAAGTAAGTAAGTAGAAGGTTTACTTATGGCAGGTTAATTATTATTATTTTTATAAATGCCACCTATCATCTAAATACATAAGTTGACAGCTCTGTTATAAGAATAATAAAATAGGTACTATTATCTTCATGTTTATTACAGGTTATATCTGTTATATCTGCTGAATAGAGTACATTATAAAATCTCAAATGCCCCAACAGAGTTGAAGTCAGAGTGGGAATAGCTTCCTGCCACCCTTATGAGTTCCAGGGTGAGACTTTGCATAAATGCGTGTTCTCATTGAATAGGCTTCCAGGTCAGATCCTTCACCAGAATTGTCAGAGTGAGCATATCTTTGCTACAGTTATCAGGTTGAATTCCAGTTCTCTCATCACCATTTAACACTTCTCTGGCGTGCTTTAGATGGATTTTGACGGTATTCCAATATCAGAGCATATTCTGTCAGTCTAAAACATATTCAGTAGCTATAATCACAAACATCTAAATTTATCCAATTTCATTACTTGGATGCAAGTTTTTCCTTTTCTCACATGCCAAACTAACTCACTTTTTTATGCCTAGTGGCACAAACAGATCCCAAAGTGTCCAATCTGAAAACGTGGAGGTTGACTTAATAGTTTCAACTTTCTCCTCATTATTCTTGACTTTGCATCTTTAAAGCATTCAAAATGACGTCTTATAAGATGATTATGATAGAAAAACATTCTTCTCAAAACATTAGTAATATATAAAATAACCATTTCAGCCACCACCTTACACATGGAGAAGAATAATGCAGAACATAGGAGCTTTGTTGTGAATCATACTTATAAAATGATTCTGATGATTGCAAGGGCACTAACACATTGTACTAGTCCACATTAGTGGACAGTTTGAGAGATTCAATGTTATTCTATTCTAAATTCTTCCATGCATGAATATTGATCATCACATGTTAGACAATGGTCAGATTTATCAGCCATTCATTAACTCAAAAAAGCATCTATTTATAATATCAATGTAATTGTTATGGATTATATATAGTTGATATTATATGATCTCCTCTCAATGGCAAGTAAATAGTATACACATTTTATACAATAATTACACACAAAATTTAGAGGCTATCTTATTAGGGCAAATATCAAATAAACACCCTTTTTGGTTTATTGAAATAAAATTATTACTATGTAGCTCTGGCTGCCCTAAAATTAACTTTGTAGACCATGCTGACCACAAAGATCTGCCTACCTATGCCTCTGATGTGATAGGATTAAAGGTTTACACTACTATGCCTGACCAAATAAATTTTTTTAATTAAGCTAGAAACTTGAAGTTCGTGTTGCTTACCACGAAATTTTGACAATATGTTAAACAGCATTTAGGTTGTTTTCAGGATCTATAGAGATATAAAAGTTCCCCAAGTCTTAAAATGGAGATAAAATGGGAGTGATAGAGGCAAATATAAAATTTTAGTAATTAAAGAAGAAGGAAAAGCAATCAATGAGAAAAACATCCTTGCTGGACTTGGTGGTGCACGCCTTTAATTCCAGCACATGGAAGGCAGAGGCAGGTGGATCGCTTTGAGTTCGAGGCCACCCTGGTCTACAAAGTGAATCTAAGACAGCCAAGGCTACACAGAGAAACCCTGTCTTGAAAAGCCAAACCAAAAAAATAAAAAACAAACAACATTATCCTTTTTGAGTCCTTTGAAGCAGGCTTGCAATCAATGCAGTGTAGAAAATATTGAAATGTAACTTAGTTAAATCCATGGTCCTATCTCTTCAATTGCTTCAGGAAAATTCATTTGTTTTTCATCATCATTCTGAGTCATCTAATGCTCGACAATATATATGTTGTTTAAGGATTTTTCTTTGCTTATTATTGTTACATGATTATGTTAATGCATACTACATAAATACAAACAGTTGAGTTCATTTAGTGTTGTTTGTATTTATATGATTTCAGAGATGACCACTTGATATTGGAAAGCCAATTGGATCGTTCATCTCTAGGGAGGACTCATTCTTCCTCTAAAGAGTAATTAATTGACGTAGTCCTCTGTCTAGGAGTTGGGGCCCATGACATTTCCACTTCCATTTTAGCATGTCTACTAGTGTTATCACTGTGTGGATCTTGTTTAGACAGCCATATTATCACAATTCCATATGTGTGGCTTTCCTATCAATTGGCACCAATTCTTGTTGATATATGATGTAGGAATGTACTCTGCAACCATTATCTTCCAAGACTATGGTCTTGGAATATCTAATAAACTTAATGACCATAATGCCAACTGCATACACTACAGCCAGCTGGTGATGCCTTCTTGTGTCTTAAAGGTAAATTTTTACTTTCCTCTTGAAAGAAGACTTTGAAATCCCTTTTTTTGCCCTATGGAATGGCCCTTAAGCATTTGGTACCACGAATATAAAGTTTCTCACCTTAACTATGACTTTGGGTTCTGCTACCACATCAAGTATAAGTTAATTTGAAACAAATCTTACTGCTACTGACAATAAAAAAACATAGCTTGTTACATGGACTATGACCATTTCTAGTTTACAACTTTTGTGGAGTTGCCTTTGTGAGTTAGGAAATGTGTAACATCAGAGGGTGCTAAGGATGGTTTTGATGGAGGATGGAAGTAAAAAAATACTTCATATCAGTCCCAATACCCCCACTTCATTTGGGCTACATGTATGTACATTTTCAAAGTTACTTTCTATGATTGTGACACTTATGTTACTGCCTACTAACTGAGTTTAGGTCAGTCTTTTAAAATAGTTTTTTTATTAGATCTGTATTTAGGTAAGTAACGAAATAGGATCAAAAGTAATTTGATAGAAAGATGTGAAAATCTGAATAAAAATACTACAGTAAGGAAATATTTGAAAGTCACCACATGAGTTAAATAAAGCATGTTGTAAGTCTGTTTATCATTTAGGAAATGGAATACAAGGAATATACTTATAGCAATATTTATTTGTAATAATGTACTCTAAATAATTCCTTGAATTTACAGAAATAATAATGGATTGTGAATTTCTTAAATTTTTAGCGCTACTTTGTAGTAATTGAGAATATCTTATTTCTAGTCAGGTAGACTTATACTATCCCAAGTCAAATTCATTTAGATTTCTTTAATGTATGAGAAGTAATGCTTTCAATAGAAAAATACTAGAATTGTGTGAATAATAAATAATAGATTGCGTGAATATTAATTTAAAATTGTTGTATTGCATGTTTTATTAAAAGTGCTTTAGAGGGATTGCAATTTTTGACATTCCAGATAGCGATGACAGTGTACCAACGATAACCATGATGTAGCAAGATAGCCTGTAGAAATTAAGGTAAAGCTATGGGATACTGAGAGTTGGAAGAGAAATATAAAAGAAAATAAGAACTTTCATTCCAGTATCAGCACAGCATGACAGACACTTGATCAGTGATGTATAACATCAGTACAATTTCCACACCCATCACAATCATGATTTTTCCTTGGGAATATCACTCCATTCTATTCATTTACCTTAGGAATTTGAAAAAACAAAAAACAAACCAAAGCCGATCATTAAAGATCTACAAACAATATTTACATTCATTTAGTTCAGAAAAAGACTAATAGAAATAGATAATACAGACAAATAACAATCAAGAAAGAATAGTGATGATGGGGAATAGAGCTTCCTCAAGACCCAGCTATTCTACTCCTTGGAATATACTCAGAAAATGGTCCAGCACACAACAAGAACATTTGCTCAACCATATTCATAGCAGCCTTATTCATAATAGCCAGAACCTGAAAACAGCCTAAATGTCCCTCAATAGAAGAATGGATAAAGAAACTGGTACATTTACACTATAGAATACCACTTAGCTATTCAAAACAAGGAATTCCCGAAATTTGTGGACAAAAGGATTGAACTAGAAATGGTCATAACGAGTGAGTTAACCCAGAAGCAGAAAGAGTTAAATAGTTTATACTCACTTATATCTGGACACTAGCCCATGGGGCATGTCCCATGAAGGTCTTTACTTATCAGGAAAGTGGGACAGAGAGGAGAACATCCTATTGGGACTCTAGGTGAGAGAAGCATGGGAGAATGGGGAAATAGAAGGATCCAGATGGTCCTAGAAACCTACAAGAAGAACATTATGATGGGCAAATCTGGGCCCAGGGGTCCTGCTCAAACTATGGCACCAGCCAAGGACAATACATGCAATAAACTTTGAACCCCTACCGAGATCTAGCCAATGGACAAGACATTCTCCACAGTTGAGTGGAGAGTAGGGTCTGACTGTCACACGAACTCTGGTGCCCCATATTTGACCATATCCCCTGGATGGGGAGGCCTGGTGGCACTCAGAGGAATGGATAGCAGGCTACCAAGAAGAGACTTGATACTCTATGAGTATATACAAGGGGAAGAGGTCCCCTCAGTCACAGTCCTAGGGGAGGAGAATAAGGGGAAAATGGGAGGGAGGGAGGAATGGGAGGATAGAAGGGATGGGATAACAATTGAGATGTAATATAAATAAATTAATAAAATACATTTAAAAAAAAGGAATAGTGATGATGAAGAGGAGGTTGAAATATAGCTTTAATTGTGGACTAGGGATATTGATCAGTTGGCAAATAATATGCCATGCAGACATGAGGACATTACTTTGAATCCACAAGCCATGTAAAAGCCAGGTGCAGTAATGCACCATAATCCCCGTACGTAGAGAGGAGAATACTTGGGAACTTATGGGTCAAACAGTATGACATACATGATAAAAATGATAAAGAATGTCTGTCTCTAAGAAGATGATAAATATCAATACCTAAAGTTGTCTTCTGACCTTCACAAATGTTCTGTATCCTTCATGTATATGTACATTCCTCTCTCTCTCTCTCTCTCTCTCTCTCTCTCTCTCTCTCTCTCTCTCTCTCTCTCTCTCCTCTCTCTCACACACACACACATACATATTGTACAAACATATCGTTGTAGTATACAAAAAATACAGCATTATTTTTTAAAAGTAATAAGTCTATATAGAAGTAACATGTCATCTTAATGAGCAGAACATTCTCCACAGTTGAGTGGAGAGTAGGATATGACTTTCACACGTACTCTGGTGCCTCATAATTGACCATGTCCCCTAGGGACCTGGGGAGACCTGGTGGCACTCAGAGGAAGGATAGCAGGCTACCAAGAAGAGACTTGATACCCTGTGAGCATATACAGGGGGAGGAGGTCCCCCTCAGTCACAGTCATAGGGGAGGGGAATAAGGGGAAAATGGGAGGGAGGAAGGAATGGGAGGATACAAGGGATGGGATAACCATTGAGATGTAACAAGAACAAATTAATAAAAAATTTTAAAAAAGAAGTAACATGTCAATGTCAACTAAAGCTATTCAAATATTCAAATTTCTGTCCATGAACCATCAGTAAACCAAATTGTAATAACAAAATCATTACTTATTAGCAAATACTTTTGTGCAAATAGATAATGAATAAAGTAAGCAAAAGATGACAGCATAGATCTGAGAATTGCTTTCCATGACATTTGTCTGTAAAAACCCATTGGGTATATGCTCTGATTAAAAATAGAACCTTAATCCAGGTCAACCAGAACCATAAAGGATCTTACAGATTTTTTTCTTTTTTGTCCATGTAAACACATCACAGTGAACAGAAAATCCCAGGTAGCTTCGTTAAGGGCACATGCAATCTGCAGCAGTGGATATTTTCTCCAAAGGACAAAAGTAGCTAATTCCTTTCCAAGAAGTATATAAGTGGCTTTGATAATTTAAATCTTAAAATATGTAGCAGAGTTGCTAGAACAAAAATGGTAAAGTTGGTTTCTAAGAAATTCACAGTTTCCCATGTTAAATTTATAATCCTGGTTGTTGTGCCCTTTCTGAAATGCAAAAGAAAAACTGTATATTAGGGAATAATTTAAAACTTGAATTTTAAAATTACTTATGAGTGTTTACCAAAGATGTTTTATTTCTTCCATTTAAACTTAAACTTTATCTTGATGAGACTCCATTGTGCCATTTAAATCATTGGAAATAAGTGAGAAAGATTCCAAGCAACAACCTTTTCTCTAGTTCTTTTTATAGCTTCCTTTTACATCTCATACGGCAGAACTCCCAATCCCTAAAGCACACAAACATCAGCTGGCACTGGAGAAGTCCTTCCCATTCATGGTCTTTACGTGAATTATGCCTTTGACAAAGTTACACTGCACTTTGCTCACCAATCTCTGTGTGTTATCAGTGAGACTTCAACATCTGCATCCCCTGCCATGATGCCATTTTCTCTTTTTTTGTTGTTGTCACTGGAAAACCTCAAAGCAAACAGACAAAAAGACTCAAAAAAAATTCTCAGTATTTCAAGCTCTGAAATCTTTTGATTCTTGGATTGCTCAACATTTCCTTGACTGCTTGAAGATTTTGCAAGGTAGTCAGAATAATTTCTGAGTATCCTGATGCTGTATTTAAGGTGCAAAGAAAGCACACACTCTAACCATTATAGTGGGAATGAAGCCCATCGTGATCATAGCAAGGTATCAGACATACTCAGGATATTAACAAAGGATGAATCATAGAACCTACAGGCTGGGTATAGTTCTTCATATTTCTGCTCTTTTGTAATTTTTCCTTGGGGAATAAAGATGACTCTGGGTTTTCTGGTCCTATATTTACTCATCTACAAGCTGCTCTCAATGGCCAGTGAAGGATACCAGAAACTACCACCCAATGCCAAGGACAGCAAGATGGATAAAATCCAGCATAAAAACACAAACAAACAAACAAACAAAAAAGACAAAAATATTATAGTCATCTCTAGAATCCAGTTATGCCTTGGAAACTCTACCACATCTGACACACAGGAAAAAGACATCAACTATTTCATAATGAAGATGATAATGGAATAAATGAATAAAATCCATAAACAAATATAGAATGATACAGCCAAACAGATTGAGGCCCTTAGAGAGGCGGTGACAGAGTCCTATAGAGAGGAAATGAAGAAATCACTTGGAGAAATTCAGGCAAATGCAAACAATCAGGTGAAGGAAATCAATAAAATGTTTCAAGATCTGAAGATGAAAATTGAAATAATAGTAAAAGCACAAATTGAGGAAAGCCTGGAATGAAAACAGCTAGAGAAGGAAATGGGAACTGAAAAGGTAAGTATCTCCAATAGAATACAAAAGATGAAGGAAAGAATCTGATGTGTAGAAGATACAATGGAAGAATTTGATGCAATCATCGAAGAAAATGTTAAATATAAAAAACTCCTGACACAAAACATCCAAGAAATCAAGAACACCATGAAAATAGAAAACCTAAGGATAATAGGAATTGGAGAAAGAGAAGATGCCTGGCTCCAAGACCCAGTAAATATTTTCAACAAAATCATAGAATAAAATTTTCCCAATTTAAAGAAAAGACACAACACCAAATAGAGTAGACCAGAAAAGAAAAATCTCTAGCCACATAATAATCAAAACACTAAATGGATAGAACAGAGAAAACATATTAAAAGCTGCAAGGGAAAAAAGCCAAGTAATATACAATGGCAAACCTATCAGAATGACAACTGAGTTTTCAGCAGAGACAATAAAAGCCACAAAGGCCTGGGCAGATGTCTTGCAAACCCTAAGAGTCCACAGATGCCATTCTAGACTATTATATCCAGCAAACATTTCAATAACCATAGATGTAAAAACCAAGATATTTCATGACAAAAACAAATTTAAATAGTACATATCCACAAATCCAGTGCTACAGAAGATACTAGAAGGAAAACTCCAACTGCAGTAGGCTAACTAAACCCAGGAAAACACAGGAAATGGATACTTTCACATTAGCAAAGCCAAAACAACACAAACACACTACTAGAACCAACATCAAAATAAAATGATCTAATAGTCATTAATCTCTCTCAAAATCAATGGTCTCAACTCTCCAATAAGGAGACAAAGACTAACAGGATTGTTGTCTGAGCAGGATGCAACATTATGTTGCATACAAGAAACACATCTCAGCCACAAAGATAGACACTACGTGAGAGTGAAGGGCTTAAAGAAGGTCATCCAAGCAAATGGACATAAGAAGCGAGCTGAAGTAGACATTCTAGTATCGAAAAATATAGACTTTCAACCAGAAGAATCAAAAGAGATGAGGAAGGACACATCACACTCATCAAAGGAAAACATATGCAAGATGACAACACAATCCTGAACATCTATGCCCCAAATACGAGAGCACCAACATTTGTGAAAAGAATATTGATAAAGCTTAAAACACACATCAATCCCCACATATGAATTGTCTGTGGATTCAACATCCCATTCTCAACAAAGGATAGACCAAAGAAACGGAAGTTAAACCAAGAAATAATGACACTAACAGATGCCATGATCAAATGGACCTAATAGATATCTAGAGAACATTTCACTCAAACACAAAAGATTATACGCTCTTCTCAGCACCTCATGGATCCTTCTCTAAAATTGACCATATAGTAGGTCATAAAGCAAGCCTCAACAGCTACAAAAGATTGAAATAATACCTTGTATCCTATCAGACCACCATGGACTAAAGCTAGACCTAAAAAACAACAGAAATAACCAAACCCTACTCACACTTGGAAACTGAACAACTCTCTACTCAATAATAGCTGGCCCAAAGAAGAAATAAAGAAAAAAATTAGAGACTTCCTAAAATTCAATGAAAATGAAGGTATAACATACCCAAATTTATTGGACACAATGAAAGCAGTGCTATGAGGAAAGTTCATATTACTAAGTGTCTTCATAAAGAGATTGGAAACATCACATACAAGCAACTTAATGGCATACGGGAAACCCTAGGAAAAGAAGATGCAGACACACCCAAGAGGAATAGATAGCTGGAAATAATCAAACTTGGGCTAATATAAATAACTTAAAAACAAATAGAACAACTCAAAGAATCAAGGAAACCAAGAGCTGGTTCTTTGAGAAAATCAACAAGATATACAAATCCTTAGCAGAACTAACTAAAAGACAGAGAATATTCAAATCAACATATCAGAAATGAAAAGGAAAACATAATGACAGACACTGAGGAAATCCAAAGAATCATTAGTTCCTACTTCAAAAGTGTATATGCCACAAAATTTGAAAATCTAAATGAAATGGAAAAATTTCTGGATATATTTCATTTAGCAACGTTGAATCGAGACCAGATAAACAAATAAAATAATCCTATATCTCCTGCCAAAATAGAAATGGTCATGAAAATCTGCTGACCAAAAAGAGCCCAGGGCCAGATGGCTTCAGCACAGAATTCTATCAGGACTTCAGAGAAGAGCTAATACCAATACTCTTCAAACTATTCCACAAAATAGACATGGAAGGAACATTAACAAACTCATTCTAAGAGACCACAGTCACCATGATATCTAAATCTCACAAAGACACAACAATGAAAGAATTTGAGACCAATTTCTCTCAAGGATATTGATGCAAAATTACTCAATAAAATACTTGTAAACTGAATCCAAGAACACATCAGAGGTATAATTCACTATTACCAAGTAGGCATCATCCCAGGCATGAAGGGATGGTTCAATATAGAGAAATCCATCAATGTAATCCAGTATATAAACAAAGACATACGATCATCTCCTTAGATGCCAAAAAAGCATTTGACAAAATCCAACACCCATTCATGTTTACAGTCTTGGAGAGATCATGGATACAATACATAAGCCTAAATATAATAAAGGTGATATACAGCAAGCAGATAGTCAACATGTAATTAAACGGAGAGAAACACAAAATAATTCCACTAAAATCAGGGACTAGAAAAAGCTGCCATTCTTTCCATATCTGTTCAATATAGTACTGAAGTTCTAGCTAGAGCATTAAAACAACAAAAGGAGATCAAGGGGATCCACATAGGAAACAAGGAAGTCATAGTATTGATATTCGCAGATAATATGATAATGTATAAAGTGACCCCCAAAATTCCACCAGAGAACTTTTACATCTGATAAATACCTTCAATAAAGTGGCTGCATACAAGATTAATTTAAAAAAAAATCAATAGTGCTTCTGTATACAAATGACAAATGGGTTAAGAAAGAAATTATGGAAACTACACCATTCATAATAGCCACAAATAATATAAAGTTTCTTGGTGAAACTCTAAGCAAGCAAGTGAAAGACTTCTATGAAAAAGATTCAAGTCACTGAAGAAGGAAATTGAAGAAGATATCAGAAGACGGAAAGATTTCCCATGCCCATGTATTGAGAGGATCAACATAGTACAAATGTCCATTTTACCAAAAGCAATCTACAGATTCAATGCAATTCCTATCAAAATACCTACACAATACTTTGCAGACCTTGAAATATCAATTCTCAACTTCATAGGAAAAAACATAAAACCCAGAATAGCTAAAACAATCCTGTACAATAAATGATCTCCATCCCTGATCTCAAGCTGTACTGTAGAGCAGCAGTAATAAAAACAACATGGTACAGGCATAGAAATAAGCTGGTTGATCAATGGAATCAGTTGAAAGACCCAGAAATAAACCCACACACCTATCGACACTTGGTTTTTGACAAACAAGTCAAAACCGTACAATGGAAAAAAGATATCATCTTAAACACATGGTGTTGGTCTAACTGGATGTCTACATGTAGAAAAATGCAAATAGATTCATATTTATCACCCTGTGAAAAACTCAAGTCCATGTGGATTAAAGACCTCAAGATAAAACCAGACACACTAAATCTGTTAGAAGAAAAAGTGGGGAAGAACCTTGAACTCATTGGCACAAGAGACAGACCAGGCTCTAAGATCAACATTTATTTTTTTATTTTTCTCTTTTTAATTTTCTTTCTTTTTTTTTATTAATTTATTCTTGTTACATCTCAATGTTTATCCCATCCCTTGTATCCTCCCATTCCTCCCCCCCCCCCGTTTTCCCATTATTCCCCTCCCCTATGACTGTTCCTGAGGGGGATCACCTCCCCCTATATATTCTCATAGGGTATCAAGTCTCTTCTTGGCTACCTGCTGTCCTTCCTCTGAGTGCCACCAGGTCTCCCCCTCCAGGGGACATGGTCAAATGTGAGGCACCATAGTACATGAGAAAGTCATATCACACTCTCCACTCAACTGTGGAGAATATTCTGACCATTGGCTAGATCTGGGAAGGGGTTTAAAGTTTACCTCTTGTATTGTCCTTGGCTGGTGCCTTAGTTTGAGTGGGACCCCTGGGCCCAAATCTGCTAAATGAGACCTCATGAAACTAAAAGGCTTCAATAAGGCACATGACACTGTCAACAGAACAAAACAACAGCCTACAGACTAAGGGAAGATCTTCAGCAACCCTACATCTGACAAAGGGCTAATATCCAAAGTATATAAAGAACTCAGGAAATGAAATACCACCAAATCAAATAATCAATTAAAAATGGAGTACAGACATAAAAAGAAAATTCTCACCAGAGGAACATTTCGAATCACCCAGAAACACCTAAAGAAATGCTCAACGCCCTTAGTCATGAGGGAAATGCAAATCAAAATGACTCTGATATTCCATCTCATACCTACTAGGATGGTTAACATCAAAATCCAAGTGACAGCATATGCTGGTAAGGATTTGGAGAAAGGGAAACCCTCCTCCATTGCTGGTGGGAGTGCAAACTTTTACAACCACTTTGGAAATCAATCTAGCACTTTCTCAGAAAATTGGGAATAGCTCCACTTCAAGACCTAGGTATACCACTCTTGGGCATATACCCAAAAGATGTCCCACCATACAAGGACATTTGATCAACTATGTTCATAGCATTTTTATTCCTAATACCTAGGATCTAAAAACAACCTAGATGTCCCTCAGTAGAACAATGTATAAAGAAACCGTAGTACATTTACAGAATGGAATATTACTCAGCTATTAAAAACAAGGAAATCTTGAAATTTGCAGGCAAATAGATGGAACTAGAAACAATTACACTGAGTGTGGTAAACCAGACCCAGAATGACAGGAAGGGTATATACTCACTTATAAGTGGAATCAGCCCAACACAAATGTCCTTTGAGAAACTCCACCCAGTGGGGATCAGGACAGATGCTGGGATTCACTGCTGGACTCCAGATGGGGCATTGAAAGTAGTATGAAAGAATAGTGAATGTAAAGACACAGACAGTTAAAGAGCCCCACAAGGAAACCATCAAGGCTGGCGCATCTGGACTGGGGTCGGGGGTAGCGGGGGTTCGTGTTGCACTCACCAAGGACAATGCATGCAGTAAACCTACACACACACACACACACACACACACACACACACACACACACACACACACATCCATTCAGATATATCCAATGGACAGCTCATTCTCCACAGTTGTAGGGAAAGCAGAGGCTATCTCTGACATGGACTCTGGTGCCCTCGATTTGATCACTTCCCCTTGGTGGAGATGCCTTGCAGGCACACAGAGGAAGGGAAAGTAGGCTGTCAGGATGAAACCTGGTAGGCTCTGGTCATATTGTAGGGGAGGAGGTCCCCTTCTATCACAGGTGTAGGGGATGGGAATAGATCAGAAGAGGGATGGAAGGTGGGAACAGGAAGATACCACAGAAGGGATGAATAAATTATAATAAATTAAAATTTAAATAGATAAAGAAAGAAAGCTCTAGGCATGAAGAGGCAGGTCAACTACAAAGACAGGCGACGGAAAATACAGCTGAAGAGATAGCTCAGTGGTTAAAAGCACTTTCTCTTCTTTTAGAGGACTCTGGTTCAACTTCCAGCACTTAAATGCTGACTCAAAATCATCTGTATGCAGTTCCAGTAAGTCCAACGTCCTCTTCTGGCCTCAAAAGATACCATGTATGCATACGGTACCCAAACATTTACGTAGCCAAAACAGTTACTTATACACATAGAATGATAATAAATCTTTTTAGACCTGATAATCTGTGATCATATGATGGGGGAGAAGGTCCCCTTCTGTCACAGGTCTAGGGAAAGGAGATAGATGAAAGAGAGAGGGAGGGGGGGAACTGGAAGATACAAGTGAGAGAATAATAATTGAGATGTAATCTGAATAAATTGTTTTTAAAAATCTTTTTGAAAAAGAATAATGCTGATTATTTGACAGAAACATGTAAAACCAGAAGGACCTGAAAAAATGTATTCCAAGTTTTGAAAAATAACAACAGCCAACGCAAAATATTATGTTCATTAAAACTGTCTCTTAAGGTTGAGGATATATAAAACCACTCCATATTTTTAAAGGTGAAATAAATCGATGACCACAAGGCCAGCTTTACAGAGGATACTAAAAGACATATTCTACACACGAAGGGAGGATAAACACACCCAAAAGGTCACAGAGCTAAACGAGGAATTTCAGAGAAATTATTGAAAATAAAGTCTAAAAAATAAATCACAAAATCAGTGATGTGACATGATTGATACACATTGATAATAACTCTGGACATTAATGATCCAAATCTCTAATTCTGAGTCAATATTATATGCAAATCATTTAAGTTTATATCTTGATGAACTATTAATTATAACTATTGTGCTATCATATTTAGAAAGTTCAAAACACAACTGTAAGTTTTGTGGCATCGTCATTTGTTATACATTAAATACACTAAGTGATGGGTCAAAGATCTATCCTAACTCTCCTGAAGTATTCTGTCATGAGCTGGGCAACTGTATTTTTCAAGTGAATAGGAAAATCAAATTGATTACATGGCTCGTGAAAAATCAATTAAAGTTCACAGACAATATTATTTTACAAATAATTTACTATATGAGTTTTATTTCTTCTATAAAATAAAAATAATGATATTTCATTTCAGAACTCAAAGCAATATGTTTCAAATTGACTTACAAATAAAATTTTCTGAATACCAATAACTGTAATATTTTCAGAAAAATAGTTCTTTAAAACTCATAACCCAATTATTAAACTTTTGAAAACATTAAGGGGGTCTGAAATAGATAATGAAACATTAGTTATAAAAATTACATTAATGAGAAATTTCTCACCAGCAATAATATAGAGATGTCAAGTGAACAATTAATGAGATGTTCAACATGGTATATTATTAGTTAGTTGGAAATTGGGGGAAAAACAGTAAAATGCCACAACATATGTATTGAATTGTCTAAAAACTAAACTACTGACAATGTCAAATGATGGTAAAAATGAAGAGTAATGTTTACTGGGAGTCCAAAATGGTACAGCCATTTCAGAGGAGAATCTAGTGGAAACAGTCTGGTAGTTTTAAACAAAGAAAACTACATTCTTGCAATATTATCCAGCAAACACACTCTTTGAATTTTTTTCAAAATGACTTGAAAATTTGTGACCACTAACATACAAAGTTGTATGTAAATGTTCTAATTAGTGTTATTTATAATTGCCCAAACGGAAGAAACCAAGATGTTCTTTACCAGAAGAGTAAATAAACAAATGCTGGTACAGCTAAACAATGGAATATTATTCAGGGATGAAAATAAATGTGCTTTGAAGCTATAAAAAATGCTTGGCAGAAGTGTAATGCAAAATGTAAAATGAAGAGGAGAAAAAAAAGTATCTGAGAAAGCTATTCATTTGCAACTTCAAAGCATGACATCCTTGAAAGGACATAATTATATAGACAGGAATTAGAATACAGACAGGGATACTGTTAATAAGTAAGGAAGAAATCCATGGTGGTGAAACTATTTCTTATTATAGCTTAATCTTGAACACACAACATTATGCATCAGCGAAACATTCAGAAATGTGTAGAATGGAATTCACTCTAACGTAAACTGGGCTATAAGAGAATGGCTTACAAATGTTGACTATACACAGTCCTAAGGGAGGGGAGTAAAGGGAAAATGGGAGGGAGGGAGGAATGGGAGGGTACAAGGGATGGGATAACCATTGCGATGTAATATGAATGAATTTTTAAAAATATTAAAAAGCAAATATTGACTATAAATATACAATTATGACACACCAATGCATGATGCCAAAATAGGAAACTTCATAGGGACTTCACATAGAAACATTTCTACTCAATTTCCATATGCCACGACTTGCTTGCAAAATAAATCAATATTCACCAAACTGCCAAGAGATTGTAACAATAGATCTAAATTTACATTTTCCAACAGACATTGAAATGACCAGCAAGGATAGGAAACGTGTTTAGCAATATTAATCGTCAGAGACATGCTGTTAAAACCAGTGTTGGGGACAGTGTTTTGTCACTTCACACCATTAAAAGTGTCTACCACAAAAGAGATGAAGACAACGATTGTGGGGATGGGACAGAAAAAGGAAAAGCATCCCACACTTTCTGTGGGACCAAAAACTAGTGAAGCTACACAGAATAATGTATGAAGCTCCCTCAAAAATTAGAAATCAAACTGTTATGTGATACAGCAGCTCACTTAAGTACACTCAAAGAAAGAACACCAGCGTATCAAAAAGGCATCATATATTTCCACATTTAACTCACATCCACGAAAAATGCAAACAACCTGTGTGTGGTCTATCAACTGCTGAGTGGTTTAAGGAAATATAAATATATGAAATTATTATTTAGTCATAAAAGTATGAATTTACACAAACACACACACACACACACACACACACACCTCATCCCTCCTGTTCCCATCCCCACCCATCCTCAACCCAGTCTCCTCCTTCCATCCACAACCACCTACATGTCTAATCTATTTCCCCTTCTCAGTGAAGTTCAAGTTGTCATCTCCTTCTTGGGCATTCTTTGTTACTTAGCTCCTTTGGGTCTGTGGATTGTAGCATGGCTATCTTGTGCTTTATGACTAACACCAACTTAAAAATAAGTCCAATACTATGTTCAACCTTCTGGGTCTAGGTTGCCTCTCTCAGGATGATGGTTTCTAGCTCCATCCATTTTCCTGCAAATGTCATAATGTCATTGGTTTTAATGGCTGAGTAATACTCCATTGTGTAAGTATAAGAGTTGTACAGCTGGGTCCTCATATGGGACTCCTAAAGCAGGAAGGAGCAGGAGCTATCTGACTACACTGCCTGCCTTTGGATCCCTTTCCCCTAACTGGGCTGCCTTGTGTAGCCAGATAGAAGATGTGCCTAATATTACTGTTCCTTGATAGGCCAAGGCTGCTTGATATCCATGGGAGGCCTCCCCTTTTCTGAGGAGGGGTAGAAGTCGGGGGGGGGAGAGGGAAGAGACTGGGAAGAGAAGAGGAAGGGGAAGCTGTAAAGTAAGTAAATAATTTAATCAACAAAAAATTAATAAAAACTAATGAAATCCTGTTAGCTCTGATAATGAATGGACTGGAGATAAGTATATTAAATAAAATAAACAATACTCAAAAGTAGAATTACTGCATGATCCCACTGAGATGTAGAATCCACCAAAGTTTATCTGATAGAAACTGAGAGTAGAACAGTAGTTACCAGAGGCTGGGAAAGGTAGATGAGAGAGAAAACTGCAGAAGGCTGATCAGCGGACGCTGTTTGCTGTAGACAAAGGCGAGAAATTTCAGTGTGCTGTTGTGAAGGAGTACAGATAACACTCAACTATTCATCTAGGAAAACTAGAGGAAATGATTCTTCATGTATCCCTTGTAAACATGTAACAGAAGAGAAATTTATATAATTTAATCTAAACATTATACATTGCATACAGGTGTTAAAATAGGTCATGACACTACTTTAATTTGTACCAGCATTTATGTGACATAAAAATCAATTCAAATGTAAAACTGTAAATATAAACTGTTAAGATCAGAAGGTTGGTCTTTAAAATAACATTGAGGAAGAAATATCAAGCAGAAATCTCAAAATTACAAAAAACAGTACAAGTTTTTCTTATTTTGTGTTACAAATTCACTTTAAGCATGTTAAAAGAATAAAAAAGTCATGAATTTCTCATGTCCAATATGAATATATAAGTTAAATAATTACAATATTATTACAGCTACCTTAAATTTAGTTTAAAACTGAATAATCCAAATGCTATTAGAAGATAACCATATATGAGAGACGACAACTTCATTTTATTAAAAATATAAGACTTGTTTTATAAGTTACTGCCAGCTGATTTATTCCTTCGTACTTCTATTGCTGTCACACCATACACTACTTTGAAAATTTGGAGCCATCAATAGAAAGTACAACTGTTCTAAATTAGCCTGTCTGTAAATCCATTAATCCAAAGTTCCAGGAGAGGGTAATATTAGATCATGAAGAAACAGAGAATGTAGTTCATAAGACACACGAGTCACAAATGAAGATAAAAAGTTAATATATTTTTAATCACAACTCATGATATTTTTCTATTTTTTGAGTGTTATGAATAAGTGAATAAAATGACATTGATAGTGAAAGTGTAAACACATAGACAAAGTCACGGCTTCACAACAGTCATTTTTATTGTACAGAAAGATGTTCCCTGAAATGTATAGAATTTTGGTCCAGGAAAGTGTTTGAGTAGCTTCCTTATTCTATTGTGCAATAATTTATATTTGTGAGTTAATTGGAGTAAAGAAAATTTTTTAAAGTAAAAATTTAAATCTAGAGATCCAATATATAGAAATTAATAAAATTTTATGAACTCGACCATGCAAAGTAAATTTAAAGGTATAGTTACATTTAAGTAGTTTTTAATACTTATAATTTTATTGCTCAATAATATAGATCTACAAGACAGAGAACCCTCTCCTTAGATGTACATTATCCAATGTGCAGTCTTGCCTAGTTACTTATTGTTTGATCTAAAGATTGTATGTCCTTTTTTATCTTAATTAGTTCACTTTACATCCTGGTTGTAGCCTCCTCCCTCATTGCCTCCAGGTCCCACCCTCCTTCCCTGATACCTCCTCCCTCTCTCCCTCTCCTAGTCTTCAGAAAGGAGAGCCCTCCTCCCCTAATATCTGACCTCAGCCTATCAGGTCTCATCTGGACTGCCTGTATCCTCTTCCTCTGTGGCTTATCAAGGCTGCACCATAAGAAGAAAGTGATCAACATGTGAGCACCAGAGTCCACGCCTAGGTCCCCACCATGCATGGTCCTTGGATGGTGCATCAGTCTCTGCAGTGCCCCTCTCCTCTGCCTTGATTTGTTGGCTCCATTTGTATCCTTGTGGAGCTCCTGACCTTTTCACTATCTCTCTCATAAGGCTCCCTGCATTCCACCCTGAAGTTTGGCTGTATATGTATGTCCATTCTTAATATAAACCCTTTATCAGAAATATATTCTAGCACATTCTTTTCAACCTATGGCTCATCCTCTCATTTCTTTAATAATATTATTCAAAAGCCAAATGGTTTAAATTTCGATGAAGTTTAGTTTATCTTTTCTGAAACGTAGTTCTGTTATTCATTTAAGATGAGTCTATAGTGTGATGTAATATTGTGCTCATTTGGTTTGAGGCAGTAAATGATTTGTTCATGATTCATATAGGACTAGGCCAAGGAATGTATTCACCCTTGCCAAAAGTATAGCTAATTATAAATATACTTTGTCTTCTGGGATCTAGAGTCTGCTCCATAACTTCTGAAAATTCTGCCTTGAATAACACTCTGACTTCTGTAATTGTATAGGATGGGTATTTACAGATTGATATATGCAGAGTTCACCAGTTTTTCCAACATTATTTTGATTACTTGGAGTTTCATACACTAATACCCACACACACACACACACACACACACACACACACACACACACACACACACATCACATCACATCACATCACATCACATCACAGAAATTTGGTAAAAATTAAAAAGAATGTGTAATTCACTGGAGTGAACTTACCCCTTGGCAAGAGTCAATCTTTAATACATGAACTTCAGTTCTCTTTCACCATTAAGGTAATTTTTCTTTAGCTTTTCAAGCAACATTTGATAGCTGCCAGTCTTCACCTACCACATGTCACTTAGTTAGGGTTATCCATGCCTTACATTGAACAATTTTTTGCAGTTATAGCAGTTTACTAAAATTCATTTTAATTATCCATCACTAGCTCTCCCCTTATATCAGGTTGAAGAGGCTCTGTGTTATTCTTTTAAATAGTTTTACTTCATTGATTTTTTTTCTGTTAATTTTTCTATTTTTCTTAAACTCATTTATTTACTCCATTTAGTTTTAGTTTATTTTTCTGACTTTATGACATGCACGATTAAATACAGCTTTGATGTTATTTTCTGCTACAGTTTCATATGCTCATTTTCATTTAAAAGACACTAAATTGAATCTGATATATTCTCATATGCTTAATTTTGCCACTATGCAGTGCTGAAAATGTTATGTTCTCTGAATTATCTTCTTTGATTATAGTGCTATGTATTTAGATTGTGCCTTATTTATTTTTGTTATAGATTTCTAATTTAGTTTTGTTATGGTCAATTGTATTAGTTTAATAAAATCAACTGTAGTATGTGCTTGTTAATTTGCTATTGAGTCTGCCAATTTTTGAAAGGTATTGCAGTATCTCAATATAATTGATTAATTTTATATTTCTCTGTTCAGTTCTACAAGTTGTGCTTCACAGATTTGAGGATTATCTTGATCAGTGGCTAGATAGATTATACACACACACACACACACACACACACACACATATATACATATATATCTCAGTGGTAATTCCTTTGAACACTGATTAGATTGATAGAAATCGATGGTATAGATAGGTAGATGGAGAGAGAGAGAGAGAAAGAGAGAGAGAGAGAGAGATAATGTTGGGAGTCTCATGACCAGTATATATATATTTAAATTAATATATCTAAAAGACTCATCATGAAATACTCTCTTTAATCTAATATAAGTTATTTTCCTAATGCATATTTTATCTTGTTTTCCATAAGTTCTTTGTTTTTATTATGGCTTACTTAGTGTGCATAAACACACACACATACATACATACATACATACATACATACATGCATATATATATTACACATGTATATATTTCACATACCTATAATCTACTTTTTGATTATAGTGTTTAGAATATTTATGCTTAATATCATACTTACATTATATTTTTCTGTTCATTGTTTCTTTTTCTCTCCTCTTTTTCTTTTATTTTCTTTCCTCCTTCTTTTGAGTCAGAGGGTCAAGAAGCACAGGCAGACTTAAAACTAGCTAGGTAGTTGAGGATCCTTGTTTCTCTTTAGTCAACATACCAAGTGGAGAAATTTAAAACATATAATGTCATATATAACAATATAAAAATTGGGTCTGGTATTTTTGCTTTTGTTTTAAAAGTGCTAGAAATTTAACCCAGAGTTTTGTTTATGTTTGAGAAGCACTCTGCAATAGAGCCATATCCCAAGGATTTAGCTATATTTTCATTTACTGCTTTAGTATTTACATTATTTAAAATTTATATCATTTTGGTTCTTCTGTTTCTTTCTGAGTGGTTCTTCTCATGCTAAATAAGCATTTTATGTAACATTTTAATTCTCTTTTGATTTCTTATTAAATGCCCTACAATTTTTTTATTGCTTATACCAGAGATTACAATGATATATGAGAGAATATGCCTGTTATAAACACACTGTAGTGTTATTATTGCTAAGCAAATCTGATAGTTTTCAAAAGTTAAAAAAAATGACAATTATGCATTCGTAAGAAGTTTTATTAGCATGAAGTTAATATTTATATTATCCAATTCTTTCTAAGAGTTCCAGTTACACTTGAATATCATTTCACTATCCTAATGGATTTTCACAAATATTTACTACTAGCCATGCATGATATTGTTGTAGCTATTCTAGTCCTGACATGGATTTACCTTATCTCATATTAGAACAATATTGCTATGGATGTAGATTCTTTAAAAGTTTTGGAGGGTGGGTGAGGTGTGGGTAGAATGTCATCCATTTTTATTGCTATTATTTTCTTTTTTTTTTTTATTAATTTCTTCTTGTTACATCTTAATGGTTATCCCATCCCTTGTATCCTCCCATTCTTCCCTCCCTCCCATTTTCCCCTTATACCCCTCCCCTATGACTGTTCCTGTGGAGGATTACCTCCCCCTGTATATGCTCACAGGGTATCAAGTCTCTTCTTGGTAGCCTGCTATCCTTCCTCTGAGTGCCACCAGGTCTCCCCCTCCAGGAGACATGGTCAAATGTGAGGCACCAGAGTTCGTGAGAAAGTCATGCCCCACTCTCCACTCAACTGTGGAGAATGTTCTGTCCATTGGCTAGATCTGGGTAGGGGTTATTTTCATACCCAACATTTTAAATGTGATGATAAAATATTTGTGATCTAACCTATAGTTATTGGTAATGATGTAATCCAAAGTACAAAGGATGTTCTTGTTCTGTTATATTTGAAAATGCCAGGAGATGACACAAACTGGCTTTGAGGAGTTTCATCTACTATCATGTTACTTTTATACACATAGAATTAGAAAATGCATTGCATCATCTTGTGCGGCATTATGAAAAATACTTGTACAACATACCTTATATTCTTCAGCTCATGCTAAGTGCTCACTGAAGACAGTGAAGGCAAGGAAATGACGGCTTTACAAAGCAGCCTTAGGAGATCTGTAAACAATCCTAAGGCCTATAATTAAATTAGGACTGATCCATAAGTTATACCAAGAATAATTTTGTACCTTAGCATGGACATTACATAAATATCTTTAAAACTTAGTATAAGCTAAACAAATTGAGCAATGGTGAGAAGTGGGCTTTCCTAAACTGTACACACAGTCATTAGTACTTTTATTAGCTCCTGTAAATGACCACAAGCTATTATGAAATTCTCTATTTAGAGTCTGAGCTAAAAGACTATTCACTGGGTATGGAATTCCAGAAGAATAGCTAAGTGATAATGGAGTCCAATTTACATCACTGTAGCGCCAAACCTTTCTAAGCTCAAATGGAGTGAAATACATTCATTTCCCTCTACTCAAGCTTCCCACTAATGGCCTCGCTCAGCACTTTGGACAGTTGCTCATATAAGCACTTTTTGCTGGGAAGAGGAAGCTGCACAGAGCCGCAGCAGCTGCCTAATGTTCATTTGTCCTGCTGCTGTTTGAGGATGTTCACTTACCATTACGTGAACTTTCCAGGCTGTTAGATCTGGTCAGACATAAGAACTACCCTTTTTTGACCTCAGAGAGGTCACAAAGATCAACACAAGCTTTCAGAAATAAGTGATTTAAATAAATGGAAGTTAGGAATTAGCTCACAAAATACATTTTTCAAATTGTATTTGTGGGGTGTTGGTTATTTGATATACCTACTGAAAATAGGATGACACAGGAAAGGAGTAAGTGAATAGATACAAAAGAGATGCAAACAACATATGTTTATGCTAGTAAATATGTATTTTCTAATAAGTTCGATATTAATGAACTATATAAGAAGTTTATGTTTTAAATGTCTTTACTCAGCACCATATAGTAGATAAGATTCCCAACGAGAACAATGAGATTTAAATTGTGCTTACCTACAATACTTAAATAAGTAAATATATGTCTACTAGTACTTAATACTAAATTATATTTTTATTTACATGAACATGAAAAAATTTAGATAATCAGAATATTTACGCTGTAGTACTACAGCCATGCTTATTTATTAAGAACTCATAAGCCTGCAACAGTTTGTGTAGTTTCCTAAACATCTTATTTCCAAAACCAGGATAACAAATAGCTTCTTTGAATTTTGTCTTATACTATTATTGTTATAAGGAAATAATAGCATGAAAACTTATAAGAAATAATTTTTTTACACATTTATTTTGAATATACTTTCAACTTTGAAATCACTGCAATAATTTTATCTATTAATTTCTAATTTACCTTATTTTATTTATTTAACAAAAATATGTCTTCTAATAAATTTAAATACTTATTATTAACTGAGAAACCCTTTCATGGGTTCCAGCTATAAAGGCACTATAAATCTAACTAACTTGTCAGGGAGGACTAGACACTTGACAAAGCAGAAGACTCTGATCCCAAAATGAGGAACAAAAGCAACAAATTTGGAAGGAAAACAGATAATGGGATGACTGTTTCAAAGAAAGGACCTCCCCAAATGTGTTAGGATAGTGTGTGAAGTACTCTTGTGACGAGGAAGAGACAAAGCCTTTAGGACTCATGTCTCTCACCTCAGCAGTGACTAGTAAGATGTACAGATGGGTGTTACAAGACGGGGACATTTACATCTGCCGTCGGTTTTATTTCATATTTTGGTTCAGTTTGCACTAACTGGTAATGCTTGTCCTTAACGAAACAATAAACATTTTTATCTCATTGAAAATAAAGCTTCTAGGATGGCCAAGGCTACACAGAGAAACCCTGTCTTGAAAAACCAAAAAAAAATAAAAAATAAAAAAAATAAAGCATTGCCATACAAGTAACATTATATGGACTGAACATGTTGCATTTATGTATTTAGGAGACAGAGAGAGAGAGAGAGAGAGAGAGAGAGAGAGAGAGAGAGAGAGAGAGAGAGAGAGAGAGAGAGAAGCAATGCAAAGAAGAGGCCATGAATTTGAGAGAGAGCAAAGAGGGGTGCAGGAGAGGGAATACAGAAAAGAAAGAAAGTGGTTAATGATACAATTACATTATACTTTCAAAAATGAAAACACAAAGGAAGAAAATGATAATGTCTCCATAATTCATTGGAAACAATTTAGGAAAGCACAGATATGAGCTTAAACTACCAAAAAAGAAGAAGAAGAAGAAGAAGAAGAAGAAGAAGAAGAAGAAGAAGAAGAAGAAGAAGAATAAGAGAAGAAGAAGATAAGAGACAACTAAAAGAAGAAAGGAGAAAAAGAAGAATAAGAAGAGAGATCCAAAGAGCAACATAAATGCGGTTTTTCAAGGGAGTGTGACCAACCTGGATCCAAAATACAGACGATATCATTATCACTGTTCTATCAAGACCCACTCTGGGCAAATCTTGAAATAGTAAACATTTTATGAGATGTCTTGAATTGCTAAAATAAAGGCACTCCTGTCAGATTAGTATTTATACACCTCCAGTCTGTTGTCTCCCTTGTGGCAGACACTACTAATTGCTATCACTAATGTTCTGTGTAAATAAGAATGATAAGTGGGTGTACTGCCACCAACCATGACATATCTGGTCTCCAAGTTGGGTTACATACCAATTCTAGCCAACGATAACAGAGTACAACTTAAGTGTGCAGCCACTTCTAGATCATGTACTTAAAAGCTAAGCTTGAATTCTTCACCCTACCTTTAGGCTCTGAGGTAGGTGTTGGTTAATGTCAGCCAAGTTGATGAGACATTAAGAGAAATGAAAGAATTCTGTGGTCTTAAATAACCTACAAGAAGAGTTTCCTAATAGAGTTCTTTCTCTTGTTAAGTCATGGAAGATAGGATTCACTGACATGGTTGCCTAGCCAACATCCTCACATGAAAATTTGGTGAATGTATTCTGAGAAACATGTAATACTAGAGATTCTTATGATATGAGTATCCACTTATTCTAGTAGGACATTTTTATGTTATTCTCATTTCCAGAGTAAGAATATCAAGAAAGAATAGAAGAAAGAAAGAAGAAGAATAGAAGAAGAAGAGAAAGAAGAATAGAATAAAAGAAGAAGAGAGAAGAGGAGAGGAGGAGGAGGAGGAGTAGTAGGATGATGATGAGTAGTAGTAGGGAGAGGGAGGTAGGTGAGGAGATCAACAATATACTGAGGTTAAATTTCTTAATGTTTAGGCAATAAATACATTGTTTCATATATGGAAGAGCAAACTACATGATGAACTATGTAATATGCATGTATACATTCCAAAAACATATTATACAAAATCTCAAAATATAGTCTCAAACTTGCAACCCAATTAAATTCAGCTTTACAGTGCTGGGATTGCAAATATACTCCATTTATTTCTATTCTTGTACAAAAAGCATTATTTTTTGACTGTTTCAAATGATGCTCATTAAAAATGTATTAACTTAAAGAAATTCTCAGACATTTTCCCAGACTGTTCCCTCCAAGATTCTTTCAATAGCTAACTGAAAAATTTTTACTCTGGATTCATTTATTAAAAAAAAAAAAAAACAAGTTTTTATGGTACAAGAATCACAGATCTGAGAGAATGCACTTAGAGACCTTCTCAAGATGCAGAAGCTTCTTAATGGAAAGCAGGTTTGATCCATTGCTATTCTATACCCCATGGAAAACAGAGTTGTGATGTGAGAGTGTAATGTGTGATTATCACGAAAAGGAACATTGTTAATGCGTTTGAGTATATAGCAATCTACTTTGCTTCTGCTTTGACTTTCTGGTTTTCTATAATGATGTGCTCTACATCCTTCCCTTTATAGCATCTTTGAGTTTAGCATTACATTAAATATTTTTAAATCATCCAGTGCTGGGTGAGGATACCTTACAGTCTGGACATATGCACATCTGTAACCCCAGCATTAAGGAGGCACAGGCGAGACAATTGAGACTAAGCTAATCTCCTTTGTAAAGCAAGGTCCAGGCCAGCCAGGGCAACAGAATATGATCTTGTTTTTTGTTTTTTGTGTTTTAAAGCTGAGGGTAGAGAAAAAAGGAGGAATAAAAGGAGGAGGAAGAAATGGAAGTCTTTTGTACATTTTCCTCATCTCGGTTGCAACTTTCCTTTGGGCTCTTGACTTGTTAAGTGATCTCAATTCCTTTGGGAAGAACAAAGCAAATACATAATTTTAAGAAATTATCAAGAATAAGGGGATTTTCTTTTTTATATATAGTGCCTTTCTTATTTTTTGTAATTTCTTAGCATTTAGGTGGCTTTTAACAACATAATCAAGTTTCTCGGTTCTAAAATGTATTCAAGATTTGCATTTCCTTTCCTGTTTGATTTCTGCAGTATGTGTGACTCAGCGTGATTTAAGAATCCCAGGCAGGGTTTGTGATGGGTTTTATTGGACTAAGAAAAAACAGGAACAGGTGTGTCTGTGACCATGGATGACAGGATGTAGGCACAGCGACCTTGGTGTATGATGAGGGCTCTGCCCCTGGTGGACTCCAGCTGAGAATTTCAGAATATATCTATCATTTCAAAAACAGTCCTTCAGAATCTTTCGTCAATGAAAGATTTCTGTGTGTTCTGAAGCTGGTAATTAACTGTTATTTGCAGTGTTGGAGCTAGTCCAGATAACCAACAAATAACTCAGAAGTCTGTGATGTGAAACACAGAGTATTTGGCTAGAAAATAGTATTCTTTAATACTGTTAAATAAAACACAGGAAATTTAGCCTAGCTGGGCAAAGTTATCTTTGCCTAGACACAGGCATGCCTACAACTAGAGAGCATGAGGTCTTATAAAGGGTTTCTGAATAAAAGTGATCCAAATTGCGTCATACATAAAAGAGCCAGCTAACATCCTATGATTGGATACATCGCTTATTGATTTAGGATGATTCTATGGAATCACCTGCTAAATTGCTGCATTTGTGCAATGAACTCTGAAAGCTTTAAAGATTCATGTTTTCTTATAAAGCATTTTTCTCACACTCCAAGATTATTTTTCTTCTCACTAAATTCTACTGTGTGCCTAGGAGTTTCAGATGTCCCTGGAACCACATCATTATTTACAGAAATTATGAATTTTCTGGATGACTTTTTGAAAAGTGTTGTTTTCTTTTCTTTTGTTGACTTTTTAACCTTCTAACCTTCCTCAACATTAGCTTAATGGCTCTCTAATTTTGTGCTAAATTGTCTTGCCTAGCCTGATTTTCTGATTGTCTATAAATGCAAATATCCTTAGGTCTTAAACTGCAAGATTGAATGCCACATATTTAACACTTCCTCCCTAGATCCTAAGGACGTACAATATTTGAAACTCCCAAAACTAGTTTTTCTGTTATGTTTTCATATATGCAGGCAGTGGAAATCTTACATTAACTTATGGGAGGACTGTGAAACTCTAAAACTTTTAAGATGAATGAGGGCATTTCAAAAATATTATTAAATGAAATGAAAACGTATTGAAAAAAGAAAGCTTGGCTATGAAAAGAGAATGGATATTTTATTCATTCACTATATGGGTAAAAATTAATAATATATTTGAGTTTTAATAATAATATTCCATCTCAAATATTAGTAAGTATGCATAAAAGTTACAGCTACCTCTCTTGATGTGAAATATTTTATTATTTTGAATGACTATTGTCTCAATTTTGAAAATGCAAATTCCAGTGTGGATGTTCCCTTTGAGGCCAGGACTCAAGGCTGTGGCTGAGTAAATTTTCTTCCACCTAGCTTTGAGGTTTAAATAATATGAACAGGGATTTTAAAACATTATTATTTTTTTGCCTCTACAAAACCCTGAAATCTTCAATTGCAATCATGGGGTGTATGTGTTCTCTAATAATTCTCTGTTTCTAAAGCAGATACTATTTCAGGCTCCAAGATCTTCACAGCGAACTGGCCACAAAGAGCAAAGGACCCTACCCTTAGGCTACTTGGTTTAATCATTCATTTCAAGAAGGACTGTGGAAAGGGTAGGAAGAGGAAGGGTGGGCACATTAGCAAGCAGAGAACATTCACTTTTATTCTCCAATTTAGGAAATACATAAAGGGTTACTTTCAGACCACACACCTTGTCCCATGGCGTAACACTTCAAAGCACCATTATCAAAAGGCTATAGACACTGAGAATTTTTTACTATGCCAGTGTATCATCGTTAACATGTCTTCCAGAAATGCAAAAATATGTGACCCAGCAAAAAAAGTCATCACTTTAACATTCAATACCACTTATAGAAGCAATAGGTATGAGTTTTGTTCAATTTCAAGTACTATCTATACATAAATAATACACCAACACTTTTCAAAATATTTAAAATAAATTGTGATCATATAAAATTAACTGAAAGGCTTCTAGAATATTCTTTCCATAGGGCACCACACATAAAGTTTATAGCTAAAGAAAGTTGAAAACTCATTGCAATATTGTACAAAGCAATGAATGTTCTCACTTTTCATATATAAACCTTAAAGTTATTTTATGTGTTAACATAACAAGCATTAAACATATCAAATATATGTGTTATTCCAAGAGCATTTATCAATCATACTATAATTCAATAAGTTCTACTTTTAATTTCTTATGAAGGCATAATTCAAAATATCCTGAGATCTTTTACATTAATATCATGTATTACAAGTATGAAATTAATTCCTAAGTATTTACATGATTCACATGTGACATGCTATCAAAAAATGTAAATGTGTGATCTGCAAGAAAGTTCCCTTTCAATATAGCTCCACTTGGATGAGATAAACAATGAAGTACAGGCCTACCTTCTAATTATTATTACTCCCACTACAGACTTTTTAAATTACATCAAATAGGAAGATATGTTTATGCTTTTCACTTAAATGTGCTTAATATTTATCATAAAAATAATGAATGGAAGTATAGAAAATATTTTTATTCGTGGTAAAGGATATATAGAAACAAGAAACACTAACATTCCAAAAGCTTTCCTTCAGGTATGCCATATAAATTCACTTATATAATTGAATAATAATTTAAACACCAAGAATCCCTAATACATTTAAACCTCATTTGATTTTTAAAGTAGGTCAGTATATCATTCATTCTTTGTAAGTCTAACTGCAAAATCTATCCTTCCAACAAGCCAAGGGAGTATGTATGTAAGAAATTCCTATGCTGACTCTGCTAATAAACGACTAATGAAAGTTCTTTAAACATGTTATCATGGAAAGGTATTAGTGTAAATACCATCATTAAATCAAAAGTAAAGCACCACTGGAACTCAGTGTGCATTAGGAAGGAGGTATAGATTACATTGAAGGAGATGAGGATGTGACAGTGGTCAGACCCATTTGTGAAAGGAAAAACATGACAAGCCCCCACTTAGAGGCAAAGGACTAGAGCAGCAGACCTCAGCCCTCCTAATGCTGCAGCCCTTTAATACGTTTCCTCACATTATGGTGACTCCCTAACCATAAAACTGTTTTCGCTGCCACTTCCTAACTGTAATTTTGCAACTGTTATGAATTGTGATTTAAATATCTGTGTTTTCTGATGGTCTTAGATGACCCCAAAGGAGTGGCGACACACAGGTTGAGAAGCACTGGTTTAGAAGAATTCCCAGGATTGTAGAAGATCCAAGCATAAAGTAATTGGTAATTCTTGTTCCAGCAGTTTCTGTAGCAAGGGATCAGGTACATCTGTCTTCCTTATCTGTTCCAATATTAGTCATGTAATTAAGATACTTCAGAGTTATCATGATTTGTTTGAAATATATGTAAATTTTAACATTTTACTGTCTACTTTATGCTTCTCCCACCCATCCTAAATTATATGTGGAAAGCAATATTTTACGTACTCTGGTGCCTCACATTTGACCATGTCCCCTGGAGGGGGAGACCTGGTGGCACTCAGAGGAAGGACAGCAAGTAGCCAAGAAGAGACTTGATACCCTATGAGAATATATAGGGGGACGTAATCCCCCTCAGGAACAGTCATAGGGGAGGGGAATAATGGAAAAATGGGGGAGGGGGGAGGAATGGGAGGATACAAGGGATGGGATAAACATTGAGATGTAACAAGAATAAATTAATAAAAAAAAAAAAAAAGAAAATCTAACATTACAAAAAAAAAAAAAAAAAAAAAAATCACAGATTTTAACCAAAGCTTTGTTTTTCGTGGGTTTTCTTGCTTATGTAATTTTTAAAATTTATGTGTAATAACATAAATGTATATGCTAAAAAAATAAAATCTTTAGAAGTGAAAAAAAAATTAAAAGACCAGGGGTTGAAGAGATGACTCAGTGGCTAAGAGAATTGACTCTTAACCTCTTCCAGAGGACCTGGATTCAATTCCTAGTACCCACATGGCAGCTAGCAACTGTCTCTAACTCCTGTTTCAGGAGGTCCTACACTGTTACACAAACATACATGCAGTCTAAACACCAATGCACACAAAATAAAAATAAATACATTAAAAAAAACTAAAACGCCTATTTTGATGTGTTTTTAGACCATCATGTAAAGAAGGGGACTAATTCAGTGTCATGTCTGAAAGAGCCTCAAACTATGTCAAACGCATAATAGTTATCAAGGCACTAGACAATAGAAAATAGCAATAGAGAATCCTGAGCAACTAAAAACAAATAAGGGGAGCTCTGCAAGGATTCAGCATTATGCCCAGGGAAAGTTTCCAGGTCTTGGGACTGAAGAAGATGAAATGAGGTCAAGAGCAAATCTTGCACTAAGAAAGAACTGAAACTCCAAATGCAGGAAAGTGCCTTGGGTTTGCAGGGCAGAGCAATAGAGAGAGCGCTGAGCATAGGCGGAAGCCAGGGGATTTGCAGAGAGGAGAGGTTGCATAGCCATCTGTGTGTAGGTCTAAAACCATTTCGAGTCACTTAGTTTTACAATGAAGCTTAATTTTCTAGAAGTTAAGATGTTTTTAGGTCTAGATAGGTGTTCTAAGTTGATAATGACAATATATGATGGAGATTGATTTACATTCAGAAATTTAGATGCACCAAAATAGGAAAGATCTCTTCTTCAAGGCTGTCAAATACAAATAGCCAAAACACTAAGAATATAACATTTATATAATTCCTGATTGTGTCGTGGTTCTTCTTGCTATAGGTAACCTATTGTATATATATTTAATAATATAAATGCATATGTACAAATAAAATAATTTTTAAAATTAAATAAATTTTAAAAAGATGCTGAAAAGCATTGAAGTGTCCCTCCCACATGCAGGAAAGGCAATAGTGGTAATGGTTAGCAGACAAACAGGGAAATCTCAAAACATATGGGACAAGACAAAGAGAATACTATTTCAGAGGTAGAAAGCAATTATCAGGGTTAGTCTGAACCCTGCTTCACTCTGACATACAGAATCATAGAAAGGAAACATTTCTAAGTAATTTGGCTGCACGCCAAAGGAGGGTCAAGAATATTGATAACTATACAGCTCATCCAGCTCCCTAATAAGGAAACTTGACAGTCTCTGCTAAGTAATCCAAGAACAGCAGGCATGCATCTGGCAGGAAGTTGGAGTCATGATTAGTAGAAAGCCAACTCAGTTGCAACTGTCCTGGGACAAACAGAAGAACTATCAAAGACTTACACACTTACAAACTCTACCCCATGTGTTCATACACTAAAGTCAAAACATTAAACATGTTAAAAAAAAAAAGTAAGAAGCATAATTTCGAGAGTTAGACTGAAATAGGTTAGATGGAAAAATACGTTGTAAGTGAAACTAGATTTTTGACATTTCAACTGATTGTTCTGCTCTATTATTCCTAATCTGTAACAACTTCTAAATTTTGGTTGGAACAGAAGAGTGGTAGCGCAGAGGAAGGTGAGAGAGCATGCCTTCTGGCATACTGTAATTCTCATGGCTGAATTACTTACACCACTCCCTTGCTACATTCCTTTCTGGTTTCCCATTGCTTGAGGAACAAAATCCAAAACTTTAATTTGATATTTAAGATCTGCATACTCTTGTTAGAATCAGCCTTGTCATTCTTGTAATATATCTAGAATTTCTCTGCCTGGCTGATTGTAATGGTCTAAATTGGGCTGTCCTTCACATTTTGACATGATAACCCCTAGAGTGTTATTCTGCCTCTGTTACAGTAAGCAATAATTATAAATATCTGGTTCCAGGAGGCAACCTGGCGTTATGGTGATGGGGAACATTCTCATGCCCCCTCTGGAATCAGAAACTGACTCCTCCCTTCTCTCATAGCTTCCACAGCAGGTCAAACACAACCTTTCCCCATGTGTGTGCCCCTTGCTAGGCCCCACCTTGCCTTTGCCTTATTCTTACCTCCAGAGCTAATGATTTTGTGAGTCAACCTGGAAAGCTAAAGGCTCCAAAGCCAAGTTACCTAATAAACAGCTAAACACCGGAAGAGATTTAACTATGTATGACCTTCAGGTATGTACAACTCTTCATGCTTTCACTACTCCAACTTCATCTCAGCTAGGATTAGTAAGGCCTGGCTGAAAATAAAAGGGAGGTCTCTCTCATTTGTGTTTATGAAGTGCACAGCATTCCAAATGACATTGAATTCCTTACCAGATTAGGAATACACTAATGACTCACATTATTAGATGATCCCCATAGAAAAGACAGGACGTTGCCCCCCCCCCGCCCCAGGCCCACTCCTCACCATCCTCATGCTTCTCTCCTTACCTCACTTCTTCTTTTTTCCTTTTTCTTCACATTGTTGTTGTTATATTTTGTTGCTTTAGCTTTGCTATTGTTCATCGGGAAACCCAAGTGCTGGTTTACTTCTGCATCATTTTTAAATGTAGGCCACACTAGTGTTCTTAGACCAGGGTATTAGAAATCAAAGGGCTTATTTTTTATGAGAATCTTGATGCACCTCACCCACCATTAAAGCAGAAAGAATGTTCATCAGAATTCCCTGCCTTGGACCTATGACTGTGTCTTCTCTAGGTGACATCATTCCTTTGTGGTTCATCCAAACCTCAGCTGACTACAAAACGGGTTTCTCATGTTCTAATTAACTCATTGTACCTTTATTGACATCTATGGTGCAAATTAAGTCCCTAGGGGGCTAAAATTCTAGGACCAGCCTTGTCTTTGTAATTAAATGCTCTGTACAGTTGGTGATTTGGTGACATAAGCTGGTGTCTTTCCATTAGGAGACTACCGTTCTCAGGCCTTTCTGGAAGGAAAGGTCCGATCATTATGGATTACTGGCTACAGGACACAAACCTGAGGGGTTTGTGCCTAGAACCAGGCTCATCTTGAACTAAAAATAATTCACAATTTCCTTCCAAAGATGAGAACTGCAGATAAGACACCATTCAGAGGGCACAGGAAACAGCAAGTACCCACCCTTAAGTAGCTCCCAGGCTGAAATAAGAACCAGGAAGCCACAGTAAAGAACTAAACATGAAGATATAAGTGGATTTTCATAGATTTGACATTGATTCGAATCCTAACTCATACTGAACATGGCATAATTCCAGTGCCAGTTGCTGTTATACTGAAATACTACCAAAGCCCAGCAACTAGTGACTGTGGCATGAAGTTAAACGTAAGGCCAACGGTAAACCATTACTTTTGGTGGTGGAGTGGCTCCTTTTACTTTTATTTCACTTTTCTTCGTTACCTTTATATGATTCACTGTTTATCAAACTGAAAATAGTATACATAAGCTAACTTGATAGGACTCTGGAAGTGCAGTTAAGGTCCTGGACTAAAATGAGTGTGTGCGATTTAACAGAGAAGCCACTCTTTCCAACAATCTTGATGACTCCCTTATGGTAGTAGCTGCCATTTCCTCACTTACTGCCACCAGATGTGGATGCAACCACCCTTATCTGCTGCGCCTTCGCTCCAGCTCCATTCTCTTTGTTTGAGACTAGCTTTGCTCAAGTTTTCAGGACACAGAGACACTACAGTCCATTGTGCTCCAGAGTAAAGCATAAACAATGTCTCCTCCAAGTCCAGTAGAGCCCTTATTCTCCTCTGAAACCTCATGGCCCAGCCTTTGCTAGCAGTATTTTTATGAGAACTGTGGTCTTCTGAACTTCCACCAAAGTAGCTCATTAAGTCACAGAATTCTAGGCCTTCTCTAGCCCACAGGTACAATATCTTCCAACTCCTCCCTAATTAGAAAGGCCTATAAATCACATGATCAGGTTTGTCACAACAACCTCATTATCAGTTCCAATTTTCTACGAGTTAATTTTCTCTCTGCTGTGTGGCGTATTATCCAGCATATGCAACTTAAGGAAGAAAGTACATTTTGACTCACACTTCAGAGGAAAAAAGTCTATCCTAACAGTAAACGCAGGACAGGAGGGAATAGCATGAGGCAGCTGGTTACATTGCATCCGACATCAGGAAGCAGAGAAAGATGAATGGTAGTGCTCGGCATGCTTCCTCTTTTTTTCCTTTTCTTTTTAATTTTTTTATTTTTTTAAATTCATTTATTCCTGCTACATCTCAATGGTTATGCCATCCCTTGTGTCCTCCCATTCTTCCCTCCCTTCCATTTTCCCATTATTCCCCTCCCCTATGACTGTTCCTGAGGGGGATTACCCCTGTATATGCTCATAGGGTATCAAGTCTCTTCTTGGTAACCTGCTGTCCTTCCTCTGAGTGCCACCAGGTCTCCCCCCTCCAGGGGACATGGTCAAATGTGAGGCACCAGAGTACGTGAAGTGGGGAAGAGCCTGAACAGAACACCAACGGCCCAGGCCTCAATGTCAACCATTAATAAATGTGACCTCATGAGGCTGAAAAGCTTCTGTAAGGCAGGAGACACTGTCAAGAGAACAAAGCGGCAGCCTACAGACTGGGAAAAGATCTTCACCAACCCTACATCTGACAAAGGTCTAATATCCAAAATATATAAAGAACTCAAGAAATTAAACACCACCAAACCAAATAACCCAATTGAGAAATGAGGTTTGGAACTAAACAGAGAATTCTCAACAGAGGAATATTGAATAGCTGAGAAACACTTAAAGAAATGCTCAACCTCCTTAGTCATCAGGGAAATACAAATCAAAACAACTCTGAGATTCTATCTTACACCCATCAAAATGGCTAAGATAAAAAATTCAAGTGACACCACATGCTGGCGAGGATGTGGGGAGAGGGGAACACTCCTTCATTGCTGGTGGGAATGCAAACTAATACAGCCACTTTGGAAATCTATATGGTGCTATCTCAGAAAAATGGGAATAGGGCTTCCTCAAGACCCAGCTATTCCACTCCTTGGAATATACCCAGAAGATGCTCCAGCACACAACAAGAAAATTTGCTCAACCATGTTCATAGCAGCCTTATTCATAATAGCCAGAACATGGAAACAGCCTAAGTGTCCCTCAGTAGAAGAATGGATAAAGAAACTGTGGTACATATACACTATGGAATACTACTCAGCTATTAAAAACAAGGAATCCCAAAACTTGTGGATAAATGGGTTGAGGTAGAAATGATCATAATGAGTGAGTTAACCCAGAAGCAGAAAGACTCAAACAGTATATACTCACTTATATCTGCATACTAGCCCAAGGGGCATGTCTCACGAAAGCCTTCACTTACCAGGAAACTGGGACAGAGGGGAAGACATCCTACTGGGACTCTAAATGAGAGACGCATGGAAGAATAGCAAAGTAGAAGGATCCAGAGGGTCCTAGAAAACCTACAAGTGGAACATTATGATAGGCAGATTTGGGCCCAGGTGTCCCGCTCAAACTAAGGCACCAGCCAAGGACAATACAGGCGGTAAACTTTACACCCTACCCAGATCTAGCCAATGGTCAGAACATTCTCCACAGTTGAGTGGAGAGTGGGATATGACTTTTTTTCCTTTTCATTCATTACAGAGTTCTAGTCCATCGGAATGCTCACATTGAAGGTGGGTCTTCCCAGCTAATTGATTCTCTCTAGGTATGAACGTACACATACACACACCAAACATGCACAAGAGATGAAGAGAGGGACAGAGAGGAGAGAGAAAGAGAGAAGAGAGAGAGAGAGAGAGAGAGAGAGGAAGAGAGAGAGAGAGCGAGAGAGAGAGACAGAGACAGGAAGAGACAGAGACAGAGAGACAGAGAGACAGAGAGAGACAGAGAGAGACAAGAGAAACAGAGACAGAGACAGAGACGACAAGACAGACAGAGACAGAGAGATAGAGAATTTCACCTTGTAGGTAATTCAAAAGTCAGATAGCCTGAAGATGAAGACCAACCATCACAAGCAGATAGATATTTTTATGAATTAATAGAAAGTTAATCCTGGCATAAACATTGTCTTTCCTTCAGAACTTCAATTTTAACCCTAGTGAATATATACTTATGCTATCAAAGATTTGATTGAGGTTTGAGGCAAGAAGTTTGTAGTTGTGCATAGTTAGATTCTGTAGTCTGAAATTGCATTCCTGGATTCAGTCTGCTTAATGTATTTTATTGTTCGAATTCATTTTAATACTTATGCTGGAGAAAATTTCAAATAAGGTATTTTGAAAGCATGTTTTTGGGTTTTTTTCAGTTTTTACTCTACCACATTAATCCTGTTTCTGCCACAGTGTCTTTTCTAAATGTCTTTTATTAAACTCAAATATCCTCGCATCCACTTGCAAAAGTCTAATGATAAGATAATCAAAGATCAAAGGTTAACGGGCTCTGGATCTAAAACCCCATTTCCACTCAGCTGCTTCTTGAGTCCTGAGAATGTTGCTTAATTTAGAACCAAAAGAAAAAAACTGAAGCAGCTCTCCTGAATTCAGGGGAAAGGAGCCAGAGATAATTCACAGGTGCTTGGAAGGCTCCGTCCACACTTATATCTCCTGGGCTCACTAGTTTTTAACCTTGGGGCTTACTGCCTTTGATTTTAAGAATTGCATCCAACTCTACAGGAGAGGTGCATCTCTGCTACAAGAGAAGGACATGGACTGCATCCTCACCTAGGAGGGGAAACCAAAATAAACCATAGAAGACATGAACTGACAGAGATTCATCTGGGCTAAGGGCATCAAGTTAAATTCTCCTGTAACTTAACTCTCAGGATGGTTTTCATACATTGAGAAATGGGACTCTAAGTAGATCCTATACCTTTTTGTACCTCCAAGGCAAGAAGCAAAATAACCAAAAGCTTCATTAGACTTTTTACATTTTTTAATTGCAAAAGGAGGTAAACTTTAAACCCCTTCCCAGATCTAGCCAATGGTCAGAATATTCTCCACAGTTGAGTGGAGAGTGTGATATGACTTCCTCACGTACTATGGTGCCTCACATTTGACCATGTCCCCTGGAGGGGAGACCTGGTGGCACTCAGAGGAAGGACAGCAGGTAGCCAAGAAGAGACTTGATACCCTATGAGAATATAGGGGGAGGTGATCCCCTCAGGAACAGTCATAGGGGAGGGGAATAATGGGAAAATGGGGGGGGGAATGGGAGGATAGAAGGGATGGGATAAACATTGAGATGTAACAAGAATAAATTAATAAAAAAAAAGAACGTAAGTAAACTCGGAAAAACTTAATAAAATATTCCTGTGTACATACAAATTATTTTATGTATAAGTGCATATAAACAGTAAATTGCAGTATAAAACTATTTTATTTAGAAACTAAATAATGGGAGCTTTGTTTTAAAGCAGCATCTCTAGTTTAAGGGAATCATTTGGGAAACGTAACGCTTGTCCAACAATCTATTATAACAATTTTTATTTAAAATTTATTTCTTCTGCTATTAAACTTGCATAGTGCATGTGGAAGCTCTCAGTAAATATATTTTAGTGACTTTATGAAAAATGAAAGAAGTGAAGATGGGCAAAAGGAGACTGAGATGGAGGAGTGTGAGAAAGACAAAGAATGTCAGAGACAGGGAGAGGAAAGAAAGGAACAAAAGAGTGAAAGCCTGAGGGATGACATAACGTTGGTTACTTGCAAAGAAGCATTTCTTTTATTGCATAGTATCTCGGAAACCATTTTTAGCCTGATGTGCGGAAACACTGCCCTTCCCTTTTCTCCTGGCTTTGGTGGTTGCACCTATTCAGCCCCCTGCCATGCCTTCTCTCTCTCTCCAGCTTTTAAAGCAAGCAGGACAAATGAATATTAGTAGGCAGCTGTGCGGCTTGTGCAGCTTCTTTCCCAGCAAAACGTGCTTATCTGGCACCTGTCACAAAGTTGCTGAGCGAGCCATACGTGGGAAGCTTGAGTAGAGGGAATGAATGTATCTCATCTCCATCTGAGCTTAGAAAGGTTTGGCGCTTAACAAACCCAGTGACGTAAATTGGACTCCCTTATCACTAGCTATTCTTCTGGATTCCCTACCTCAGTGAATAGTCTTTTAGCTCAGACTCCTAAATAGAGAATTTCATAATCGTTGTGGTTCATTACAGGAGGCTAATAAAAAGTATAATGACTGTGTGTACAGTTTAGGAAAGCCCCCACTTCTCCCCATGCTCATTTGTTAGCTTATACTTAAGTTTTTAAACATATTTATGTAATGTCCATGCTAAGGTACAACATTATTCTTGGTATAATTATGGATCATTCCTAATTACTTATAGGCCTTAGTATTGTTTACCAGAATCTCATAAGGGCTTGTTAAAGCCCGTCAATTTCCTGCCTTCACTGTCTTCAGGTGAGCACTTAGATGAGCTGAAGAATATAAAGGTATGTTGTACAAGTATTTTTCATAATGCCGCACAAGATGATTGCAAGCCATTTCCAATTCTATGTGGTCTAAAAGTAACTATGATAGTAGATGAAATCCTCAAAGCCAGTTTGTGTCAATCTCCTGGCATTTTCAAATATAACAGAACAACACATCCCTTTGTATTGGATTTACATCATTACCAATAACTAGAGGTTAGTATCACAATCTTTATCACACCTTTAAAAATGTTGGGTATTGAAAATAACCCCTCCCCAGATCTTAGCAAATGGACAGAAACATTCTCCCACAGTGCGTGGAGGAGTGGGGCATGACTTCTCACTAACTTGGTGCCTCACATTTGACCATTCTCCTGGAGGGGGGAGACTGGTGGCACCAGAGGAAGGATAGCAGGTACCAGACGAGACTTTGATACCCTGTGAGCATATACAGGGGAGTCATCTCCACAGGACAGTCCTAGGGGAGGGGGTAATAGGGAGGAAGATGGGGGAGTACAAGGGGATGGGATAACCATTAAGATTGTTACAAGAAGAAATTAATAAAAAAAAAAATCAAATACTCGCAATAACAATGGATTGACATTCTACCCCACCTCCACCCCACCTCCAAAAAACTTTTACAGACTTACATCCATAGCAATATTTCTAATATGAGTAAGGTAAATTCCATGTAGGACTAGAATAGCTACAACAATATCATGCTGGCTTCGTAGTAATATTGTGACAATCCCTCGGTAGTGAAATGAATCAAGTGTAACTGGAAACTCTTAGAAGAATTGGGATAATATAAATATTAAATTATGCTAATAAAAAACTTTTACGGACTGATCATGTCATTTTTTTAACTTTTGCCAAACTTACGAATTTGCTTAGCACTATAACACTACAGTGTGTTTATAACACGGCATATTCTCTCATATATCATTGTAATCTCTGTATAATCATGAAAAAAAATTGTAGGGCAGTCATTTAATAAGAATCAAAAGAGAATTAAACTTTACATAAAATGCTATTTAGGCATGAGAAGAACCACCTCAGAAAAGAAACCAGCTAGAACCCAAACCTTGAAACAATTTAAAATACATTAAATACCAAGCAGTAAATGAAAATATAGCTAAATCCTTGGGAATGGCTCTATGCAGAGTTGCTTCTCAAACATAAACAAAAACCTGGGTTAAATTTTCGCATTTTAAAACAAAAGCATAAAAAACCCTGACCCAATTTTTATATTGTTAAATATGACATTATATGTTTTAAATTCTCCACTTGGTAGTTGACTAAAGGAGAAAACAGGCTCCTCACTACCTAGCTAGTTTTAAGTCTGCCCTGTGCTTCCTGACCCTCTGACTCAAACGAAGGATGAAAGCAACCAATAAAAAGAAAAAGAGGAGGAGAAAACAAGAAACAATGAACGAACAACCCTAATGTAAAGTTGTATAAGCATAATATTCTCAAACCACTATAATCAAAAAGTAGATTATAGGTATGTGAAATATATACATTGTGTAAATATATGTTGTATGTCTGTATGTACTTGTGTGTTTTTATGCACACTAAGTAAGCCATAATAAAAACAAAGAACTTATGGAAAAAACAAGATAAAATAGCATTAGGAAAAAATAACTTATATAGATTACAGAGAGTATTTTCATGATGAGTCTTTTAGATAATAATTAAACATATATATATATCTATGTATAATATATATATATCTATTAATTATATATATATATCATATATATATATATATCTATTTATATTATACTGGTCATGAGAATCCAAACCATTATCTTCTCTCTTCAACTTCTCTCTCTCTCTCTATCTCTCTCTACTCATCTATCATCATATCTCTATTACCATCGATTTTATCCAATCTAATCCGTGTTCAAGGAATTACCAATAATATTCTATTATATGTGTGTGTGTGTGTGTGTGTGTGTTGTCTAATCTATCTAGCGCCATGATAAGCATATTTCCTCCACAATCTGTGAAGCATAAACTGTAGAACTGAAACAGAGAAATATAAAATTAATCAATTATATGCGATTGCAATACCTTTCAAAAATTGGCAGATCAATAGCAAATTAACAAATCACCATACTACATTTGTTTTATCTAAACTATACACTTGACATAACAAAACTAATTAGAATCTATAACAAAAATAAAATTAAGGCACAATTCTAACTACATAGCACTAAATCAAAGCAGATCAATCAGAGAACATAACATTTTCAGCACTGAATAGTGGCAAAATTTTAAGCACTATCGAATATATCAGATTCAATTTAGTGTTTTTAAATGAAAAAATGAGCATATGCAAACTGTAGCAGAACTAAACACTCACAGATTGTTATTACTCGTGCATGTTCATACCAGTCAGAAAAAAACGAAAACAAAAAACAAATGGAGTACAATAAATGCGTTTAAGGAAAAAATAGAAAAAATTACAGAAAAAAAACTCAATGAAGAAAACTATTTAAAAGAATAACACAGAGCCTCTCAACCTGATATAAGGGGAGTATGCTGGATACTTAAAAGAATTTTAGTAAAACTGCTATAACTGCCAACCAATTGTTTCAATCGTAAGATGATAACCCTAAACTAGTGCACATGTGGTATGTGAAGACTGGCAGCTATCAAAGTTGCTTGAAAAGCTAACTAACAATTACCTTACGGTGGAAAGAGAAAAGAAAGTTATGTATAAAGATTTGACTATTGCCAAGGGGTAAGTTCACACCGTGCATACACATTCTTTTTAATTTTACCAAATTCTGTTGATGTGATGTGATGTGATGTGATGTGTGTGTGTGTTGTGTATGTGTGTGTGTGTGTGTGGTGTTGTGTGTGTGTGGTTGTGTGTGGTATTAGGTTATCGAAACCCAAGTAATCAAAATAAGTTGGAAAAACTGGTGAACTCTGAATATTCATCTGTAAATACCCACCTATACATACAGAATTAGAGTGTTATCAAGGCGAATGTTCAGAAGAGGAAGTTATGGAGAAGAATCTAGATCCCAGAAGACCAAAAAGTATATTATATAGCTATACTTTTGGCAAGGGTGAATACATTCTTGGCCTAGTCTATATGAATCATGAAACATCATTTACGCCTCTGAAAACCAAATGATGACACAATATTACCACTCACACTCTAAGACTATCTTAAAATGATAACAGAATATAGTTTCAGAAAAGATAAAACTACAACTTATCGAAATTTCAACATCTGGCTTTGAATAATATTATTACAGAAATGAGAGGCTGAGCCATACGGTTACAGAATGTGCTAGAAATATCCTGATAAAGTGTTTATATTAAGAACTGGAAACATCTACACCAAACTTCAGGGTGGAATGCCGGGAGCCTATGAGAGCGATTAGTGAAAAGGGTCAGGGCTCCACATGATACAAATTGGGACCAACACATCAAGGAGAGGAGAGGGGACTGCAGCGGGATTGATGCACATCCACGACCATGATGGTGTGGAACTAGGCGTGGATCTGGTGCTCACATGTTGATTCACTTTCTTCTTATGGTGCAGCCTGATACGCACAGAGGGGGGGGGAAGGGATTACATGCAGTCCAGATGCGACTGATAGGCTGAGGTCAGATATAGGGGAGGGGGCTCTCCTATCTGAACGACTAGCGAGAGGGAGAGCGGGAGGAGGTATCAGGAAGGAGGGTGGGACCCTGGAGGCAATGAGGGAGGAGGGAGGAGGCTTACCAACCCGGGTAAAGTGAACTAATTAGATTAAAAGGGACATACCATCTTTCGATCAAAACAATAGTAAATAGCAAGACGCACCTTGGAAATGTACATTTAAGGAGAGGGTTCTTGTTCTTGTAGAATCTAGATTATTGAGCAATAAAATATAAGTATAAAAACTATTAAATGAACTATCCCTTTTTACATTACTTTGATGGTCGAGTTCATCAATATTTTTATATATTTCTTAATATTGATCTTAGAGTTAATTTTTACTTTAAAAAATTTTCTTTCCTCCAATTAACTCACAAATATAAAATTTATTGCACACTAGAAGAAGGAGCTTACCAAACCACTTCTGGACCCAAACTCTATACATTTCGGGAACTCTTTCTTGTACAATAAAAAAATGAGGTGTGAGCCGTGATCTGTTATATTGTGTTTACCCTTTCACTATCAATGTCATTTTATTCACTTATTTCATACATCACTCAAAAAATGAAAAATATCATGAGTCGTTGTTAAAACAACCTTAATTTTTTCTATTTGGATCGTTGTGTCTTCTGAACTACATCTCTGTTTCTTCATGATCTCATATTACCCTCTCCTGGAACTTTGGACTAATGGATTTACAGAAGGCTAATTTTAGACAGTTGTACATTTCTATGATGCTCCAAATTTTCAAAGTCGTGTCTGGTGTGTGCCGAATAGAAGACGGCAGGAATATCAGCTGGCAGTAACTTAAAAAACAAGTCTTATATTAATAAATGAAGTTGTCGTCTCTCATATAGGTTACTTACTAATAGCATTTGGATTATTTCGTTTTAAACTAAATTTAAGGTAGCTTTAACATATTGTAATTATTTACCTTTATATATTCATATTGGACATGAGAACTTCATGACTTTTTATTCTTTTCCAACATGCGGAAAGTGAATTTGTAACACAAAATAAGAAAAAAACTTGTACTGTTTGTAATTTGAGATTTCGCTCGATATTTTCTTCCTCAATGTTATTTAAAGACCAACCTTCTGATCTCTCACAGTATATTTACAGTTTTAACATTGAATTGATTTCGTATGTACATTAAATTGTGGTTCCAACTTAACGTAGTGTCATGACTATTTTAACACGTATGCAATGTACTGTTAGATTAAATTATATAAATTTCTCTTCTGATACATGTTACAAGGGATACATGAAGCAATCATTTCTCTAGTTTCCTGATGATGTTGAGTGTTTATCTATACTCCTTACAACGCACACTGAAATTTCTAGGCTTGTATACAGCAAAAACAGCGTTCCGCGACTCAGCCTTCGAGTTTTCTCTCTCATCTACCTTTCCCAAGCCTTGGACCTACTGTTCTACTCTCAGTTTCTTATCAGGATAAACTTTGGTGGATTCTACCATTCCGTGGGATCTATTCAGTGTAATTTCCTTGAGTGTATTGTTTTTATTTATTTAAATATAATTACTCCAGTCCTTCATTATCAGATGCTAACAGGATTTCATTATTTTTTATTAATTTTTTTTGATTTAAATTCTTTACTTAATTTTACAGCTTCCACTTCCTCTTCTCTTCCAGCTCTTCCCTCTCCCCCCCCACTTCTACCCTCTCAGAAAAGGGGAGGCCTCCCATGGATGTAAAGCAGCTTGGCCTATCACAGGACCAGTAATATTAGGCCCATCTTCTCTCTGGCTACACAAGCAGCCCTAGTTAGGGGAAAGGGATTCCAAAGGCAGGCAGTGTAGTCAGATAGCTCCGCTTCCTTCCTGCTTCTAGGAGTCCCATATGAGGACCCAGCGACAACTCTTTATACTTACACATTGGAGCTATTACTCAGCCATCAAAACCAACGACATATGACCTTTGACAGGAAAATCGCGAGGAGCTAGAAAACCATCATCCTGAGAGAGGCAACCTACGACCCGAAGTTTGAAAATAGTGTATTGGACTATTATTAAGTGGTGGAGTCATAAAGCACAAGATACCATGCTACAATCCAAGCCCAAAGGAGCTAAGTAACACAGAGATGCCCCCAGGAAAGGAGCTGGCACTTGAAATTCACGAGAAGGGGAAATAGATAGACATGTAGGTGGGTTGTTGTGGTATGGAAGGAGGAGACTGGGTGGAGGACGGTGGGGATGGGAAACAGGAGGGATGAGGTGGTGTGGTGTATGTGGTGTGTGTGGTGGGTGTTGTGTGTGTGGTTGTGTGTGCGCGTTGGTGTAAAATCAGATTTTATGATAATAATAATTCATATATTTATATGGCCTTAAACCACTCGCGTTGATAGACCCAACAAGGTTGTTGCATTTTCGGGATGCGAGTTAAAGTGGAAATATATGATGCCTTTTGATACTCTGGTGTTCTTCTTGAGTTGCTAATTAAGTGAGTTGCTGTATTCACCATAACAGCTTTGATTCTAATTTGAGGAGCTTCATAATATTTCTGTGTAGCTTCACTAGTTTTTGGTCCCCAGAAAAGGTGGGATGCTTTTCCTTTTTCTGTCCCATCCCCACAATCGTTGTCTCATATCTGTGCTAGACACTTTTTAATGTTGTGAAGAGGACAAAACCCTGTCTCCCCACACGGTTTTTTAACAGCATGCTTGCGATAATATTGCTAAAACCGTTCATCCTTGTGGTCCATTTCAATGTCTGTGGAAAATGTAAAATTTAGATCTATTGTTACAAATCTTTGGACAGTTTGTGAATATTGATTATTTGCAAAGAAGCGTGGCATAGGAATTGAGTAGAAATGTTCTAGTGAAGTCCTATGAAGTTTCCTATTTGCATCATGCATTGGGGTCCTAATTGTATATTATAGTCAATATTTGCTTTTTAATATTTTAAAAATCATTCATATTACATAGCAATGGTTATTCTCCCATCCTGTACCCTCCATCCTCCCTCCCTCATTTTCCCTTTAATCCACTCCCTTAGGATGTGTATAGGTCAACATTTGTAAGCCACTCCTCTTATCGCCAGTTTACGTTAGATGAATCCATTCTACACATTCTGGAATGTCTCGCTGATGCATATGTGGTGTTAGATTAAGCTATTAAATAAGAAATTAGTTACCACCATGGATTTCTTCTTTACTATTTAAACAGTATCCCGTATGTATTCTAATTTCCTTGTCAATCAATTATGTCCTTTAAGGATGTCATGCTTTGAAGTTGCAATATGAATAGCTTCTCGATAATGTTTCTTTCTCTCTTCATTTAACATTTTGCACTAACTTCTGCCAAGCAATTTTTTAAGCTCAAAGCACATTTATTTTCATTCCTGAATAATCTCCATTGTTAGCTGTACAGCATTTGTTTATTTACTCTTCTGGTAACGAACATTCTTGGTTCTTACGTTTTGTGGTCAATTTATATAATACACCACTAATTAGCAAATTTCATACAACTTTGTTTTAGTGGTCACAATTTTTCAAGTCATTTTTGAAAAAAAAATCCATAAAGCGCGTGTTTGTGGATAATATGCCAGAATGGAGTTTTCTTTGTTAAAAACTACCAGACTGTTTCCAATAGACTTCTCCTCTGAAAGGTGTACCATTTTGGCCTCCCCGTAAACATACTCTTCTTTTTACCATCATTGACATTGTCAGGTAGTTTAGTTTTAGACAATTCACTACATATGTTGTGGCATTTTCCTTTGTTTTCCCCCAATTTCCAATACTAATATAACCATGTTGACATCTCTGAACTGTTCATTGACATCTCTATATTATGTGTGAGAACTTTAATTAATGTAATTTTTATAAATAATGTTTCATTATTCTCTTTCAGACCCTTACTGTTTTCAAAGTTCTAATAATTGGGTTATGAGTTTTAAAGAACTATTTTTTCTGAAAATATTACAGTATTGGTGATTCGAAAATTTTACTTTGTAGTCAATTTGAAACCATATTGCTTTGAGTTCTGTGAAATGAATATTCATCATTTATTTTATAGAAGAAATAAACTCATTTAGAATGTCTTTGTTTAAAATAATATTGTCTGTGAATACTAATTGATTTTTCAGAGCCATGTAATCAATTGATTTCCTATTCATTGAAAACTACAGTTGCCCAGCTCATGACAGACAGATACTTCAGCGCGCGTAGGATAGATCTTTGACCATCACTTAGGTATTAAGCTATAACAAATGACGAGGCCCACAAAACTTACGTCGTGTTTTGAACTTTTAAAATATTTTTTTTTAAAAAAAGCACAATAGTTATAATTACTAAGTTAATCAAGATATAACTACCTGATTTCATATTAATTATTGACTCAGGAATTATTAGGAGATTGATTCCTTAATGTCCAGAGTTATTATCAAATGTGATCAATCATGTCACATCACTGATTGTGATTATTTTTTAGGACTTTATTTTCAATTAACTCTCTGATGAAATTCTCGTTCTTAGCTCTGTGACCTTTTGGTGTGTTTTTCCTCCTTCGTGTGTAGAATAGCTTTTAGTATCCTCTGTAAGTAAGCTGGCCTGGGTAAATCGTTTATTCAAAAGTTAAAAATATGGAGTGGGTTTATCTATCATAACCTTGAAGAGGACAGTTCTTACTGAACTAATATTTCTGCGTTGGTGTTGTGATTTTCAAAACTTGGAATACATTTCTTCAGGTCCTGTGGTTTTACACTGTTTCTGTCAAATAATCAGGATTATTCTTTTCACAAAGATTTAAAAAACAATTTATTCAGATTACATCTCAATTATTATTATTCTCACTTGACTTCCCGTTCCCCCCTCCCCTTCTCTTTCCTCTCTCTCCTTTCTTCTAGACTTGACAGAAGGGACCTTCCTCCCCCATCATCTGGATCACCGATTATCAGGTTTCTAAAAGATTCTAGTATCATTCTATTGTGTAGTACCCGTTGTGGCTACGTTAAATGTTTGGGTACCGTATGATACCTGTATCTTTGAGGCCCAGAAGATGGACGTGGATTCCGGGAACTGCATACAGTGATTTGATACAGCCAGCATTAAGTTCCCTGGAAGTTTGAACAGAAGTCCTCTAAAAGAAGAGAAAGTGCTTTTAACACGAGCTATTCTTCAGCTGTATTTCCGTCGCCTGTCTTTGTAGTTGACGCCTCTTATTGAATAGAGGCTTTCTTTCTTTATATATTTAAATTTTAATTAATAATTTATTCATCCCTTCTGTTGATCTTCCTGTTCCACTTCATCCCTCTTCTGATCCTATTCCCATCCCTACACCTGTGATAGGAAGGGTACCTCCTCCCCTACATATGACCATGTGAGACTACAGTTTTATTCTTGACAGGCCTACTTTCCCTCCTCGGTGTGCCTGAATGGCCATCTCCACCAGGGGAAGTGATCAACTCGAGGGCACAGAGTCCATGTCAATAGATAGCCTCTGATTCCCTAAACTGTGGCGATGGAGCCAGTTGGTAGAGTCTTGAATGGAGGTGGTGTGTGTGTGTGGGGGTGTGTGTGGTTGTGCGGGTTGTGTGTGGTGTGCGTGTAGGTTACTGCAGCATTGTCCTGGTGAGGGCAACAAGAACCCCCGTACCCACGACCCAGTCCAGATGCGCCAGCCTGATGTGTTTCTTGTTGGGCTTCTAACTGTCTGTGTCTTCATCACTATTCCCGTATACTACCTGTCAATGCCCCATCTGGGCTCCAGCAGTGAATCCCAGATGTCCTGATCCCCCAGGGGTGGAGTTCTCAAAGGACATTGTGTTGGATGCATTCCACTTTATAAGGAGTATATACCCTTCCTTGTTAATTCCGGGTCTGGTTTACACACTAGTGTATTGTTTCGTTCCACGATTGTCCTGCACCATTTCAAGATTTCTGGTTTTTAATAGCTGAGTAACTATTCCATCTGTAATGTCCTCGGTTTCTCTTATACATTGTCTACGAGGGACCGGACATTAGGGTTTGTTTTACGGATCCTAGGTATAGGGGAATAAAAATGCTAGAACATGTTAGCAAATGTCCCGTATGGGCGGGCAGCTTTGGGATCTTGCCCAAGAGGGGATCCCTAGGTCTGAAGTGGATGCTCATGTCCCAATTCCTGAGAACGTGTAGATTGCTTTCAAAGTGGTTGTAAACGTTGTGCTACCTCCCACCAGCCAATGGAGCAGGTTCCTTTCTCCAACCCTTTACCAGCATTCTGTACTGGATTTTGATTTAAACTCCTAGTCGGTATGAGATGGAATATTCAGAGTATTTTGATTGCATTTCCCTCATGACTAAGGGCGTTGAGCACTTTCTTTAGGTGTGCTGTGTGCTTCGAAATGTTCCTCTGGTGTGAGAATTTTTTTTAGCTGACTCCCCATTTTAATTGATTATTGACCTTGATTTGGTGGTTATTTTTCATTCTAGTTCTTATTACTTTGGATATTACCCTTGTCAGATGTAGGGTGCGAACGATCTTCCCTTGTTGTGGCTGTTGGTTTGTTCTGGGACAGTGTCATGTGCCTATGAAGCCTCAGTTCATGAGCTCATTTAGCGATTGGCCCAGGGGTCCCACATCAAACTCAGGCACCAGCCAAGGGGACAATACAGAGTTACAAACTTTTAAACCCCTTCCAGACCTAGCCAATGGTAGAATATTCTCCACCGTTGAGTGGAGAGTGTGAATGACTTTCTATTACTATGGTGCCTCCCATTGACCATGTCCCCTGGGGGGGAGACCTGTTGCACTCAGAGGAAGGACAGCAGGTAGCCAAGAAGAGCTTGATAACCCTATGAGAATATATAGGGGGATGTGATCCCCCTCAGGACACAGTATAGGGGAGGGGGAATAATTGGGAAAAAGGGGGGTGGTGGAGTAAGGGAGGGATACAAGGGACGGGATTAACATGGATTGTAACAAGACTAAAAAAAATTAAAAAAATTAAAAAAAAGAAAGAAAATTAAAAGCGAAAAAAAAATAAATGTGATCTTAGAAGCCTGTAGTACTCTTGTGCCAATGAGTTCAAGGTTCCTCCCCAATTTTCACTCTAAAACAGATTGAGTGTGCTGGTTTGATCTGAGGTATTCAAATCACATGGACCTGAGTTTCACAGGTGATAAATACGAATCTATTTGAATTTTTACATTCGACATACAGTTACGCCAAAACCATGTGTTTATTATGATATCTTTTTCCCTTTAACGGTTGAACTGTTTGTTCAAAACCAAAGTGTAGATAGGGTTGTGTGGGTTTTATTTCTGGGTCTTCAACTGATTCCATTGATCCAAACCCCAGCTCATATCTGCTGTAACATTTGTTTTATTTACGCTGACTCTACAGACAGCTTGAGCATCCGGGATGGAGCATTTTATGTACCGGATTGTTTAGATATTCTGGGTTTCTGTTTTTTCTATGAAGTTGAAATTCGCATTTCACGCGTCTGCAACTTATTTGTGTAGTATGTGTAGGAATTGCATTGATCTCGTAGATGCCTTTGGTTAAATGGAACATTTGTAATATGTTGCTCACTTAAATACATGGGCATCGGGAAATTTCGCTTCG